>NC_133462.1:91766887-92110637 GCF_048565385.1 Saimiri boliviensis
CTCTCTCTCTCTCTCTCTCTCTTTTTTTTTTTTTTGAGGAGTTTCGCTCTTGTCACCCAGGCTGGGGTGCAACGGCACGATTTTGGCTCACTGCAACCTTCGCCTCCCAGGTTCAAGCGATTCTCCTGCCTCAGCCTCCCGAGTAGGTGGGATTACAGGTGCCCACCACCATCCCAGCTAATGTTTTGTATTTTTAGTAGAGAGGAGGTTTCACCATGTTGGCAGGCTGGTCTTAAACTCCCGACCTCAGGTGATCCGCTCACCTCCACTTCCCAAAGTGCTGGGATCGCAGGCCTGAGCCACCGTGCCCGGCCTCTACTCTCATATTATCCCACACTTCCACTTTTACTTTCTCAACCCTGCAAACTTAACTATATCAAGATATTGGTTAAGCTAATATTTATTATTGACTCCATTATTACCGTGATAGTCTTGTTCACTGTTGAGGTAAGTGATGCATTTCCATTACATTCTCTTTCTTTTTCTTTTTCTTTTTTCTTTTTTTCTTTTTTTTTTTTTTGAGATGGAGTCTCTCTCCTCTTGCCCAGGCTGGAGTGCAATGGTGCAATCTCGGCTCACCACAACCTCCGCCTCCTGTGTTCAAGCAATTCTTCTGCCTCAGCCTCCCAAGTAGCTGGGGCTACAGGCATGTGCCACCATGCCCAGCTAATTTTTGCATTTTTAGTAGAAACAGGGTTTCATCTTGTTGACCAGGATGGTCTTGATCTCTTGACCTCGTGATCCACCTGCCTCGGCCTAGGCGTGAGCCACTGTGCCAGCCATCTCTTCCTTATACTATTTCCCGTTTGCTCAGTTTCCCACGTCACGATTACTATTGCCTTCCACACTCTTCATCTGAATTGCAAATCCCCCTGCATAAGATTTTCTATGTGGTCAAACACATGAAATCATTTACACATCAGCGTCCATTTTTCTCTGGACCCCCCACTGGAGCCTTTCAGGGCCCCTGTTCCTTTCTAGACTGGCTCTCTCTGGGTGCAGCTGCCATCCGGAGGTCCCTGTCACCTCTCTCCAGGGTCAGGTCCTCTTTGTCCTGACTCTGGTCCTACTGTTTCAAGGGTTGCCCCTGCATTCTAGTGGAACATAGTCTCTGGTGGCTCTGGGGGAAGGTGGCTGGGAAGTGAAAACGTCTCTATGTCACTCTCTCATTTGATTAATGGTCTGGTGAGGCAGAGAACTCTAGTTCAAAAAATTATTTTTCCTCAAAATAATTGCTTTGTTGTCTGCCAGTTTCCAATGCTGTTCTCGAGAATTCCACTGCCATTCTGATTCCAGAAGATTTATGTGTAAGACTTATCTTTTTCCTTCTATGGATTAATGTTTTCTCGTTTTTTTCTTTTTCTTTTTCTTTCTTTTTTTTTGAGAGACAGAGTCTCAATCTGTTGCCCAGACTGGAGTGCAGTGACATAATTTCAGCTCAATGCAGTCTCCGCCTCCCAGGTTCAAGTGATTCTCTTGCCTTCGGAGTAGCTGGGACTACAGGTGCGCGCCACCACATGCAACTAAGTTTTGTATTTTTAGTAGAGATGTTTCACCATATTGGCCAGGCTGGACTCCTGACCTCGTGAATCGCCTGCCTCGGCCTCCCAAAGTGCTGGGATTACAGGTGGGAGCCACTACGCCTGGCCAATGTTTTCTCTTTATCTCTGGTGTTCCGAATTTTTTTATTGTTTGTTTTTGAGACAGGGTCTTGCTCTGCTGCCCAGGCTGGAGTGCAGGGGCACAATTTTTTTTTTTTTTTTTTTTGAGACGGAGTTTCACTCTTGTTACCCAGGCTGGAGTGCAATGGCGCGATCTCGGCTCACCACAACCTCTGCCTCCTGGGTTCAGGCAATTCTCCTGCCTCAGCCTCCTGAGTAGCTGGGATGACAGGCACGCACCACCATGCCCAGCTAATTTTTTGTATTTTTAGTAGAGACGGGGTTTCACCATGTTGACCAGGATGGTCTCGATCTCTTGACCTCGTGATCCACCCGCCTCGGCCTCCCAAAGTGTTGGGATTACAGGCTTGAGCCACCGCGCCCGGCCTGCAGTGGCACAGTTATAGCTCACTGCAGCCTCCACCTCCCAGGCCCAAGCAGTCCTCTACCTCAGCCTCCTGGGTAGGTGGGACCACTGGCGTACACCACCACACCAGACTAATGTTTTTTGATTTTCCGTATACATGAGGTCTCATCATCTTGCCCAAGCTGGTCTCAAACTCCTGGGCTCAGCCTCCCAAAGTGCTGGGATTACAGGTGTGAACACCGTGCCCAGCCTGTTCTGAAATATTAGGAAGATACGACTTAGTGTGGACCTTTTTATTCATTTTTTTGGATAGTGTAAGGGTTATTGCCGAGTTTAAAAGGAGGAAACTGAGGCCAGTATGAAAACATTAAATGCCAATTTATTCAGTTCCCCGGCGAGCTGACTTCCTGGGTGGGGGGCGTGGTTACGGCTAGGAGGAACCAGCAACAGCGGGGTGCTCTGATTGGGTCCAGGGGAGCGCCATTGAGACGGGGCGGGCCGCTATTGGTTGGCGGGTTGGTGGGCGGGTTTTCTGGTGCGAGAGCCGGCCAGGGTTGCATCAGCCGGAGCCTTCCAGGGGAGCCATGCGGCAGAGCTGGGTGCCGAGTGCCGAGCCTGGTGCCAGGTGCAGAGTCAGGTGCTGAGTGCAGGGGTGGGTGTGTCCGGCTTCCCGGCGAGGCAACCGCCTTACAGATAGGCCCTTTGAATCTGGAGGCCAGCTCTCCTGCTCCGGGAGGGTTTTTGTTTGTTTGTTTGTTTGTTTGTTTTGTAATTTTCTCCTCTCTATATTCTACTTATTAAATTCCTGGCCAGGCACAGTGGCTCATGCCTGTAATTCCAACACTTTGGGAGGCAGAGGAGAGTGGAAGGAGTTCAAGACCAATCTGGCCCACAAGATAAAACCCCGTCTCTACTAAAAATACAAAATTAACCTGGTGTGGTGGCGTGTGCCTGCAGTTCCCAGCTACTCGGGAGGCTGAGGCAGGAGAATCACTTGAACCGGGAGGCAGAGGTTGCAGTGAGTCAAGATCACGCCACTGCACTCCAGCCTCGGCAACAAGAGCAAAACTCCATCCCAGTCAATCAATCAATACCTGTTAGTTCACTATTAGACTATCTGGATAATCCTTTATTTTTATAGTTTTTGTTTTTGTTTTTGTTTTTGAGATGGAGTTTCACTCTTGTTACCCAGGCTGGAGTGCAATGGCGTGATCTTGGCTCATCGCAACCTCTGTCTCCTGGGTTCAAGCAATTCTCTTGCCTCAGCCTCCCGAGTAGCTAGGACTACAGGCGCACACCACCATGCCCAGCTAATTTTTGTATTTTTAGTAGAGACGGGATTTCACCATGTTGACCAGGATGGTCTCGATCTCTTGACCTCGTGATCCACCCGTCTTGGCCTCCCAAAGTGCTGGGATTACAGGCGTGAACTACCACGCCCAACCTAATCCTTTATTTTTAAATTATTTTCTCGCTTGTTGCCCATTCCTTTCTATATTATAGGAAATTGCCTCATTTTCCATAAAAATTGCTGTCACTTTATCTTATCTCTCTGAGAACATCAACTTCATCTGTTTCTGGAAGTGTTTGTCCATTTCCTGCATTGCCTTCTTTTTTTTTTTTTTATTTCCCTCTACCATTTGTGTGTTTATTTTAGTCCCTGTCTTTCATATGGGATCAGGGAATGCCCAGCAATCCCTGTAGGACCATTCACATTAGACAGTGACTCACTACAAAGCTGAGGAAACAGAATCGAGACTTGGCAATGTTGAACCTCCCTCCAGGGTGACAGGGCCATGCCTGTCCAGAGAGCTATTTTCTTTTTTTCTTGCTCTCTTTCTTTTTTTTTTTTTTTTTTTTTTTGAGACGGAGTTTCACTCTTGTTACCCAGGCTGGAGTGCAATGACGCGATCTCGGCTCACCGCAACCTCCGCCTCCTGGGTTCAGGCAATTCTCCTGCCTCAGCCTCCTGAGTAGCTGGGATTACAGGCAAGCGCCACCATGCCCAGCTAATTTTTTGTATTTTTAGTAGAGACGGGGTTTCACCATGTTGACCAGGATGGTCTCGATCTCTTGACCTCGTGATCAACCCACCTCGGCCTCCCAAAGTGCTGGGATTACAGGCTTGAGCCACCGCGCCCGGCCTTAATTATTTGTATTTTTAGTAGAGACAGTAGTAGAGACAGTGGTATCACTATGTTGGTCGGGCTGGTCTCGAACTCCTGACCTCAAATGATCTTCTCACCTTGGCCTCCCAAAGTGCTGGGATTACAGGTGTGAGCCATCGTGCTGGCCTTATTATTATTATTATTATTATTATTATTTTTCGAGACAGTGTCTACTCCGCTGCTGTGCCACCTATGCTCTCACTGCAGCCCCCATCTCTTGGCCTCACTTGGTTCTCTCACTTTGGCCTTGCAAAATGCTGGGATTTTGGGATTACAGACATGAGCTACCACACACGGCCCAGCTCTTTAGTATTTTAATGGAACAGTTTTTCCAAGAAAGACTCATTCTTCTATCTGAGAACAGGGGTGGGACTACCTACCGTCCACTCTGGGGCCAGGCAGGGAGAGGGCCTGCCCGCACGTTCATATAACCCATCTTGCTTTGAGCCTGGTGTTGCATTCCCGCCTTCCAGAACGTAAGCTGTTCCTGCATCTGGACCCTACAGTCTAATTTCTCTAAAAATTAGCCTCTGGACTCTGGCAGGCAGGGGCAGAGTAGAGGGTAGGAGTTTTCCCCTGGCTGTGTGGAGAGGCGGAGGGAACGTGATGGGAAATCTTACACAGGTTTGAACCAATCTCCGTTTCCAGCCCCACCTGGCAGAACCCGTCTCTCCCAGTCCTGAGCCTTGACCGGGGTTTGATGCACACCAGCATGCTCCTCTGATCAGGTTCCGCTTCCCCGTCCTTTGTGAGTTACTCGCTTCTTAGGATTAATCTCAAAAGGTACTGCTGTCATTCGCTGTTACATTCTCCTCTGTTCTGTCATTTTCGTAGACTCCAGGAAGCCGTGGAGACAAACCTCTGTGTTGACTCTGCTGTGTGTAATCAGCAAGCTCCCTGTCTAGGTAAGATTATGGTCAGTATCAAATTGGACAATATATGCAAGAGCTTTGCAAGCTCTAAAATGTCATCCAAATGTGATTTACTCTCATCTGATTCCTAAGACACCTCGAAAGATTTTTGTCTGTTGGGACTTTTCTCTTGCGACTTTTGACAAAATGAGCACTTCAGTGCTGGCAGCTGTCCATCTAACAATAATCTTTAAGGTCCCAAACAAGATGGAAATAAGTAAAAGGCTCACTATTATTTGTATCATACAAAAGAAGTAGAAAATACAATACTGATCGGTAGGCTAAATGCAATGTATCATGCTAGAATTTCCAGCAAAAGTCTCTTACAAGCTGGGTGCAATGCATGCCTGTAGTCTCAGCTACTTGGGAGATTGAGGTGGGAAGATCATTTAGGATCCAGGAGTTCAAGACCAGCTTGGGCAACATAGCAAGACCCTATCTCTAGGGCTGGGCACAGTGGCTCATGCCTGTAATCCCAGCACTTTGGGAGGCTGAGGTGGGTGGATTACCTGAGGTCAGAAGTTCCAGACCAGCCTGGCCAATATGGTGAAACCCTGTCTCTACTAAAAATACAAAAAATCAGCGGGACGTGGTGGTGTGCACCTGTAATCCCAGCTACTAAGGAGGCTGAGGCGGGAGAATCACTTAACTAGGGAGGCAGAGGTTGCAGTGAGCTGAGATCATGCCACTGCACTTTTCAGCCTGGGCTACAGAGCAAGGCTCCATTTCAAAAGAAAAAAAAAAAATTCTTTCTGCTCTTCTCACCCACAAAACCCCTAGGTAGGTGGGCTGCTTGCCCCTGTGCTCCACAGGCACCGTGCACAGAACTCTCACAGCACTGCCCACTCTATGGAAATTGCTTATTTCTTGTTGGTTACACCCTCTGGTTATGGGTCATGCCTTACTCATTTCTTTATCCCCAGCGCCTAGTAGGATGCCTGGAATACAGTAGTTCCTCAGTGTTTAATGATGCGTAACACTGCAGCCAACCGCCTTCAGATAGGATTGTAGGGGAAATGCTTCAAAAGGGGATGACCAGATATTCCACTTGAAATACTAAGAAAACAAAAATTGGAAATTCTTTCTCCCTTATAAAGACAAAAGAGGCTGGACATGGTGGCTCACACCTGTAATCCCAGCACTTCGGGAAGCCAAGGCAGGTGGATCACCTGAGGTCAGGAGTTTGAGATCAGCATGACCAATATGGCGAAACCCAGTCTATATTAGAAATACAAATATTAGGCCGGGTGTGGTGGCTCAAGCCTGTAATCCCAGCACTTTGGGAGGCCGAGGCGGGTGGATCACGAGGTCGAGAGATCGAGACCATCCTAGTCAACATGGTGAAACCCCGTCTCTATTAAAAATACAAAAAATTGGCCGGGCGCAGTGGCTCAAGCTTGTAATCCCAGCACTTTGGGAGGCCGAGGCGGGTGGATCACAAGGTCGAGAGATCGAGACCATCCTGGTCAACTTGGTGAAACCCCGTCTCTACTAAAAATACAAAAAATTAGCTGGGCATGGTGGCGTGTGCCTGTAATCCCAGCTACTCAGGAGGCTGAGGCAGGAGAATTGCCTGAACCCAGGAGGCGGAGGTTGCGGTGAGCCGAGATCGCGCCATTGCACTCCAGCCTGGGCAACAAGAGCGAAACTCCGTCTCAAAAAAAAAAAAAAAAAAAAAAAAAAAAAAAATTAGCTGGGCATGGTGGCGCGTGCCTGTAATCGCAGCTACTCAGGAGGCTGAGGCAGGAGAATTGCTTGAACCTGGGAGGTAGAGGTTGCAGTGAGCTGGAATCGCACCACTGCATTCCAGCCTGGGCGACAGAGCGAGACTCCGTCTCCAAAAAAAAAAAAAAAAAAAAATGATAAAGGAGAACATTTTGGATCTGTCTGACAGCTTGCTTCATCTTTTCATGCAATGGGAGAAGAAGGCTAGAGAAATGAAACTCCAGCTCTGGCAGCACCCGACAGCCCAGACACAAGTGTTAATCACAACAGGGGAGGCAGCGTGGATCCTGGCAGCTCTCGTGTTCCATGAAAAACACCTGCTCTGTTGGCAGCCAGGAGAGAAAGACCCAGAATAGCGCAGGCTCACCCACTCACGAAAACACAGGAACTCCCCTGTATGTAGGCAAGGGAGGCTGGGTGGGGGTGGTATCAGAAGACAGGCCTAGCAAAGCCTGCTTGGAAAATTTACCCCATACCCTTAAAAAGGACTTGAACTTCCTTCATAATGAGAAGACAATGAAATTCAACACCATTCTTTCTTAGAGGCAGCTAGGCAAGCTCCGGGCCGTGAGGCTGCAAGCCTTCTGGAAGCTTGACTCGGACAGGACTAGCCTCCTGTGAATGAGGCCTGGGGCTGGAAGCGCCCCCAAGGGAGGCTCCCTTGGACACACTGTGATGAAATTCTGGGGCACCCCACAGTGTCTTTGCACTCAGAGTTCCAGGGGAATGGGGCAAGATTTAGAGATAGCAGTATTGAGAACAGTAAGGGCAGCAACCAAAATAAGCTAGCAGGGAGGCCTGCAGATCAGGAAAGCAGGGGCCAGGGGAGGCCGGAGCCGAGCAGACTGCACTGTTAACCCACCAGGATCACTCCCATGTCTTCAACATCGTGCATCCAAAATAGTCCATTGAGCTGTTCCTTAAGAAAAGTGTTCTACAAACCACAAAAGAAAAAAAGAAAAGCATTCATGGGCCAGGCACAGTGGCTCACACCTGCAAACCCAGCACTTTGGGAGGCCAAGGCAGGAGGATCACTTGACCTCGGGAGTTTGAGACCAGCCTGGGGAACATAAGGAAACCCCTATCTCGAAGAAGAAAGAAAAGAATTCTATCAGAAAATCAAATACCACATGTTTTCACTTACAAATGGGAGCTGAACACTGAGTATATGTAGACAAAGATGGAAACAATAGATACTGAGGACTCCAAAAGGAGGGAATGAGGAGGGAGATGAGGGCTAAAAACTACTTAGTGGGGGTACTATGTTCACACTGGGGAGCCAGGTTCAATAGAAGCCCAAACCTCGGCATTATGCAGGATATCCATGTAACAAATCTGTACATAAACCCCCTAAATCTAAATTTTTTTTTTTAGATGGAGTCTCGCTCTGTCGCCCAGGTTGGAATGCTGTGGCACAGTCTTGTCTCACGGCAACCTCCGCCTCCCGGGTTCAAGCAATTCTCCTGCCTCAGCCTCCTGAGTAGCTGAGACTATAGGCACCCGCCACCTGATAATTTTTTGTATTTTTAGTAGAGATGGGGTTTCAGCCTGTTGGCCAGGCTGGTCTTGAACTCCTGACCTCATGATCCGCCCACCTCAGCCTCCCAGAGCCCCGGGATTATGGCATGGAGACACCATGCCCGGTCAGGTAAATTATTTTTTTATTTTTTTATTTTATTTAATTAATTAATTTTTTTTTTTAAAGACGGGGTTTCACCATGTTGGTCAGGCTGGTCTTGAACTCCCAACCTCAGGTGATCCACCCACCTTGGCTTCCAAAGTGCTTGGATTACAGGCGTGAGCCACCACGCCCAGCAATTTTTTTTTTTTATTATCATTAAAAAGAAACGGTTCTGGCTGGGTGCGATGGTTCACACCTGTAATTGCAGCACTTTGGGAGGTTGAGGCAGGCGGGTCACAAGATCAGGAGTTTGAGACCAGCCTGGCCGATATGGTGAAACCCTGTCTTTACTAAAAATACAAAAATTAGCTGGGCATGGTGGCTCATGCCTGTAATCCCAGCTACTTGTGCGGCTGAGGCAGGAGAATAGCCTGAATCCAGGAGGTCGAAGCTGCAGTGAGCTGAGATTGTGCCATTGTACTCCAGCCTGGGCAACAAGAGCAAAACTCTCTCTCAAAAAAAAAAAAAAAAGAAAGAAAGAAAGAAAGGGTTCTGTGGTCACAGAAGTTTGGGAAATGCTGCCTGCAGTAAACCCCCATAAGGTTCTTACAATGAACATTAGCCTCTGGAAGTCCCTGAGGAGTTCTTCATGAAAGGAAAAAGGCAAAAATGAGAAAACCACACCTGGATTTCCCACTTTCCTTCAAGGAAGGCCCGTCAGCGTCCCGCAGAGCCAGTGTTTCATGGACCGTAGACTGGTAGCTGCTTTCCACCAGGCCTTGACAGTTGAAGCTTGTCTTTAGTACGGACACAACCTTCAGAATTTTATAGTGAAAGACATGTTTAGTTATAAACATTCGTTGTGAATTTTTAAACCCTCTTTTCGCAAATAGCATCTCACAGTGGAAAATCCATGTTTCTGGAACGTTTTTCCAATTAACTTTTTTTTAAAATAGACTTTATTTTTTTAGTGCCATTTGAGCAAAAGGGAGCAGAAAGCAATCTTTCCATATGGCTCCCGTCTACCCCGCCCTCAGCCTCCCCACTGTCAACGCAGAGAGTGCCCAACAGCTTTACATTTGTTACGATCAATGAACAATCAATGAACCTGCACTGACACATCACTATCACCCGAAGTCCACAGTTCACACTGGGGTTCACTCTTGGTTCTGTACATTCTGAGTCTTGACAAATATATAATGACATGTATCTACCAATGCAGTAAGGTACAGAGTAGTTTCACTGCCCTAAAAAATCCTCTGTGTTCTGCCTATTCATCCCTCCCTCCCCCTAATCCCTGGCAATCACCGAACTTTTTTTTTTTTTTTTTGGAGATGGAGTTTTGCGCTTGTTGCCCAGGCTGGAGTGCAATGGCGTGATCTCAGCTCTCTGAAACCTCTGCCTCCCAGGTTCAACTGATTCTCCTGCCTCAGCCTCCTGAGTAGCTGGAATGACAGGCACGCGCCACCATGCCTGGCTAGTTCTGTATTTTTAGTAGAGACATGGTTTCTCTGTGTTGGTCAGGCTGGTCTCCAACTCCCGACCTCAGGGGATCCAGCCGCCTTGGCCTCCCAAAGTGCTGGGATTTACAGGCGTGAGCCATTGTGCAAAGCCCAAACTTTTTACTGTCACCATAGTTTCACCTTTTCTAGAATTGAAAAAAAAAAAACTGGAATCCTTTTTTTTTTTTTTTTTTTCCTGTAGTCGTCAGAGGATCAGCTTTGAATAATTGGAATCCTATTTTTTTTTTTTTTTTGAGACGGAGTTTCGCTCTTGTTACCCAGGCTGGAGTGCAATGGCGCAATCTCGGCTCACCGCAACCTCCGCCTCCTGGGTTCAGGCAATTCTCCTGCCTCAGCCTCCTGAGTAGCTGGGATTACAGGCACGCGTCACCATGCCCAGCTAATTTTTGTATTTTTAGTAGAGACGGGGTTTCACCATGTTGACCGGGATGGTCTCGATCTCTCGACCTCGTGATCCACCCGCCTCGGCCTCCCAAAGTGCTGGGATTACAGGCTTGAGCCACCGCGCCCGGCTGGTTTTTTTTTTTTTTAAGATGGAGTCTCGCTCAGTCACCCAGGCTGGAGGGCAGTGGCACGATTTCAGCTCACTGCAACCTCCACCTCTCAGGTTCAAACGATTCTCCTCCTGCCTCAGCCTCCTGAGTAGTTGGGACTACAGGCACACGCCACACACCCCGCTCATTTTTTGGATTTTTAGTAGTGATGGGGTTTTACCATGTCAGCCAGGCTGGTCTCTCTCTGTTCCCCAGGCTGGAGTGCAGTGGCATGATCTCAGCTCACTGCGGCCTCCCAGGTTCAAGCGATTCTCCTGCCTCAGGCTCCCAGGTAGCTGGGATTCCAGGCTCCTGCCACCACACCCGGCCAATTTTTGTATATTTATTTATTTTTTAATAAAGATGGGGTTTCACCGTGTTGGTCAGGCTGGTCTTGAACTCCCAACCTCAGGTGGTCTGCCTGCCTTGGTCTCCAAAGTGCTTGGATTACAGGCATGAGCCACCACGCCTGGCCAATTTTTGTATTTTTAGTAAAGACAGGGTTTTACCATGTTGCCCAGGCTGGTCTAAAATTCCTGGCCTCAAACAATCCTCCCGCCTTGGCTTCCCCAAATGCGGATTACAGGAGTGAGCCACCGTGGCAGGCCCAGGACTGCTTGATTCTTATGTCTCATTACTCTTCGGATTGACTTGTTCATTAAATAAGTACGGGGCCCCTACGATGTGCCAGAAATTGTGCTTGGCTGAGTGGAGTCAACAAAATGACCAAATCATCACAGAATGTGATCAGTGCTCTATGGACACTAACAGAACCCTAGGAAATAATTAGAGAGGAAAGGTTAAAAACAAAATAAAAGAAACAAACAAACAAACAAACAAAAAAAAAACAAAAAAAAAAAAAAAAGAGAGGAAAGGTTTACCTTCTTTTTTTTTTTTTTTTTTTTGAGCCGGAGTTTTGCTCTTGTTACCCAGGCTGGAGTGCAATGGCGCGTTCTCGGCTCACCGCAACCTCCGCCTCCTGGGTTCAGGCAATTCTCCTGCCTCAGCCTCCTGAGTAGCTGGGATTACAGGCACGCGCCACCATGCCCAGCTAATTTTTTGTATTTTTAGTAGAGACGGGGTTTCACTATGTTGACCAGGATGGTCTCGATCTCTTGACCTTGTGATCCACCCGCCTCGGCCTCCCAAAGTGCTGGGATTACAGGCTTGAGCCACTGCGCCCGGCGGTTTACTTTCAAAAGGGTGTTAGGAAAGTTATTTTCTCTTTTTTATCTTTATTTATTTATTTTTTTTGAGGCTTGGGTCTCACTATGTATGTTGCCCAGGCTGCCCTTGAACCCCTGGACTCACGCAGTCCTCCTGCTTCTGCCTGCTGAGTAGCTGGGATTACAGACAGGCATGCACCACCATGCTCCGTGGAAAGCTGTTTCTGAGAACATGAAACCTGAAGAATGAGAAGGAACCAACTGGCCAATGAGCAAGCTCATGAAAAGATGCTCAGCGTCATTAGTCATTAGGAAAATGCCAATCAAAGCCACAATGAGATAGCGCTTATAACACCCACTAGGATGGCTATAATTAAAGTACAAGGGGGAGGAGGAATAACGAGTGTTGGCAAGGATGTGGAGAGGCAGGAACCCTTGCACACTACTTGTGGGAATACAGAGTGCTGCAGCTGCTGCGGGAAAACGATCTGGCATTTCCCCAAAAAGTTAAACCTAGAGTTACCGTGTGGTCCAGCAATTCAACTCCCAGGTTTGTGTCAAAGAGAGCTGAAAACGTATTCACACGAAAAGTCGCAAACAAGTGTTCATAAGAGAAGTATTCATAAAAGCTCAGGCGCAGTGGCTCATGCCTGCAATCCCAACGCTTTGGGAGGCCAAAGCGGGTGGATCACTTGAGATCAGGAGTTCAAGACGACCCTGACCAACGTGGTGAAACCCCATCTCTGCTAAAAAATACAAGCAAATTAGCCGGACGTCGTAACAGGAGCCTGTAGTCCCAGCTACTCAGGAGTCTGAGGCAGGAGAATCACTTGAACCCAGGAGGCAAAGGTTCCAGTGAGTTGAGATCATGCCATTGCATTCCAGCCTGGGGAACAGAGAGAGACTCCATCTAAGAAAAAAAAAAAAAAAGGAATTATTCATAAAAGCACAAATGTGGAAACTACTCAAATGTCCATCAACTGACAAATAAAATTGTAAAGTCATACAATAGAATATTATTCAGCCATAAAAGGAAATGATGTTTTCTGCATGCTCCAACACAGATGAACCTAAAACATCATGCGAAGTGAAAACTACGGAAGTAAACGGGCACATGTTGGGACTGCATTCATTTCAAATGCCCAAAAGGGAGGAATCCGTGAATGCAGAAGTAGATTAGTAGGTTTTGTTTGTTTGTTTTGAGATAGAATATCACTCTGTCCCTCAGGCTGGAGTGAAGTGGCGTAGTCTTGGCTCACTGCAACCTCCGCCTCCCGGGTTCAAGCAATTCTCCTGCCTCAGCCTCCCAGGTATCTGGGATTATAGGCACCTGCTGCCATGCCTGGCTAATTTTTGTATTTTTAGTATAGATGAGGTTTTGCCATGTTGGCCAGGCTGGTCTCAAACTCCTGATCTTAAGTGATCCGCCTGCCTTGGCCTCCCAAAGTGCTGGGATTACAGACGTGAGCCACGGCACCCGACCTAGAAGTAGATTCATATTTATATGGGTTGTGGGAGGGGAGAATGGAGAGTGACCGCGTTTAATGAGTGTGGCGTTTTGGGAGCAGAGGTGATGACAATGTTTTGGAATTGATAGTGGTGATGTTAGTGGGTGACTGGAGGCGAGAAAACAATAGTGATGGTTGCACATCATCGTGAATATGCTTTAAAAACAACCGCTGAACTATACGCTGTACGATGGTTAAAATGCTGAATTTATTATGTGAATTACTATTATTACTATTTTTGAGATGGAGTTTCACTCTTTTTGTGCAGGCTGGAGTGCAATGGCGTGATCTCAGCTCACTGCAACCTCCGCCTCTGGGGTTCAAGTGATTTCCTGCCTCAACCTCCTGAGTAGCTGGGATGGCACCTGCCACCATGCCCAGCTAATTTAATGTATTTTTTAGTAGAGACGGGGTTTCACCATGTTGACCAGGATGGTCTCAATCTCCTGACCTCGTGATCCATCCGCCTCAGCCTCCCAGAGTGTTGGGATTACAGGCATGAGCCACCGCGCCTGGCTTAATACATTTTTTTAAATGGCTAGGTTGACTGCTGGATTGGAGTCACAGCAGCAGCACCTGGGTGGAAAGCCAATATCATGGCCAGGCAGAACCACCTTAAAAAGCAACCACTTGGCCGGGCGCGGTGGCTCAAGCCTGTAATCCCAGCACTTTGGGAGGCTGAGGCGGGTGGATCACGAGGTCGAGAGATCGAGACCATCCTGGTCAACATGGTGAAACCCCGTCTCTACTAAAAATAAAAAAAAATTAGCTGGGCATGGTAGTGCGTGCCTGTAATCCCAGCTACTCAGGAGGTTGAGGCAGGAGAATTGCCTGAACCCAGGAGGCGGAGGTTGCGGTGAGCCGAGATTGCGCCATTGCACTCCAGCCTGGGTAACAAGAGTGAAACTCCGTCTCAAAAAAAAAAAAAAAAAGCAACCACTTGCATTTACTGGGCACAGGGTCTCCACTGCTAGTTATTTGGCAAGGTCAAGAGAGAAAAGGAAACCTGACAAGCTTTTTATATTTTTATATATATTTATATTTGTGTCAAGCTCTTCCAATACTAGAAAGGCAATTTGGGGACATTTGCAAACTCCTGAGTGGGTGACCTCTGCCCCACATAATACACAGATATATTTTTCAAATGGAATAGGGTCTTAATTTCCAATTATGGGTTTTTAAGATGCAAAATTAGTACAGGTATTTTGGGTGAGTAACAGGTCTAAAGAAAAACTATGCAATCTGGAATTTGCTGCTTTAAATGTGCACTGTAGTAGTTATTAACTGCTCCAGTTATAATCCGCATGGAAGGAGAAAAATAGATCCCAGCTCAGTCATTTAGCAGTTTTTTGCTATGGTTGTTCTTGTGGTTTTTTTTTTTTTTTTTTAAAGATGGGGTTTCGCCATGTTGGCCAGGCCGGTCTTGAACTCCTGACCTCAAGTGATCTGCCCACCTTGGTCTCCCAAAGTGCTGGGATTACAGGTGTGAGCCACCATGCACGGCCTGTTCTTGTTTGATTGTTTGCTTTTTACTGTAAGCAAGAGGCTTTTATCTCTCTGCCTTCAATTTCTGTATCTGTAATATGGAGATGATAAATGTAGCTGAAGAATCGGGTTGTTGAGACTGTGAGTTAATGCACGTGAAGTGCTCAGAAGGTGCAGCCGCTGTCACACAGTGAACACTCCACAGGCGTTAGCTGCTCTTACTGTTATTATTAGTAGTAAAATACATACAAAGTCACACTTAATTCAAGTCTACCAGGAATCTTTCAGTGCTTTCAGCAACAGTTATTTAAAAAGTTATAGTGTGATGATTTGGTAATCACCCTTTTCTTGGGGATTACCAGATTCTTTGGCGACAAATAGAAATTTGGATATTTCAGTGAGTTCAATTTCCATGGTGAAAACTGGAACAGGTAAGAGGATTCAGGTGACTAAACACAGGCCAAGTACACAGAATCCTTGCAAAAATAACTTCTGATGGGAAAGCTGTATTTTACTCTAGATCAGGTGTCCCCAAACTACGGGCCCGCGGGCCGCATGCAGCCCCCTGAGGCCATTTATCTGGCCCCCTGCCGCACTTCAGGAAGGGGCTCCTGTTTCATTGGTGGTCAGTGAGAGGAGCACAGTATGTGGCGGCCCTCCAACGGTCCAAGGGACAGTGAACTGGCCCCTTGTGTAAAAAGTTTGGGGATGCCTGCTCTAGATCAAGGAAAACATGAAGGAAGAAGGGAACTGGTAGATCTGCAGAGAACTGTAAAAATAGGTTACACGTTGAGCCGTGTAGAAATAGCAGGACTGGGATGCATGCAGTTCCTCTCAGAGAGATAGAGGTGACAGTCTGCATTATCATGACCGATAAGAGGAGTGATACTGGGGCTTTATGACTTCCGTGGGATAGTCAGGTACTGAGTCAAAAATTTATTGAGAAAAAAAAAAATAAATAAAAATAACGACAGGGAAAATACCTAATGTAATTGATGATAGATAGCACTGGTCTAGTGGAGACAGCATGGCAATCCCATGAGTGTTCATGGGAAATGGACTTTTATTTACTTACTTATTTAGAGACAGGGTCTCACTCTGTCACCCAGGCTGCAGTGCAGTGGCAAGATCTCGGCTAACTGAAGCCTCTGGCTCCCAGGCTCAAGCAATCCACCCACCTCAGCCTCCTGAGTAGCTGGGACTAAAAGTGCACACCACCACACCTGGCTAATTTTTTTGTATTTTTAGTAGAGACGGGGTTTTGCCATGTTGCCCAGGCTGGTCTCAAACTCCTGAGCTCAAGTGATCTGCCTGCCTCGGCCTCCCAAAATGCTGGGATTACAGGCATAAGCCACCCCTCCTGGCTGGAAATGGCCTTTTAAAGGTAGCCATACTGTGCCTCAGTTTCCCAACTATCAAATGAAAATTAAATGGAGGTGATTTTACTCTACAAAGTTAGAAAAAGAGAGAAGGAATCCATGTGAATGTTCCTTTTTAAGAGAAACTTTTGCCAAGTTTAACATTGTATTCAGATACCACCATGCATTTTCTCTTCTGGATTAACTTTAGAGCCGCTTTGCTAATTCCCAATAAGATTCTTTTGGATTCTTTGTTTGAAATGGAGTTAAATGTGTAGATTAATTTGGAGACAGTGTTTGAATATTAAATCTTTCCTACTGGGCACAGGACATGCCTCTCCATTTATTCAAATCTTCATGTGCTTCAGGAGAGATCCTTAGTTTTCTTCCTAAGGGTTCCTTACAGTTCTCATTTTGTTTATATTTAGACTTATATACACTTTGGTTGATATTTTGACTTTCCCCACTATATTTTGTAACTGGTTCATAGGAAAGCTGTTTTTAAAATATTGGTCTTATAACTGATCCTTTATGAATTCTCTTATCCTTTCCATCAGTGCTTCAGCTGATTCTCTTGGGGTTTCTAATTACACAGACATAGCAACTGCAAAAAAAAGGGAATAATTTCATCTCATTTTCCTAATAGGCTGATTTTTTCATCATCTTTTTACATGGGCTAAAACCACCAGAACCACATTGAACAATGGCGGTGATGAGGGGAACACACTTGACACTTTTGTTTCAGATTTGTAAATGAATGTCTGTGGGATTTTACCCCTAAGCATAAAGTTAGTAGCTGATTTCATTTAGAAAAATGCTATCACATGAAAAAAGGTTCCTTCTATATTTTCTTTACTTGTGGTTTTCTTTCTCTTTTTTTTTCCTTTGCGGACATGGGGGGGGGTCTCGCTATGTTGACCAGGCTGGTCTTGAACTCCTGGCCTCAAGCAATCCTTCCATCTTGGCCTCCCAAAGGGCTGGGATTACAGGCACCAGCCACCGTGCCCGGCCTCATTCATGCTTTTTCAGTTTATGACTTTACAGTATTAAGGTTCCCGCTTACTCAAAGTACTTTCCATAACATCCTGCAAGTCTCATTTTTGTCAAAAACCTATGCACCCATTCCAATTTAATGTAGAATCATTGGATTATCAATTAGTACTGTCATAATTTGCATAATCATTAGGACCTAAATATATGAAGCCCCTCTTTAATTAATATGATGAAAATTAAATTCAGGAAATAAACGTGATACAGAAGTGCCTTGTGTAAGGTGTTTTATGAGACACTCCTGAACGGTGTTGCTCAGTGAGAGCTCACGATTCCCTCGAAGTATTGCTGTTAGAAGCACAGATTGATGGGCCGTACCCCTGGTTTCCTGAGAGGGGAGTTGCAGAATAGATGCTGGTGGCCGGGCACAGCGGCTCACACCTGTAATCCCAGCACTTTGGGAGGCCGAGGTGGGTGGATCACCTGAGGTCAGGAGTTCAAGACCACCATAGCCAACATGGTGAAACCCCATCTCTACTAAAAATACAAAAATTAGCCAGGCATGGTGGCGCATGCTTGTAGTCCCAGTTTTTTGAGAGGCTGAGGTTAGAGGATCATTTGAACCTGATGGTAGAAGTTGCAGTGAGCCAAAGATCATACCCCTGCACTCCAGCCTGGGCAACACAGAGTGAGACTCTGTCTCAAAAAAAAAAAAAAAAAAAAAAAAAAAAGAGGCTGGGAAGCTGCAGCTACATTTTTTTTTTCTTTTCTTTTCTTGTTCTTTTTCTGAGATGGAGTCTTGCTCTGTTGTCCAGGCTGGAGTGCAGCAGGGTGATCTCGGCTCACTGCAACCTCCGCCTCCCGGGTTCAAGCAATTCTCCTGCCTCAGCCTCCCAAGTAGCTGGGAGTACATGCATGCACCACCACGCCCAGCTAATTTTTGTATTTTAAGTAGAGACAGGGTTTTGCCATTTTGGCCAGGATGGTCTCCATCTCCTGACCTTGTGATCCACCCACCTTGGCCTCCCAAAGCACAGACATGAGCCACTGCACCCGGCTGGAAGCTACATTTTCAAGGAGATTCCCAGGTAATACTTACACACCTTATAGTTTAAAACTCTGCTACAGAGAATGAAAGAAGAAGTAAAACATATAGAACTTATTAAAAAGAAACAGAGGCCCAGTGCAGTGGCTCACGCCTGTAATCCCAGCACTTTGGGAGGCTGAGATGGGCAGATCACCTGAGGTCAGGAGTTTTGAGACCAGTCTGGCCAACATGGTGAAACCCCGTCTCTACTAGAAATATAAAAATTAGCCAGGTGTGGTGGCAAATCACTTGAACTCAGGAGGCGGAGGCTGCAGTGAGCAGAGATCACACCACTGCACTCCAGCCTGGGCAACAGAGCGGAGTCTCAAAAACCAAACAGGCCGGGCGCAGTGGCTCAAGCCTGTAATCCCAGCACTTTGGGAGGCTGAGGCGGGTGGATCACGAGGTCAAGAGATCGAGATCATCTTGGTCAACATGGTGAAACCCTGTCTCTACTAAAAATACAAAAAATTAGCTGGGCATGGTGGCGCGTGCCTGTAATCCCAGCTACTCAGGAGGCTGAGGCAGGAGAATTGCCTGAACCCAGGAGGCGGAGGTTGCGGTGAGCCGAGATTGCGCCATTGCACTCCAGCCTGGGTAACAAGAGCGAAACTCCGTCTCAAAAAAAAAAAAAAACAAACAAAACAAAAAATGTGAGAGAAGAGTATATTTGAACTTAACACCACAGAGAGGCAAAGCGAATTCATCATGCGATAGTGATTAAACTGGTTGTGAACATGAGCAAGCAGCTTAGCACACTCATACACCACTGTTTATCTACGCTTAGTTCTGACTGCTTCTAAGAATTCCTTTAAATCGCTGGTTTTTCCAACTGAGCCATATGGCCTCCAATGAAGGAAACAGGAGGAGGCCAAGCCACCACTGGGACTCTTTTTTCAACTTTAACCAGAGCAGCTCCACTTTTATCTGTTATGGTGTTTGAAGGTTCTGAGCAATATTTTTAAGAACAAAAGTTTGAAAATCATTGATTGACACTCTTTAGATTGTTTAGATTAGATTTAGTAAGATTACACCCTTATCTTACTATCAAGCTTGATCCTTTATGTTGATACATGATTAAAACTCAGGGCCGGGCTCGGTGGCTCAAGATTGTAATCCCAGCACTTTGGGAGGCTGAGGCGGGTGGATCACGAGGTCAAGAGATCGAGACCATCCTGGTCAACATGGTGAAACCCCGTCTCTACTAAAAATACAAAAAAATTAGCTGGGCATGGTGGCGTGTGCCTGTAATCCCAGCTACTCAGGAGGCTGAGGCAGGAGAATTGCCTGAACCCAGGAGGCGGAGGTTGCAGTGAGCCGAGATCGCGCCATTGCACTCCAGCCTGGGTAACGAGAGCGAAACTCCGTCTCAAAAAAAAAAAAAAACTCAGAAAGTTTGTGGCAGGATGTGGTGGCTTGCACCTGTAATCCCAGCACTTTGGGAAGCTAAGGTGGGCCGATCACCCAAGGCCAGGCGTTCGAGACCAGCCTGACCAACAGGCTTTAGTGGGGAGCAACGCTGTCTCTACTAAAAAATTAGCTGGGCATGGTGGTGTGCACCTGTAGTCCCAGCTACCTGGGAACAGAGGCACAGGAATCACTTGAACCTGGGACGCAGAGGTTGCAGTGAGCCAAGACTGAGCCACTGCACTCCAGCCTGAGCAATAGAGTGAGACTCCATCTCAAAACCAAACCAAACCAACACTCCAAAAAGTTGATTTGACAAGTTTGTCAAACCCTCTTTTACATTTTTTTCTTTATACACCTATCTCAAAAAATGAAATGTCCTCTATATCATAGTTTTGCATATAATACATAATGCTTCTATGAATTTGAGGGCATTCTATGACTATTATTATTATTTAGAAATTCTCTAATACAATGTTTTAAAAGTTTTGGAAAGGGAGAAAAACCCCAGATGAAGTACTTAGAGGGATAATTGACATAGGTTCTGTCCCAGAGAAGGGAGCCTCTGCCTGTAATCCTGGCACCTTGGGATTGAGACAGAACCTTCATCGACGACTAGAAGCCGGAGCTTGTGACCCCTACACTCCGGTCACCTGTTTGTTGTGGTGTGTGTCCTTTCAGCACTCTGGGCCTCAGTTCCTTCTTGGATAAACTGAAGCAGTTGGAGCATGAGATTTCCAAGATTCTTTCCAGCTCTAAAAGTTGGTAACTTCTTTGTATGTCAAAGAATCCGACATAGATTACAGCACAGTGCAGTACGAAGGCTCGCTCTCACAACCAAGAACAAATTCTGGTTAATTTTCAGACATGGAATAATGCTCTGTATCAGTATACATTAAGATTAATTTATTCTAAAATTAATTAATTCTGCATAATAAGTAGCTGCTTACGTGTAATTACAAGCGAATTTTTTTTTTTTTTTTTTGAGACGGAGTTTCGCTCTTGTTACCCAGGCTGGAGTGCAATGGCGCGATCTCGGCTCACCGCAACCTCCGCCTCCTGGGTTCAGGCAATTCTCCTGCCTCAGCCTCCTGAGTAGCTGGGATTACAGGCACGCACCACCATGCACAGCTATTTTTTTTGTATTTTTAGTAGAGACGGGGTTTCACCATGTTGACCAAGATGGTCTCGATCTCTTGACCTTGTGATCCACCCGCCTCGGCCTCCCAAAGTGCTGGGATTACAGGCTTGAGCCACCGCGCCCGGCCAAGCGAATTATTTTAAGGGAACCTGAGCTAATCATCATGTTTGGTTTTTGAATATCAGCATAATAAATTCTCTTCTTGGGTTCCATTAAGATAACCAGTTCATTGTGGGCAAGCATGGCATATTAAATCAAGCCCAGTATCTCTCATTTCTCCACCTGAGGTTTTAGTTTCTCCTCATATTTATTTTTTAAGGGAAGTCTTTATTTTACAGGTAGAACTTCCTCTCCTCCCACAGTCTCTGGAGAACTGAAATTTTAAAAGCTTTCTTTTTAGTCGTGCTCCATGATTTCTCATCAGTGCCCACTTCTTATAACAAAAAAGAACTAAATTGAAATAGCCGTTCGTCTATTTAGCAGATATTCTCCAAGTACAGCCTGCAGTCCTAGCAGCGTCAGAACATTGGAAGGGAATGAGGTGGCCATGACCTTGAGAATCTCACAGACTTCTTAATGCACTGGAAAAAGTGGAAGCCATATTCAGCATATTGATATGATAAGGATGATACTTATCAAATAATACTTTTTTTTTGAGATGGAGTCTCACTCTGTCACCCCCGCTAGAGTGCAGTGGCACGATCTTGGCTCACTGCAACCTCCACCTCCTGGGTTCAAGAGATCCTTCTGTCTCAGCCTCCTGAGTAGCTGGGACTACAGATGCATGCCACCACGCCCGGCTAATTTTTGTATTTTTAGTAGCGACAGAGTTTCACCGTATTGGCCAGGTTGGTCTCAAACTCCTGACCTCGTGATCCACCTGCCTTGGCCTCCCAAAGTGCTGGGATTACAGGTGTGAGTCACCATGCTGGCCACAAATAATATTTTTTATCTTTTCACCAAAAATCCTTAGCAACATTGCTTATGAAATACACATTTGAAACTCTCACAATCATGGTATTGGTTTGAAGCAGAGCCTTAGTAATATCCCTTTGTGGTTGTGAAAACAAACCAAAAACCAAGATAATGAGTGGATTGCAGTAATTAATAATATTTTGTTGTGAGCACCACTAACAAGAAGGACGCGTACATGAAAATGACAGCTGTTATGCATAAGAATCACATTCTCCCCGCCCCTCCTGAAGAATCCACTAGGATATCTCATGAAAAGAGAGTTACTGGGGTAAGGCAACTTGAGGGAGGAAAAAAACACGCGGATATAACACACAAAAGGCATCCCAGTCTATTCTTTGCTTAGAGACTGCAGCATAGACACTGTTCCCATGAGGCAGAGTCCCCCAGGGTTGGGTAAAAAAACCTATCTAAAACAGTTCTTCACAGGCAGACTCTGACAATGCATTTAAACGCTCCTCGCACTCTGTGGGCTCATGTTTATGATGTACACGTGGTTCTCTTTGCGTGGCAGTTCTGTGTTGAAGAGGCGCTTGATAGCTGACCCTCACCACACAGCTCCCTCACTCTGGTGAATTCAAGTTAGACACTGTTGTAAGATTCTTCTGCCTCCTGCTTTGTTGAGAAAGCTGTCAGCTCTAATATCTGGGATCACTGCTGTATTAAATGTCAGGCCTCGTATCATTATTCTGCCCTGAGCTCTAGGAACCGAGCCTTTTACCTTTCCTCCAGCACAAGGAAACTTGCCTTCAGATTCAACACCTGCAAGTCAAAAAAGGCTCAGACTCAGCTGCCACGTGTATTGTATCCCACTCTATCTCCCTTAAAAAAGAAAAGAAAGTCGAATTGACAGAACCGAGGCTAAATACCATCAGTAAGAGGGAACCGCGTTCACCACATCTCCATGAGGACCCAGGTAAATGCCAGGACACATCCTGGAGCCTTTGCCAGCTTGTGGCAGAACTTAGCAGAAAAAGATGTGAATTCTACAGTTTAGGAATCAAATAATTTTTTAAAATTAATTATTGAAAAGGTGTTATCTGGCTGTTTCTTTTATGCATTCAAAAGCAAAAAAGTTAAGTGAAAGAATCCAGTGGACTTTGAAATCATGTTAAAAATAATGATAGCTGCTGGGCGCGGTGGCTCAAGCCTGTAATCCCAGCACTTTGGGAGGCCGAGGCGGGTGGATCACGAGGTCGAGAGATCGAGACCATCCTGGTCAACATGGTGAAACCCCGTCTCTACTAAAAATAGAAAAAACTAGCTGGGCGTGGTGGCGTGTGCCTGTAATCCCAGCTACTCAGGAGGCTGAGGCAGGAGAATTGCCTGAACCCAGGAGGCGGAGGTTGCGGTGAGCCGAGATCGCGCCATTGCACTCCAGCCTGGGTAACAAGAGCGAAACTCCGTCTCAAAAAAAAAAAAAAAAAAAAAAAATGATAGCCTGCCTAAGGTAAGACTCTAGGACCCATTTTTGTATTATAATTTCATTCGTCGTAATCCACAGTTTTTATGTGATCCCTGAAACAAATAATAATGAAAAAGGTACCAATGTTCCGAAGTAGAACGCAGAGAACTCAACGACTCCGAAATGTGCAGTATGTCAGGCACTGGTGGCCAACTGGTCAAATCTTTGAGAGCTGCGGGTTTTCGAAATATGTGCCATTTGGTTATGTGTCAGAATGGGATCCGAGTCCACATGCCTTGACTCAGGAATGCACAATTTGAGACTGGAGCATGGGGAGAAGCCTATGGGGCTTGGATTTCTGGAATCGGATTATAAGGACAAACAGGTTTAAAGAAATACCGAGGCCGGCCAGCAGCGTGTGCGACCAGCCCCGCGCTTCCTGGGCAGTGCGCGGCGGGACCCCAGGAGGGAGGCAGGCGGGACCCCAGGAGGGAGGCAGGCGGGACCCCAGGAGGGAGGCAGGCGGGACCCCAGTAGGGAGGCAGGCGGGACCCCCGGAGGCAGGCGGGACCCCGGAGGGAGGCAGGCGGGACCCCCGGAGGGAGGCAGGCGGGACCCCAGGAGGGAGGCAGGCGGGACCCCCGGAGGCAGGCGGGACCCCGGAGGGAGGCAGGCGGGACCCCGGAGGGAGGCAGGCGGGACCCCGGAGGGAGGCAGGCGGGACCCCAGGAGGGAGGCAGGCGGGACCCCGGAGGCAGGCGCGGGCAGGCACCGACCCACCCGACGAGTGCGCGCGGCGGCGCCTGCAGCTCCGGGCGGGGCGCACCACCCCCCGCGCCGAGTCACGTGCGCGCCGGAGCCGCCGCCCCCACCCCGCCCGCCTTTCGCATCCACGGGGATTCTGGACGGATGACGCCGCCGTCAGATGCCGGCTCGCCTCTGTCACACCATTTTCCTGAACACGGTAACCGTGTATTTCAAAGCCGTGTCGTGTGTGAAACGGGTGTCCCTTGTAGACGAGGATAGAAAAAGACACCCCGTGCCCGTCCGGAAGTCCAGAGGCCTGTGCGCTCTGCGGTTTCCGCGTGTCGTGGGCAGAGCTATTCTCACCTCGGGGTGGGGCGGTTTTATAACGGGGGGGGGGGCTAAATGTGCTTCCTAGGACTGTATTAGGGGTGAGGAGGTACTCAGCTTACGTGTGCTTAAGGATTTGTGTTGGCTTTGCATTTCCTATTTTCTTGTTTTGGGAAAAAAAGTGAACTACCTTTAAGCTGGCAGATCCACCAGGCTTGCTCCGATTCAGCTCAGATTTTTTGGGCATGTCTGTTTCATAGGCTGCGAACTTCTTCCTGTGTCACGTTGAGTGCACATGACACCTGCTGGGGCTCTTCCAGTGATGTTAAGATTGATGAGTGGGCCCAGATCCTGCCGACCCGAAATGTCCATTGTAAAGTTCCCCTTCCGTTTTTCACCTCTGGTGTTAGCAGCCATTGATAATCATTGCTTAGATATATGATTTCATTAGAAGTTTCAAGCCGGGCGCGGTGGCTCACGCCTGTAATCCCAGCACTTTGGGAGGCCGAGGCGGGTGGATCACAAGGTCAAGAGATCGAGACCATCCTGGTCAACATAGTGAAACCCCGTCTCTACTAAAAATACAAAAAATTAGCTGGGCATGGTGGCGCGTGCCTGTAATCCCAGCTACTCAGGAGGTGGAGGCAGGAGAATTGCCTGAACCCAGGAGGCGGCGGTTGCGGTGAGCCGAGATCGCGCCATTGCACTCCAGCCTGGGTAACGAGCGAAACTCCGTCTCCAAAAAAAAAAAAAAAAAAGAAGTTTCAAAATGGCAGTGTTTCTTTTTTGTTGTTGTCGTTTGTTTGTTGACGGAGTTTCGCTCTTGCTGCCCAGGCTGGAGTGCAGTGGCACCATCTCCGCTCACCGAAACCTCCACTTCTCGGGTTCAAGCAGTTCTCCTACCTCAGCCTCCAGAGTAGCTGGGATTTCAGGCGCGTGCCACCATGCCCGGCTAAAACTGGCAACATTTTAATTTTATCATTTCTTTCACTTAACAGCAGGATTTTTTTTCCCATCAATTATTTGGTTTAATTATGAGATACAGTTCGTGCAGGAAAGGCAGAATAAATACTTGATCCTTTCTCTTTATATTTGGAGGAAAGAGTTGTTTCGTTAGCATTCTCAAAAGGTAACCGATCAATCTATTTTTGGAGCATTACTATCAACCGGTGGATGTCACCATACTTGATGTGTCTTAATATGCTACAGTATTTATTATTATACCAAAATACCCCACTTTCAGCCAGTGGTCCTGTGTCCTTCTGACACGACCACAGAAGGCTTTGACATATTGTGAAAGACTATGTAATATTCCAGGGGTCACAGGAAGATACTAGATGACATCATGGGGAAGCAATCAGCAAAATTTAGAAAAAACCCCACAACACGTATCCTTCAGTTTCTTCAACAATAAATTGCAAGGCGGTAAAAAAGGAGGCGGTGAAACCCATGGATCAGAAGAGACTGAGAAACTTCAGACAAAAGCAATGTCTGGACCTTAGTTGGATGCCGGTTTCTTTTTTAAGATTGTAAAAAAGAGTTAAGGAGATCGATGATGGCGGTGCTTGCACAAGGTTACCAGTGGATTTAATGCCACTGTAGGCTTAAAAATGAATACGATGGTAAATTTTATGTTCTGTATCTTTTACCATAATAAAATAATAAATTTAAAAAATAATAATTTGGCTGGGCACTGTGATTCATGCCTGTAATCCCAGCATTTGGGGAGGCTGGGGCAGGAGGATCACTTGAGGCCAGGAGTTCAAGACCAGCCTGGGCAACATAGTGAGACCCTTTTTCTATAAATAATAAAAAAAATTAGCCAGCCGTGGTGGCACATGCCTGTGGTCCCACCTATTCAAGAGGCTGAAGTAGGGGGATTGCCTGAGCCTGGGAGGGTGAGGCTGCAGTGAGCCATGATCACACCACTGCACTCCAGCCTGAATGACAGAAGAGGACCCTATCTCAAAACAAACAAAAAGCAAAAGTAAAATAAAATAATTGATGAGAAGAGGAAATTTGAATGCTGGCTGGCTTTTTGATGATATTCAGGAATTACTATTAAAATCTGTAGGAGTGGCTGGGTGCAGTGGCTCATTCCTATAATCCCAGGACTGGGAGGCTAAAGTGGGTGGATCACGAAGTCAGGAGTTTAAGACCAGCCTGGCCAAGGTAGTGAAAGCTCATCTTTTTTTTTTTTTTTTTTTTTTTTTTTTGAGACGGAGTTTCGCTCTTGTTACCCAGGCTGGAGTGCAATGGCGCGATCTCGGCTCACCGCAACCTCCGCCTCCTGGGTTCAGGCAATTCTCCTGCCTCAGCCTCCTGAGTAGCTGGGATTACATTCACGTGCCACCACACCCAGCTAATTTTTTGTATTTTTAGTACAGACGGGGTTTCACCGTGTTGACCAGGATGGTCTCGATCTCTTGACCTTGTGATCCACCCGCCTCGGCCTCCCAAAGTGCTGGGATTACAGGCTTGAGCCACCGCGCCCGGCCGAAAGCTCATCTTTACTAAAAATGCAAAAATTAGCTGGGCATGGTGGCAGGTGCCTGTAATCCCAGCTACTCGGGAGGCTGAGGCAGGAGAATCACTTGAACCCCGGGGGGCAGAAGTTACAGTGAGGCAAAATTGTGCCACTGCACCACTCCAGTCTAGGTGACAGAGTGAGACTCCGTCTCAAAAAACAAACAAAAAATCTGTAGGAGTAGTAATATTATTGTGGTTATGTTAAAATTTTTTTTTCTATTTTAAAGATTCATACTGAAGTATTATAGATGAAATTATATCTCACATTTGTTTCAAAATAATCTAGTTGGAGTAAGGAGAGAAGGTCATTGTGGCATGATGGATGATGGTTGAAGCTGAGTGAGGGGTACCTGGGGTTCACTATGGTCCTCTCTCTGGTTTTATACATGTTTGAAAATTGCATAATAAAAAGTCTAAAGTTTATTTGAAAGTACAGATTACCCTAGAAGGAAACTGAAGAGGAACTGATAGTGTTAGAACTACACAAACTCCATAAATAAAGTCTTGCCTAATTCAGAAATGTGCTAGCCACCTGCCGGCTGCGGTAGTGGGAGTAGGAGGAAAGACCCAGTGACTAAGCAAGGAGAGAGATAGTCTTAGATCACTGAGGTGTGCCCGGGCCCTGTGCCACGTGCTTGGTATGCATTGAACTCATTTCATCCTTACCATGACCTTATGAGATGGATACTATTACATGAGTATAATATCCACACTGCAAATGGAAGAGCTGAAGTTCAGAGAAGCTACTCTTGATAAGCAGCAAAGATAGGCTTCAAACCATAAGGTCTGGCTTTGGAGCCCCTTCTATTGATAAGAGCAACGTAGTAGCTCTTAATAGACGCCAGCCCTGTTTTAAGTGCTTTGTGTCTATTAATTCATTTAATAGTCACAATAACCCTATGAGGAAGATACTCTCATAAGACCCATTTTACAGATGAGAAGGTTGAGCTACAGACAGGAGAAGTGGCTGTGTAAGATCTCACAGCTGGCACACGGCAGAGCCAGACTTTAAGCTGGGAGTTTGGGCTCCACCCCACCCTGCTGACCCTCGTGTTATGAACCGCTGCGCTGCACTGACAGCTGTCTATGCAGGCTCTGTCCTTCCTTGTGTAATAAACATTGATTGAGTGCCTGCAAGAGGTGCTGGGATTTGGTGATGAACAAGACACATTTTGGTTTACCTTCCAGTGACACACAGTGTCCTAGTCCCTGAATCTCTGAGGAGCTAATTTAGGAGATGAAGGGGTTAAGCCCGGAAGATCAGGCTACTGTGTTGGCACTTTCTTGTTTTAAAAGCTGAATTGACTGGGCGCAGCAGCTCACGCCTGTAATCCCAGCACTCTGGGAGGCCGAAGCGGGTGGATGATGAGGTCAATAGTTCAAGACCAGCCAGACCAACATAGTGAAACCCCATCTCTACTAAAAACACAAAAAATTAGCCAGGCATAGTGGCAGCCGCCTGTTGATCCCAGCTACTCAGGAGGCTGAGGCGGGAGAATCACTTGAACCTGGGAGGCGGAGGTTGCAGTGAGCCGAGACCATGCCACTGCACTCCAGCCTGGGTGACAGAGCGAGACTCTGACTCCAAAAAAAAAAAAAAAAAAAGCTGAATTGGCCAGAGGTTGATGCGTACCTACAATCCCAGCTACTCAGGAGGGAGGCTCACCCAGGAGTTCCAGACCAGCCTGGGCAACATGGCAAGACACTGTCTCCAAAAAAAAAAAAAAGTTAAATTGGAAAGAGCATTGGGTCAGCAGCCCTAAGGTGCTTCTGAACCTGAAGATTTCATAGGTGAGGCTGCTGAGGAGGCTGCTAGTGGATCCCTCTCCTCTACAGACTGGGTCTAGCTGGTCCCTTTCCCCCAGACACCATGCTCATTTCTTTTCTACAATCCTTTCCTCTTCCGATGGCTTCTGTCCAACCCCAACTTCATCTCTGCTTCAGCTCTCAATGAGCTCCTCTTCTCCGAAATCCCAATTAGTCCTTATTGGTTGCACTAATCAATTTAGTACTTAATTGCATACAAAGCACAATTGTTGGCCAGGCATGGTGGCTCACGCCTGTAATCCGAGCACTTTGGGAGGACGAGGCGGGTGGATCATGAGGTCGAGAGATCGAGACCATCCTGGTCAACATGGTGAAACCCCGTCTCTACTAAAAATACAAAAAATTAGCTGGGCATGGTGGCGCGTGCCTGTAATCCCAGCTACTCAGGAGGCTGAGGCAGGAGAATTGCCTGAACCCAGGAGGCGGAGGTTGCGATGAGCCGAGATCGTGCCATTGCACTCCAGCCTGGGTGACAAGAGCGAACTCTGTCTCAAAAAAAGAAAGAAAGAAAGTTCTAGTCCTCTAGCGTCTCATTATAATACTTTTGTCCCTCTGAATTCTTGGTATTTAACTCTACCTCCTCCTCTTACATGCACCCTCCCTGGGTAATATGCCCCTGGGATATGGAAGGCACTTAATGAATTTATGTTGAATAGTTCAGCAACTTACTTGTTTTGTTTTGTTTTTGAGATGGAGTTTTGCTTTTGTTGCCCAGGCTGGAGTGCAGTGGCGTGATCTTGGCTCACTGCAACTTCCGCCTCCCGGGTTCAATGGATTCTCCTGCCTCAGCCTCCCGAGTAGCTGGGATGGGATTACAGGCATGTGTCTCCACATCTTGCTAATTTTGTATTTTTAGTAGAGACGGAGTTTCCACTTGTTGGTCAGGCTGGTCTCAAACTTCTGACGACTGGTGATTCACCCGCCTTGGCCTTCCAAAGTGCTAGGATTATAGGCGTGAGCCACCTCGCCCGGCCAGCAACTTAACTTTTATAGACACATGTAGACTATCCCTCTTCTATTAACTCATGCTTTCTCAGCTTACCCAACCACCAATCTACTGAGCTCATTCACTACATTTTGGTGCTTCGTAATGTTCTCAGAGAACAACCTTCCGTCTAGTGCTGGCTGCTTCCATCCACTGATAGAGGTTTGGATCGGATACAAGGGAGGCCATCCCAGGCTGGGTGGATATTGTTTTGAAGGCGTTAAGGAAGGGCCAAGTGAAGAGTTCTTGACTGAAACCGAGAGTACAAGATGGGCAAAAAGCAAAATCAGAGATAAGCTTATGTAGCGAGGGTGGAGACAGATTGCAGAGAGACTTTAAAGTCAGGCTGGAGAATCTGACTTGATACATCTGGCCATTGGAAAAGCCAGGGGATTGTCTACATAAGTTATGGTAAATTATTATTATTTTTTGACACAGAGTCTCGTTCTGTCGCCAGGCTGGAGTGCAGTGGTGTGATCTTGGCTCACTGCAACCTCTGCCTCCCGGGTTCAAGTGATTCTCCTGCCTCAGCCTCCTGAGTAGATGAGATTACAGGCACACGCCACCACACCTGGCTAATTTTTGTATTTTAGTAGAGACAGGGTTTCACCATGTTGGCCAGGCTGGTCTCAATCACTTGACCTCGTGCCTCGACCTCCTAAAGTGCTGGGATTACGGGCATGAGCCACCATGCCAGGCCAGTTTTAGTAATTTTTAAATGTAATTTGTATACGTTAGGTTAAAGAATTGAAGTTAGGACATTAGAGTCGTTACATTTATAATGAAAATCAGCATTTCCTGCCCCACCTTCCCAACCCGCTGTCCAGAGGCAACCATGATCAGTTTATTTATTTCGTTACAAAAATGGTTAGCATTTACATCATTATGTAGTTCACAGCTAATTACATTCTTCCTGTACAATTTTTTTGTTTTTCCTAATGCGTTTTAACTTTTACTATTTAATTTTTTTTTTTTTTTTTTTTTTTGAGACAGAGTCTCACTCTGTTGCCCAGGCTGGAGTGCAGTGGTGCAATCTCAGCTCACTGCAACCCCCACCTCCCGGGTTCAAGTGATCCTCCTGCCTCAGCCTCCCGAATAGCGGAGATTACAGGCGCCTGCCACTACACCCTGCTAATTTTTGTATTTTTAGTAGAGATGGGATTTTACCATGTTAGTCAGGCTGGTCTTGAATTCCTGACCTCAGGTAATCTGCCCCCTTCAGCCTCCCAGAGTGCTGGGATTACATGCATGAGTCACCTCACCTGGCCATCGTTTTTTAATTTAATGTTTTAAATGTGTTTCTCCTAGTTAATAATTGCCTTGCTTTAAATATTTCATTTCATTTTATTTTTAGAGACAAGATCTTGCTTTGTTGTCCGGACTGGAGTCCAGTGGTACAATCATAGTTCACCAGAGCCTCGAACTCCTGGGCTCAAGTGACCCTCCTGCCTGGGCCTCCAAAGCAGCTAAGACTATAGATACGCACCACCACACCCCGCCAGATTTTCTGTTTTTTCAGAGATGAGGTCTCGCTATATTGCCAAGGGTAGCCTCAAGCTCTCAGCCTCACTTTTTTATTTACTTCATTTTTTGTGTACTTACTACTAAATCAACCCTAAATGTTCCAGTAAAGATGTAAACTGATCAAATACATTAAATAAATAACCCGTTAGTTTACTTTTTTTTCTTGAACGTGTTGTTGGCAGAACTCTTGTCTGCCTGTTCCGACCCGGACTGGTTGCTCTCTGAGTTCACCACGCACCTGGGGTTTTTCTTCACCAACAACTTGGAAATTTTCTTGAATTCCTTGCTGTGTGGGATTTCCTGTTTCTTGGATCTTACGTATTCATCTTTCTTGGTTTGCTCTGTGTGTGTGTGTGTGTGTGTGTGTGTGTGTGTGCGCGTGCGTGCAGAGGGGAGGGGGAGGAGTATATATCTTCCAGTCAGTTGCTGAGAAAAACCATGGAACAAATAAAATTTTTGCTGTGCAAGACCACAGTAGAAAATGTTTTTATTTTATTTTCTTCTACAGGCTGGGATTGTGATTTTAGTTTGAAAAACACGTTTCCTCTGAATTTTGAAGGCATCTCTCAGTTTCTTTTGTTGAGCAAACGAATGCTGATTTTATGTTGACATAGAGCAATGTGGTGTTATTCCAATTCTTGATTTTTTATGTGTGACCTGTTTTATCTTTCTAGAAAGTTTTAGAATCTTCTCTGTAAAATGAGGATAATATGAGTACCTACCTCACTGGATTAGTACCTTAGTTGTGAGGATTAAACCAATTAATATATCACAAGCCTTTAAAATGGTTTCTGACCAGTGGTAAATTTTAAATGTGTTTGTTACCAGTTTTTCGCATTTAAGTGCAATTTTGGGAGAGATGACATAAAGACTTATGTTCAAGCTCTCATATGTAACAAGGATTGCAGAAGTTAATATTTCTAAGTTTTCCTTGTAGCATTTTTTTGGGGGTTATTTTCTTCCAAGACTGAAAAAATAACCAAAAGGTGAAATGACTTAAGGAATATTGATTGACTCAGGGATATTGATAAGGGCAATGACCCAGCTAATTATAATAAGTTGGTACATTCATTAGAATATATAGAAAGAAGGCAGGATGTTATTGTCTGCTGAGGCTTCATGCTAACATTAAATCATGTTCCCTAAAAATGGTGGATTCTTTTTTTTTTTTTGATATGGAATCTCGCTCTGTTGCCCAGGCTGGAGTGCAATGGCCCAATCTCTGTTCACTGCAACCTCCACCTCCTGGGTTCAAGCGATTCTCCTGCCTCAGCCTCCCAAGTAGCTGAGATTACAGGCGCCCACCACCACACCCAGCTAATTTGTGTGTGTGTGTGTGTGTGTGTGTGTGTGTGTTTTACAGGCAGTCTTACTGCTGTTTTGTATAAGCCAGGAATTTTTGTATTTTTAGTAGAGACAGGGTTTCATCATATTGGCCAGGCTGGTCTCGAACTGCTGACCTTGTGATCCGCCCACCTCAGCCTCCCAAAGTGCTGGGATTACAGGCGTGAGCCACTGTGACTGGCCTGGTGGATTCATTTCTACAGTAAACCTGTTCTCATTCATCTCTGTGTCCTCAGCACATAGCCCAGAATTTGATTCCTGGTAGTCAGTAGATGAAAACCCCTTGGCAGTGTGTCTGACAGGAAGGAAGTAGTAAGTATGAGCTCTCTATTTATGTAACACACATCATCCACTTAGAAACGTTGTTTTCCTTCTCTTTCTAGACCTTTGTTAGAGAAAGAATTTGGGCGGAATTGCCAATTTCCCCAAATGTTTCCACATGCATTATTTTCATTTGATCCTCAAAGTGTCCAAAGAATTGAACTGATTTTTGAAGACTGTCTCTAGTGCTTACTAGCTATGAACAAGTTACCTAATTTCTTCTTTTTCTAAAAAAATTGGGGATCGCCTCCTCTGAGGGTTAATTAGATCATCCATGTCAAACACTCAATGCACATTAGCTATTGCTAGTGAGCTGTGGGGAGGTCGGGGAGGGATAACACGGGGAGAGATGCCAGATGTAGGTGATGGGGGGATGGAGACAGCACGCCACATTGCCATGTGTGTACCTGTGCAGCAATCCTGCATGACTTGCACATGTACCCCAGAACCTAAAGTACAATTAAAAAAAAAAAAATGTTTTTAGACAGTCTCGCTCTGTCACCCAGGCTGGAGTGCAGTGCTATGATCTCAGCTCACTGCAACCTCTGCCTCCGGGTTCAAGTGATTCTCCTGTCTCAGCCTCCAGAGTAGCTGGGATTATGGGTGTGCACCACCACACCCGGCTAATTTTTGTATTTTTAGTTGAGATGGGTTTCACCATGTTGCCCAGGCTGATCTCAAACTCCCAAACTCAGGTGATCCTCCCGCCTTGGCCTCCCAAAGTGCTGGGATTACAGGCGTGAGCCACCGCGCCCAGCCAAACTAAAGCACTTTATTTTTTTTTGAGGTGGAGTCTCACTCTGTCGCCTAGGCTGGAGTACAGTATCGTAATCTCAGCTCACTGCAACCTGTGCCTCCCAGGTTCAAGCAATGCTCTGGCTCAACCTCCTGAGGAGCTGGGATTATAGGTGCCTGTTGCCACAACTCGCTAAATTTTTTATATTTTTAGTAGAGATGGGATTTCACCATCTTGGCCAGGCTGGTCTCGAACTCCTGACCTTGTGATCCACCCACCTCAGCCTCCCAAAGTTCTGGGATTACAGGCATGAGCCACCGTGCCCGGCTGAGCTAAAGCATTATTAACCCTGCTTGGTGATTAGACTAATCAGAACACAGAAATTAAAGACCTGTTCACATAGTTGTGTGAGTTTCTGATCTTGGCTTAATAAAGATCGGCACTGAATTATTCACAGTGCAACTGTTAGAGGAATGTAATTTATATCCTTGCTCACTGCTGTATCCCAGCACCTAAAATAGTATCTGGTAAGTAACAGGCATTCATTTATGTGATGATTAAAGTAATGTGTACAAAAAGTTTTGATCAGCCGGGCATGGTGGCTCATGCCCCTAGTCCCAGCACTTTGGGAGGCCAAGGTGGGTGGGATCACGAGGTCAAGAGTTTGAGACCAGCTTGGCCAACATGGTGAAACCCCATCTCTACTAAAAATACAAAAGTTAGCTGGGCTTGGTGGCGCGTGCTTGTAATCTTAGCTACTTGGGAGGCTGAGGCAGGAGAATCACTTGAACCTGGGAGACAGAGGTTGCAGTGAGCTGAGATCATCGTGCCACTGCACTCTGGCCTGGCGACAGAGTGACACTCTATCTCAAAAAAAAAAAAAAAAAAAAAAAAAGTTTTAATCCAGGAAATGGTTTCATAGATCATTTAATGAAATGAACCAATTTCTCACATTGGGAACTGAGGCCCAGATGCTTTTAGGTGAGCCATAGGCATGTTTGTGCTCGTTTTGTTTTTTGTATCTGCACAGTGCTTTTTAAACCATTGAAGTCATTATCAAATTTGGTTTGACCAAATGAGTCAAACAGAAAGCCAAATGAGTCAAATACAAATAGAAAAGCCTAATGAGTGGCTATGTAAGATAGAAGTTTATTCCTCTCTCATGTAAAAGAAAAACCAAAGATGGGCAATTCAAGGTGGTGGCTCCCGAGGCAGCCAGGACTTGCCACCTGTCTTTCTGTACCACCGTTCTTGACAAACGGCTTTCACTCTCAATACTCTGTCACACGATACAAAGTGGCTGCCGCAGTTCCAGCCATTTTCGTTCATTCTCTCAGGAAGGAGAAAGATGGGGAGGGCAAAAGCCTTCAATTTCTCCATTTGTCTTATTATCCACCCAAGGTGCAGGGGAGACTGGGTAATGTATTATTTCATCCAGGAAGCTTGCTGCCCAGATTCCAAGCAGCGTTCTAAAGAAAAGGGGGAAATGGATATCGGGTAGGCAGTCTCTGTCAGAGTTGCCAACATTTTGCAAATCAGAAATTTCCAAATAAAAATCTGGGTTTTTAGCTTTTCTTGAAAAATCAGAAGATGGAGCTGAGATTTTGGGCCAGAGAGAAGGAAAGAATGAGCTGGATTTGCAATGAGGATGGATGAACTGGAGAAGGCCCAGGAAGCGGGCCAGGGAGAAAGGAGCTGACATCTGAGGACTTGAGACGTGATTTTGGAATTTGCACCCTAGTTTGATAACAGTAGTGTGCTTTGAAGGCTGGGCATAGTGGCTCACACCTGTAATCCCAGCACTTTGGGAGGCCAAGGTGGGAGGATTGCTTGAGCTGAGGAGTTCGAGACCAGCCTGAGCGCCATAGCAAGATCTCGTCTCTACGGAAAATTTGAAAAGATTAGCAGGGTGTGGTGGCGCATACCTGTGGTCTCGGCTACTCAGGAGGCTGAGGTGAGAGAACCACCCGAGCCCAAAAGGTGGAGGTTGCAGTGAGCCATGGTTGTACCACTGCGCTCCAGCCTGAACAGCAAAGTGAGACCCCATCCCAAAAAACTCAAATAGTGTTTTGAGAGGATGAAACTAGTAGAGGGTCTGTAGAACAAGAGAAGGCAGAAAGAACAGTTAGGAAACTCTTACTGAGTTCCGAGCAGGAGTGAGGAGGGTCCAGATCAGCAATGTCAATAGGAATACAGTATAAGCCATTCAAGTCATTCAGAAATGTTACTAGCCACATTTTAAAAAGGAAAACAGATGAAATTAATTTTAATATATTTTATTTACCCAATATAGCTGAAATATCATTTCAACATGTAATCAATATAAAAAGTCATCAATGAGACATGTTACATTCTTTGGGTTTTCTGTTTTAGTTTTTGTTTTGAGACAGTTTCACACTCTGTCACCCAGGTTGGAGTGCAGTGGTGCAATCTCAGCTCACTGCAGCCTCCACCTCCCGGGCTCAAGGGGCCCTCCCACCTCAGCCTCCTGAGTAGCTGGGATTACAAGCATGCGCCATCATGCCCAGCTAATTTGTGTGTGTGTGTATTTTTAGTAGAGATGGGGTTTTACCACGTTTGCCAAGCTGATCTCGAACTCCTGACCTTCAGCAATCCTTCCGCCTCGGCCTTCCAAAGTGCCGGGATTACAGACAGGAGCCACTGCACCCGGCCTGATCTGTATCTAGAGTGTATAAAATTTATAGTTGAAGAAGTAGATTCAGATAACCAAATTATTCTTCACATACTAAAAATTTTCCAACAACTGAATCAAATGTATCCATTTTTACATTTAAGTTAAAATGAAATTACAAATTCAGTTCTTCAGTCACATTCACCATGTTCCAAGCACTCAGTAGCCACATGTGGAGGCCAGTGACTTCCATATTGGATACGTTCCAGTCAGGGAAAGAAGACAGAAATAAAGAACCCAGTTTGAGACATGGCTCAAAAAAGATGCTCGTCAGATGGAACACTTCTGACAAGACCCGTCTTACCGTTGTCTTCCAAAAGCATGGAACTTCTCCCATCAGTCACATCCCTTGGATTTGCCAGTCCTTTTACACTCCTGTGCCTTTGCCTGAAATGCTTTTCCCCTTCTTTTTGCACCTGGAAAATGTCAACTTACCTTTCAAGTCTATATTTAAATATCGTCTCTGTGAAATCCACCCCAGGTCCATCCGGACAGGTTAGTTGCCCTCAGCTCTGTGTTTCTAGTTTATTTTTCATAGATCTGTCCTGTCCTTGAAATTGAGGACTATGTCTTAATTCTCTCTGAGTCCTTGGTACATGACATGTAGACTTATAGGAATTAGTATTATTATTATTTTATTAGAGACAGAGTCTTGCTCTGTTGCCCAGGTTGGAGTGCAGTGGTGCGATCTCAGCTCACTGCAACCTGTGCCTCCCAGGTTCAAGTGATTCCCCTGCCTCAGCCTCCTGAGTAGCTGGGATTACAGGTGTGCGCCACCACACCCAGCTAATTTTTGTATTTTTATTAGAGATGAGGGTTTCACCATGTTGACCAGGCTGGTCTTGAACTCCCGACATCAGGTGATCTGCCCACCTGGGACTCCCCAAAGTGCTGGGATTACAGGTGTGAGCCGCTGCATCCGGCTGACATTTGTATTTTTGGTTGTTATTTTGAAAACTTGAAATAGCCCACACATTCATCAGTATCAGATTGGTTAAGTAAAATGTGGTATATCCATGCAATGGAAAACTATGCAGATGTTGAAAAGTATATATCTTTCTCTCTATAATTTATTGCTAAGTAAAGCAAGTTACAGAACATGCTATATTAAAATAAATATGCAAGAACATTACACCGAAACTGTTAGTAGTGGCTGTCTTTGGAATATTAACATGAAGGAAAGAATGGGCTTGACATACCAACACTAACTTCTTTATTGTTTGAGGTTTGCTCAATGAACATGTATCATATTAATAACTTTTAAAGTTATTTTAAAATACATAAAAATGCCAGGAAAGTAAAGAAACAAAGAAATGTCTCACCAGCAGAGAATGTAGGCTTCACAGAAAACAGTAATTCTAACCAATGTTTTCTAAAAGCAATGGCAGCTCGGCCGGGTACGGTGGCTCACGCCCATAATCCCAGCACTTTGGGAACCCAAGGCAGGTGGATCACGAGGTCAGGAGTTTGAGACCAACCTGGCCAAGATGGTGAATACCCGTTTCTACTAAAAATACAAAAAATTAGCCAGATATGGTGGTGCACGCCTTCCAGCTACTCAGGAAGCTGAGGCAGGAGAATCCCTTGAACCCAGGAGACAGAGGTTGCTGTGAGCCGAGATCGCGTCACTGCCCTCCAGTGAGCAACAGAGTGAGACTCCGTCTCAAAAAAAAAAAAAAAATTTTTAAAAAAAGCAATGGCAGCTCAGTGACCTTCTCTCTGGAGCGGAGGCTTTTGCACCTGCTCTAGTGTCATGCTCATGCTGCTACCTCGTTTTCTCAGATTCCGTTCCTTTTCTTTCTGTCTTTTTTCTTTCCTTTCTCTTTCTCTTTCTCTTTCCTTCCTTCCTTCTTTCCTCTTTCTTCTCCCTCCCTCCCTCTCTCTCCTTCCTTCCCTCCCTCCCTCCCTCCCTCCCTCCTTCCCTCTCTCTCTCTCTCTCTTTCTTCCTTTCTTACCTTCGATGGCATGATCTCTGGTTTACTGCAACCTCCACCGCCTGGGTTCAAGAGATTTTCCTACCTCAGCCTCCCTAGGAGCTGAGATTACAGGTGTGTGCCACCATGCCTGGCTATAGCCCATTGCCTTTGGAGGAGCTGGTTCAGAGTACAGTCTGGTGTGGCCAGGGTTACAGGGTCATATGATACAAGCAAGGTGACATACATGGAGCATACACATGTCTTAGAAGGAAAATATGGGTAAGGCATATACATAGTGTTACGTGGACCATCCACTCTCGTCTTTTTGGTTTCATTTATTTTTCTTTTCGAGAGAGTCTAACTCTGTCTTCCAGGCTGGAGTGCAGTGGCTCAACCTCAGATGACTGGAACCTCCGCTTCCTGGGTTCCAGCGATTCTCCTGCCTCAGTCTCCCGAGTAGCTGGGATCACAGGTGCCACCACCACACATTTTTATGCTTTTAGTAGAGACAGGGTTTTATCATGTTGGCCAGGCTGGTCTTGAACTCCTGACCTCGAGTGGTTCCCCTGCCTCGGCCTCCCAAAGTGCTGGGATTAAAGGCGTGAAGCACTGCTCCTGCCCTCTTTGGCTTTATACACCTAAAGAGAAAGAGGGAAAGTAGAATCAGCATTCATCTGTAGTTGTCTTGGCATTAAGAAATCCAGCCAAAGGGCCGGGCGCAGTGGCTCAAGCCTGTAATCCCAGCACTTTGGGAGGTCGAGGCAGGTGGATCACGAGGTCAAGAGATCGAGACCATCCTGGTCAACATGGTGAAACCCCGTCTCTACTAAAAATACAAAAAAGTAGCTGGGCATGGTGGCGCGTGCCTGTAATCCCAGCTACTCAGGAGGCTGAGGCAGGAGAATTGCCTGAACCCAGGAGGTGGAGGTTGCGGTGAGCCGAGATGGTGCCATTGCACTCCAGCCTGGGTAACAAGAGCGAAACTCCGTCTCAAAAAAAAAAAAAAAAAAAAAAAGAAAAGGAAAAAGAAAATGCGGCCAAAATTTTTATAGGATCTGGGATTCCTGTGATGCTCTGTTCTTGAACTGTTTCAAAGCCTCGTCTGGGCACCTATTTTTATACTTTAAAAGGCAGGTCATTCAAGGCCTTCAGAAGGAGGGAAAAGAAGCCAGAGAAGAGGTGTATCCAACAGCACCCTAGGGAGGAACGTGTCCTTCGTGATATTTAATTTGAAAGTGGACATCTTCAGGCCTCTAGGACTATTGTTCATTGTCACAGCTGACAAAATGCCCGTCTGTCTCTGAAAACCTATATAAGATGTGTGTGTGCGTTTGCCACAGTTCCAAGCAACGTAAGGTCCCTGTTTCCTGTGGAAAATGGTGCCAATGTGGAAGGCAGTCTGTGACATGTTTTGTTTTTCTGTGCCTCAAAGCAAGACGACTAATTCGCCAGTGTATGTCTAGTTGAGCTGTTGGGTCACTGAAGTTTTCTCACTGTGCAGAGTCAGCCATATACCTTCCATTTTCAGTGTTCTCACAGTGTCTACTACGATGCTAGGTACCAGGACTGCGATCTACATTAAGCAAGTTGGTATTGAATATCTATCTTACGCCAAGCATGGTAGTAAGCACTGAAATAGCAAAGTCAGTTAGATATATTCCCTATCCTGAAGTTACTCACAGTGACTAGGGAAAGCAGCCCCAATACCAACCAGCTTCGACGGAGTACAATGTGTGCTCCTTAGAGATATTCACAGCATGGTATGCCACCTACGCCCAGTTAAGGGAAGGAGTATCTTGTTTCATTTATTCTAAGATGTACACTAATGTCTCTGAAATCCAGAGGCATCTTACAATAGATGGTGTCTCATAATAATAATTATTATTAGTTTTGAGACAGGGTCTCACTCTGTCACCCAGGCTTCAGCACAGTGGCATGATCTCGGTTCACTGCAACCTCTGCCTCCAAGACTCAGGGAATCCTCCCACCTCAGCCTCCCAGGTAGCTGGGACTACAGGTGCACACCACCATGCTCAGCTAATTTTTTGTATCTTTAGTAGAGATGGGATTTCACCATGTTGTCCGGGCTGGTCTCGAACTCCTGGGCTCAAGTGTTCTGCCTGTCTCAGTCTCTCATAGTGCTGGGATTACAGCGTGAGCCGCTGTGCTGGGCCTCACAATTATTATTGACAGGTTGTTTTCCTTAACGATGCACAAAACAACGGTTCCCCTTACAGTCAATGACATCTTCAATTAAGCATTTGAGGCCCAGTGTGGTGGCTCACGCCTGTAATCCGAACACATTGCCAGGGCAGTGCAGGTGGATCACTTGATGTCAGGAGTTCGAGACCAGCCTGGCCAACATAGTGAAACCCATGTCTACTGGAAATAACAAAAATTAGCCGGGTGTGGTGGTGCACACCTGTAATCCCAGCTACATAGGAGGCTGAGGCAGGAGAATCACTTGAACCTGGGAGGCGGAGATTGCAGTGAGCTGAGATCACACCATTGCACTTCAGCCTGGGTGACTGAGTAAGACTCTGTCTCCCCAAAAAAAAGAAGCATGTTGACTGTTGATTGTTGATTGTGTAGCAGGTCACAGAGAGATGAGGAGAGACTCAGAGAGAAAGCGGTTCTTGAGTTTGAGTCACTGATGAATGAGTAGGATTTTTGCTGGATGGAAAAGCGATGTGCTATGTTGGAATCCATCATTTAGAAGCCTAGAACTTAAATTCTAAATTCAGAGACTCTGGACTGTTTGCTGCTTCATAGTGAGAGTGCTGTGAAGACAAATAACAATGAACACTTATTTCATGTGAACCGCATGTCTGGCAAGGTATTAAGTCATTTAAACTTCAAAACAACCTTGGGAAATAAGATACTATTATTATCCCCATTTTAAAGGTGAGGAACCTGTAGAGATTAAATTAATTGCCCTTGGTTACATAGCAAGTAAGTGGTAAATTAAAACCCAGGAGTGGACTGGGTGTGGTGGCTCATGCCTATAATCCAAGCACTTTGCGAGTCTGAGGCGGGAGGATCACCTGAGATATAATAAGCCAAAAGTTGCCAGGCACGGTGGCTCACACCTGTAATTCCAGCACTTTGGGAGGCCGATGCGGGTGGATCACGAGGTCAAGAGATCGAGACCATCCTGGTCAACATGGTGAAACCCCGTCTCTACTAAAAATACTAAAAATTAGCTGGGCATGGTGGTGCGTGCCTGTAATCCCAGCTACTCAGGAGGCTGAGGCAGGAGAATTGCCTGAACCCAGGAGGCGGAGGTTGCAGTGAGCCGAGATCGCGCCATTGCACTCCAGCCTGGGTAGCAAGAGCAAAACTCCGTCTCAAAAAAAAAAAAAAAAAAAAAAAAAAGACCCCAAACTATAGAACTAGTAGAAGAACATACAGGAAACATTCCAGGACATTGGTCTAGGCAAATAGGTATATATTTTTTCACACACATACAACTGCCACTTAAATGGTCTAGGCAAATATTCTATGGCTAAGACCTCAAAAGCAGAGGCAACTAAAACAAAAATAGACAAATGGTTGAGTACACCGACTCAAAAAAAAAAAAAGGAAAAAAATAGACAAATGGGACTGTATTAAACGAAAAGGCTTCTGCACAGCACAGGAAACGATCAACAGAATGAAGAGATAACCTGTTGAATGGGAGAAAATATTTACAAAATATTCATCTGACAAGAGACTAATATGCAGAATATACAAGAAACTCAAGAGTGAAAAATCTGGCCGGGCGTGGTGACTCATGCCTTTAATCCCAGCACTTTGGGAGGCCAAGGTGGGCAGATCACCTGAGGTCAGGAGTTTGAGACCAACCGGGCCAACATGGTGAAACCCCGTCTCGATTAACTCTACAAAAATTAGGCTGCCACGGAGGCACATGCCTGTATTCCCAGCCACTCAGAAGGTTGAGGCACAAGCATCGCTTGAACACAGGAGGCAGAGGTTGCAGTGAACCAAGATCGCGCCACTACACTCCAACCTGGGCAACAGAGAGTCGATCTCAAAAATAATAGTCAATTTAAAAAGAGATTCTAGGCTAAATACGTACATCTGATGATTTGTAATGGTTCTCAAATTTTCTCATGCATCAGAATCACCTGGCAGGCTTGTTAAAACACAGAATGTTGAGCCCTGCCCTCACAGTTTCTGCTTCTGTAGATCTGGAGGGGGATCCAGGTGTTTTGTATATTTAGTTTGTTTGTTTGTTTGTTTTGTATATTTCTAACAATACCCCAGCTAATAGTGATGCTGCTAGTCTGGGGTCCACACTCTGAGAACCACTAATCTAGGTTCTAGACCAGCAATTCTATGTTATGATCTCATTGAGATATGTGTAAAAGTCACAAGTAATGGTTCCATCTGCAGGTGGACAGGGAGGTGAGATAATCTCTGAGAAGTTTTCAAACCCTGGGAGTCTATGGTCCAGGACCGTCCTGTAGATATGATTTATTTTCTGTATATCGTCATGTGTCACAGATCTACTCATCACCCTGGTTACTTTCCTATGCATTCTCTACAGATTGTCACTGTTCTGTTAACATAGGGTATCCAGAATTTGAAATGTGTTTCAGTTGAAGTCTGACTATTGCACAGCAAATATGAGGACTCCTCTCCCTTACTTTGTTAATTATCTCTGCATTTCATTCAGCAGCTATAGCATATAACTGGCCACATTTTGAGGTTCTTATCCACTAAAGTATAAAGCTGGCTTCCTTTCTATTCCCCTTCCTCCCTTCTTATCTCTCTCTTTCCTTCCTTCCACACTTCAAGCCTTAATGCTCATATCTTTTCGTATTACAATGATTGTGGAAGACTATGTTTAGGATTTAACATTTATCCCTGTTAAATTGCATTGCTTTAGATTTGACCTATTATATTTACCTATTATAATTTCTTTCTTTCTTTCTTTTTTTTTTTGAGACAGAGTGTCGCTCTTGTTAGCCAGGCTGGAGTGCAACGGCGCGATCTCGGCTCACCGCAACCTCCGCCTCCTGGGTTCAGGCAATTCTCCTGCCTCAGCCTCCTGAGTAGCTGGGATTACAGGCGTGCGCCACCATGCCCAGCTATTTTTTGTATTTTAGTAGAGACGGGGTTTCACCATGTTGACCAGGATGGTCTCGATCTCTTGACCTCATGATCCACCCGTCTCGGCCTCCCAAAGTGCTGGGATTACAGGCGTGAGCCACTGCGCCCGGCCTTATTATAATTTCTTAATCGTAAATTTGTTGTTCAGTATAATTACAATGACTAAACTTTGTGACAGCTAAAGATATGATCAGGCCGGGTGCAGTGGCTCACACCTGTAATCCCAGCACTTTGGGAGACCAAGGTGGATGGATCACCTGAGGTCAGGAGTTCGAGACCAGCCTGGGTAACATGGTGAAACCCTGTCTCTACTAAAAGTCTGAGTAAGGTTGCACACACCTATAATACCAGCTACTCAGCAGGCTGAGGCACGAGAATAGCTTGAACCTGGGAGGCAGACGTTGCAGTGAGCTGAGATCATGCCACTGCACTCCAGCCTGGGGGACAGACTGAGACTTTGTTTCAAAATAAATAAAATAAAGATATGATCAGCACAATGAAATATCCTTATTCATTCAATTATTTATTTAATAGTTATTTATAAGTCCTGCCATATCATACTCACTGCTCTGGTCTCAAGCATTAATAACATGTTGACCAGAGGCCGGGTGCAGTGGCTCACTCCTGTAATCCCAGCACTTTGGGAGGCCGAAGTGGGCAGATCACCTGAAATCGGGAGTTCAAGACCAGCCTGGCCAACATGGGGAAATCCCGTGTCTACTAAAAATTCAAAAAAAGTAGCCAGGCATGGTGGTGGGCACCTGTAATTCTAGCTACTCGGGAGGCTGAGGCAGGAGAATTGCTTGAACCCAGGAGGTGGAGGTTGCAGTGAGCCAAGATCGGGTCACTGCACTCCAGCCTGGGCGACAGAGTGAGACACCGTCTCTGAAAAAAAAAAAAAAAAAAAAAAAAAAAAAAAAAAATTAGAAATGCAGGATTGATTTCCAGTTAGGGGAAATTAGATTTTTTTCAATTCCTATATAAATTCATGAGAAATTTTCATTCCATAATTAGCAAATCAGAGAAATGGTATATACATAAATGATTATCAAATAATTTGGAGACCATTTCATCATCTTTAATTTTAATGAAACCAGTTTTCTATTTATTTAAAATACACAAATATGGTCATTGTAGTTATATATAATGATAGCTTACTATCATTATTGTATTAATATGCAGTAGAAGACTGTTCCAGGGCTCCGTGAAAAATAAGCCAATTTCATTTTCTCCATGCTTTATATGTAAACGTTTTGTACAGGATTCTGGAAACATGCTGGGCTATGCCATTTTTTTGGTTACTCTAAAAGGAAGGTAAGCAGACACTGCTCAAAGAACTTAAATATTTGCATCTGGTTTTTATTTATTTTTTATTTATTTATTTTTTATTTGAGACGGAGTTTTGCTCTTGTTACCCAGGCTGGAGTACAATGGCGCGATCTCGGCTCACCACAACCTCCGCCTCCTGGGTTCAGGCAATTCTCCTGCCTCAGCCTCCTGAGTAGCTGGGATTACAGGCACGCGCCACCATGCCCAGCTAATTTTTTGTATTTTTAGTAGAGACGGGGTTTCACCATGTTGACCGGGATGGTCTCGATCTCTCGACCTCGTGATCCACCCGCCTCGGCCTCCCAAAGTGCTGGGATTACAGGCTTGAGCCACCGCGCCCGGCCTGCATCTGGTTTTTAAAAAGTAGAAAGAAAAAAGCTGCTCATCTCTCTAGAGAGGGATATCAGGTGGCTGGGGGGAAAGACAGGAAGAAGGCTGCCTTGTCACTATAGAGCTGTTGTAACTTTTGAATTTTGTACCATGTGCAAATATTATTGATTAAAAAATAATCTTTTGTAAATCGTGGAAAAATAATGTTAATTGACCCTACCCTTTTCACTGAGAGTTTCTTTCTATAAAATCTGAAAGCCTTAAATGCAAAGAAGGCAAACTAAATTCCCTGAAAAGTTCCGTTCAGGTCTGGTAATATATTAAGTCAGTTAAATGAACCACATTAAAATAGATTTATTTTATAACAATTTCTAATCTTGGCCTGCTGGGCATTCAAATGAACACTAAACCGTTTCTACAAAGATGCCCAATTCGTTGCAAATATTTTACCAAGACAACCAAAATTTTAAACAGGAACACTTTTAAGATCTAATGAACAGGATAGTAAGCTTGATTGATTGAGTAATTGACTTTGAGACAGAGTCTCGTTCTGATGCTCAGGCTGGAGTGTGGTGGTGCAGCCTTGACTCATTGCAATCTCTGTCTTCCGAGTTCAAGTGATTCTCCTGCTTCAGCCTTCTGAGTAGCTGGCATTACAGGTGCCCGCCACCACACTCTGCTAATTTTTGTACTTTTAGTAGAGATGGGGTTTCACCATGTTGGCCAGGGTGGTCTCAAGCTCCTGACCTCAGGTGATCTGCCTGCCTTGGCCTCCCAAAGTGCTGGGATTACAGGTGTGAGCCACCACACCTGGCCAGTAAGCTAGATTTAGATATTAAAATTCAAAATCTATTTTTTCAGAATGGTTTGGGCAACCGTTTTGGATTGTATATTTGATTGTTGCTGACAAAATTGTCTATGAACAATCAACAATTTACATTACCTCTGACTGCCTATGTAAGGCACATAAAACAAGAGTTTTCTAAACAAGATTGTGTGCAAGAGAGATATTGAAAATATCGGTGGGGACAGTGGCTCATGCCTATAATGCCAACACCTTGGGAGGATCACTTGAGGCCAGCAGTTTGAGACCAGCCTGAGCAATACAGGGAGACCCTGTCTCTACAAACATTAAAATATTAGTAGGGCTTGGTGGTGCACACCTGTAGTCCTAGCTACTCAGGAGGCTGAGGCAAGAGGATTGTTTGAGCCCAGGAGTTTGATGTTCAGCAAGCTATAATTGTGCCACTGCACTCTAGCTTGAGTGACAGTGAGACCTTGTCTAAACAGGAGAAAAGTGATCCTCCCATCTCAGTCCCCTAAGTAGCTGGGACTACAGGAATGTGCCACCACGTCCAGCTAATTTTTCGCATTTTTGGTAGAGACGAGGTTTTGCCATGTTGCCCAGGCTGGTCTTGAACTCCTGGGCTCCAATAGTCTACCTGCCTCAGCCTCCAAAATTGTTGGAATTATAGGCGTGGGCCACTGCATGCCAGCCTGGAGACATAGATTATCAGTAGACACTCCATGGATGAAGACTCAGAATTTCTTTTCACTTTGTTCAGATTACCAGAAGAAAATGATTTCTTTCTTGTCAAGTCACATAAAACAATTTGCTATTAACCTACCTATGAAAGGCCTGGCATGGTAGCTCAGGCCTGTAATCCCAGCACATTGAGAGGCGGAGGTGAGTGGATCGCTTGAGCCCGGGGCTTTGAGACCAGCCTGAGCAACGTAGTGAGTCCTCATCTCTACAAAATACAAAGTTAGCCAGGTGTGGTGGAATGCGCCTGTAGTCCCAGCTACTTAGAAGGCTGCTTAGCGTGGGAGGTAGAGGCTTCGGTGGGCCTTGATTGTGTCACTGCACTCCAGCCTGGGTGACAGATGAGACCCTGCAGGAAGGGAAGGGTGGGGAAGGGAGGGGAAGAGAGGGGAGGGGTGGGGGGAGGGGAGGGGAGGTTTCCTAAATCCTGCCCTTAAACTGAAGAAATTGTATCAGTGTCTTCTAATGTTAGCTATCAGTTCCACAGCAGGCAGAGAAGAAAACCAAACGGAAAGAGCCACTTGGACAGAGGAGGTAGACCAGATCTGCTACATTGCTTGGCATTCAGGGAAAACGCAAAGTCACAAGGCATAAATCCAAACCATCCAGAAAAGCTCCTTGTGCCCTTGATCAGCACCCAGTTGGTCTCCCAGAGAACACTGTAGGGATTCCTTTTTTTTTTTTTTTTTTTTTTTTGAGACAGGGTTTCACTCTCATTGCCCAGGCTGGAGCGCAGTGGCGAGATCTTAGCTCACCACACTCTATGCCTCCTGGGTTCAACTAATTCTCCTGCATGAGCCTCCTGAGTAGCTGGGACTACAGGCAGGCTTGTGCCACCATGCATGATTAATTTTGTATTTTTAGTAGTGACGGCTTTTCTCCATTTGGTCAGGGTGGTCTCGAACTCCCGACCTCCGGTAATCCGCCAGCTTCGGCCTCCCAAAGTGCTGGGATTACAGGCATGAGCCACTGTGCCCAGCCTACGGCAGGGATTCTGAAATCATCACAAGTGGTTTTTATTCAGCTCCAGCTGGATATAGATACAAGAATCAAGAATTTGTCCTGTAGGTGTATGATGAGTCGCTTCTTCCTAAGCTGAGACCAAGCAGGCAAAGGCACACCTGTTCAAAGCTGAGATTCTGTTAAACAATAACCAGTGTGACTCATGACGTTCCTCCAGATGTCTGAAGACTCCCAGGGGCGAAAGGCCCGGACTGAAAGGCCTGGCGGTTGTCCCAAAGCCACACTGGATTATTGCAGTTTCCAGCTGCTCAGATTGAAACTGCCCAGGTCAAAGAGTTCTAGGAGCAGTGCAGTGACCCTTTAACAACACGTTAATTTCACCTGCATCTTCCAAACTCTGTGAATTTTTTTTTTTCTTTTCAAGAACACGAAAAAAAATCTCAGAACAATCAAAAAATCGCAGCAACTACTTTTTATCCTGCATTACGGCTCGTGCCAGACTCTGTGGAAGCGTCTAATATGCTACATCAACTCTGTTAGTATCTGCAAGGAAGTATCATTGTTCTTATTTGACAAATGAAAAAGCTGAGCCCCAGAGAGGGTAAGTAATTTGCTCGAGTCCACACAGCTAACAAGTGGCAAAGATAGCATCTGAATTCAGGATGGGTTGGCCTGAATACCCATGATCTCTGCACTCAGTGCAGACCTTCATACTTACATGCAGGGTTACGATGCGCTTCATCAGGCAAGAAGTCTCTACCGACACAGGATTTTTTTGAGGACTAACTAAGAAAACATAAGTAAGCACCCAGCCTGTTGCCTGACATACATTAGGAACTCAGTAAATGCTTACTTTGTTTTAAAATCGTTACCCTACATTCTGGAGAATGCACCACTGACCGGGCAGGCAGACAATGCTTTCTCTACGGAGTTTTTAGTGGGTTCTGGGGACAACTATTATGTATTTGAAAATAGCAACACTCACATGGTTCCGTAGTAAATCAGTTGGCCAAGTTAAAAATAGATTCTAAACATAGCAAGAGCAGAAATTTAATCTAAGATACCAAGTCATGGAAAGCAGCTGACAACATGGAAAGCAGTGGTTGCAACAGAGAAAAGGAAGCGCAGGCATAAGCCGAGGATGCGTTTGGATGAGATCATCCAACCTCCATTTCAGGCTTCCTCCGTTCTTCGTTTATAGCAGAAAACACACACACATGCATATGTGCATATGTATATATAGTCATGCAAATAAATTAAGAGGACACATTCCTATCTATCTGCAATAGCACCATTTACAAACCTATGAACGCTGAGGTTCTGGTACTGATTAACGCATGCTAGAGGCACTGCACAATATGCAGTTCCTTAACATTTTTAGATGGAAAAGAGAGGCTGGTTAATGTTTAAAATATTTGGGGTGCAGGCTGGGTGCTGTGGCTCACACCTGTCATCCCAGCACTGTGGGAGGCTGAGGTGGGTGGATCATCTGAGGTCAGGTGTTCGAGACCAGCCTGGCCAACATGGTGAAACCCCGTCTCTACTAAAAACACAAAAATTAGCAGGGTGTGCTGGCACAGACCTGTAATCCCAGCTACTCGGGAGGCTGAGGCAGGAGACTTGCTCCAACCCAGGAGGCAGAGGTTGCAGTGAGCCAAGATGGCGCCACTGCACTCCAGCCTGGGTGACAGGCTGGTAGATAACTAGAAAGAATGGGGACAGAAGCGACCTTCATAACGGTTCCCTCTGTGCTCAGTAAACGTACAGTGGCAGCCTTAGAAAGTTGGGTAAATGGTGCCATTCTGCCATTTGAAACCCCCGGAGCTGGTATGGCAGATAAAACCGCAATCACTGTGCCAAGGACTCAGGAAAGGCACGGAGCTTCGGCTCTCCTTCAGCCTCCCACTTTTAAACTGCTGTTCGGAGCCCACAATTACTTTTCTCTCAGTTGCTAGGGTGGGTGCTTCAGCTGTGGGTGTGACTATTTAGGGAGGAAGCCATGAAATGTGTATCCTTAAATCACATCATCTTATTCCATGTACTTGAAGAAGAGAATGACTGAGGGATGTCTATTATAAATTGAAGTAATGGCATACCACATCCAACAAACCTTTCCATAAGATACAAACATAAAAGCAGATACATTATAAATATAAAAGAAGAACCATACGGAGAAGATCAGCGTGGTCCCTGAGCAAGGATGACACATGAATTCATGAAGCATTCCATATTTTTAAAAACACCAAAACAGGCCGGGGGCGGTGGCTCACGCCTGTAATCTCAGCACCTGGGGAGGCCAAGGTGGGTGGATCATCTAATGTCAGGAGTTTGAGACCAACCTGGCCAACATGGCGAAACCCCGTCTCTACTACAAATACAAAAGTAGCTGGGCATGTTGGCACATGCCTGTAATACCAGCTACTCAGGAGGCTGAGGCAGGATAATCGCTTGAACCTGGGAGGCAGAGGTTGCAGTGAGCCGAGACCTCACCACTGCACTCCAGCCTGGGTGACAGAGCAAGACACTGTCTTAAAAAAAATAATAATATTTTAAAAATAATTTTAAAAAGCCCACCAAAATAACACCAAAAAAGCCTACAGAAAGACTTACGGCACAATTGATAATTTAGGAGCAATAACTTTGTCCTTAAAAAAAAAAAAAGCTGGGTCAGGCGCAGTGGCTCAAGCCTGTAATCCCAGCACTTTGGGAGGCCGAGGCGGGTGGATCACGAGGTAAAGAGATCGAGACCATCCTGGTCAACATGGTGAAACCCCGTCTCTACTAAAAATACAAAACATTAGCTGGGCATGGTGGCACGTGCCTGTAATCCCAGCTACTCGGGAGGCTGAGGCAGGAGAATTGCCTGAACCCAGGAGGCGGAGGTTGCGGTGAGCCGAGATCGCGCCATTGCACTCCAGCCTGGGTAACAAGAGCGAAACTCTGTCTCAAAAAAAAAAAAATAAAAAAAATAAAAAAATAAAAAAATAAAGAAGAGGAAGAAAGAGAAAGAGGAAGAGGGAGAGAGGATGGGGGTATTGCTTTATTGCCCGGGCTAGAATGCAGTCTAAATATGGGTATGCCTATAATTGTCCTTAATAATGGAGACGTGAAAGAAAATGAGGGAAGAGAGTAACAAACAAGGAGCCAACCAACATTTTGTTTAAATTTCTAAGTTGATATGATGTGGTACTGATGAGTGTATATTTTGTGTATTTAAAGTGGAGAGTTCTATAAATGTTAATTACGTTTACTTGTTCCAGATCTGAGTTCAGGTCCTGGATATTGTTGTTAATTTTCTGTCTCATTGATCTGTCTAATGTTAATGTTGAAGTCTCCCACTATTATTGTGTGGGAGTCTAAGTCTATTAGTCTTGTATGTCTGCGTATTCCCGTATTGGGTGCGTATATATTTAGCATCTTTAGCTCTTCTTGTTGTTGCATTGATCCTTTTATTATTATATAATGTCCTTCTTTGCTTCTTTTGATCTTTGTTGCTTTAACAACTATTTTATCAAAGGCAAAAATTGTAACTTCTGCTTTTTATTTATATATTTTAGCTCTCTGGTTGGTTGGTAAATCTTTCTCCATCCCTTGTTTTGAGTCTTTGTGTATCCTTGAATATGAGATGGGTCTGGATGCAGCATACTGATGGGTTTTAGTTTTTTATTCAAATTGCCTGTCTGTCTTTGGATTGGGGGATTTAGTCAATTTAAATTTAGAATTAATAATGATATATTTGAGTTTAATACTGCCATTTAATATTAGCTGGCTGTTTTGCCCATTAGTTGATGTAAATTCTTCATTATATTGATGCTCTTTTTGGTATTTTTTAGAAAGGCTGACACTGGTTGTTCCTTTCTATGTGTAATGGTTCTTTCAGAAGCTCTTGTAAAGCAGGCCTGGTGATGATGAATTCTCTGAGTGCTTGCTTGTTCACAAAAAACTTTATTTTTCCTTCACTTATGAAGCTTAGTTTGGCTGGATGTGAAATTCTGGGTTGAAAGTTCTTTTCTTTAAGGATGTTGAATATTGGTCCCCACTCTCTTCTGGCTTGTAGGGTTTCTGCTGAGAGATCTGCTGTAAGTCTGATAGGCTTCCCTTTGTGGGTAACCTGACCTTTCTCTCTGGCTGCCCTTAGTATTTTCTCCTTCATTTCAACCCTGGTGAATCTGACGATTATGTGCCTTGGAGTTGCTCTTCTTGAGGAATATCTTTTTTTTTTTTTTGAGACGGAGTTTCGCTCTTGTTACCCAGGCTGGAGTGCAATGGCACGATCTCGGCTCACCGCAACCTCCGCCTCCTGGGTTCAGGCAATTCTCCTGCCTCAGCCTCCTGAGTAGCTGGGATTATAGGCACGCGCCACCACGCCCAGCTAACTTTTTGTATTTTTAGTAGAGACGGGGTTTCACCATGTTGACCAGGTTGGTCTCGATCTCTCGACCTTGTGATCCACCCGCCTCGGCCTCCCAAAGTGCTGGGATTACAGGCTTGAGCCACCACGCCCGGCCCTTGAGGAATATCTTTGTGGTGTTCTCTGTATTACTTGGAGTTGAATATTATCCTGCCTTACTAGGTTGGGAAAATTTTCCTGAATAATATCCTGAAGCGTATTTTCCAGCTTGGATTCATTCTCTTCGTCACATTCAGGTACACCTATCAAACGTAGATTAGGTATTTTCACATAGTCCCATATTTCTTGGAGACTTTGCTCGTTCCTTTTTAACCTTTTTTCTCTAAACTTGTCTTCTTGTTTTATTTCATTGAGTTGGTCTTCGACCTCTGATATCCTTTCTTCTGCTTGATCAATTCGGCTGTTAAAACTTGTGCAAGGCCGGGCGCGGTGGCTCAAGCCTGTAATCCCAGCACTTTGGGAGGCCGAGGCGGGTGGATCACGAGGTCAAGAGATCGAGACCATCCTGGTCAACATGGTGAAACCCCGTCTCTACTAAAAATACAAAAAATTAGCTGGGCATGGTGGCGCATGCCTGTAATTCCAGCTACTCAGGAGGCTGAGGCAGGAGAATTGCCTGAACCCAGGAGGCGGAGGTTGCGGTGAGCCGAGATGGCGCCATTGCACTCCAGCCTGGGCGACAAGAGCGAAACTCCGTCTCAAAAAAAAAAAAAAAACTTGTGCATACTTCACGAAGTTCTCGTATTGTGTTTTTCAGCTCCATCAATTCACTTATATTCCTCTCTAAATTGTGTATTCTTCTTAACATTTTGTCAAACCTTGTTTCAAAGTTCTTAGATTCTTTGGATTGGGTTAGAACAAGTTCTTTTAATTCACAGAAGTTTCTCATTATCCACATTTTGAAGCCTGCTTCTGTAATTGGAACACACTCGTTCTCCATCAAGCCTTGTTCCGTTGCTGATGAGGAACTGGGATCCCCTGCTGAGGGAGAGGCGTTCTGATCTTGGGTATTCTCAGCCTTTTTTGGCTGTTTTCTTCCCTTCCTTGTAGATTTATCCATCTGTGGTCTTTGTATTCACTGTCTTTGCAATTGGGCTTCTGAGTGGACGTCCGACTTATTGATTCTCAGCGCCGAAATCTGAGCAACCCACTGCGCCGACTCAATCAGCGGCGTTAAGATTGATGGTGCTTTTCTGACGCTGCACCAAGAACCGACGCTCCGAGGCGCCGGCAAAACCGCCTCGCCGGTCACAAGAGTCGCGCTGGCGACCCGTGGGGCTCCTCCGCTGGGAATCTCCTGGTGCGTGAGCAACAAGAATTCACGTGAAGGTGTGGCGTCCTCTCGTTCTTCGCGCTTTCACTGGGAGCTACAATCCCAAGCTGCTAGTGATCAGCCATCTTTTTTTAAAACCTCTTTTCTTGAGTAGTTCTTTACAGCAATTCGAGAACGAACTAATACACTTTACTTCTTTTCTCTCTCTCTCTCTCTCTCTCTCTCTCTCTCTCTCTCTCTCTCTCTCTCGCTGTCTCCTTCCAGGCTGGAAGGCAGATCATTCCAGTGGTGGCATGATCATACTCACTGCAGCCTCAAACTCCTGGTCTCAGGCCACCCTACTGCCTTGGCCTCCCAAAGCGCTGGGACTGCGTGTGTAAGCCACTGCACCTCGCCACCCTTTCCTTCTGATTTTTGTCAGGGCCATGTTGCTTGTACTATTAGATACCAACGTTTTCTTTAATTTGACATAAATGGAACAATTTTTTAAATGTAGTTTCATCTTAAGCAATGATATTTATGAAATCTGGGTTTGAGGCAGATTTTTAAATATACCTTAAAATAAAAACAACTATATAAATAAATAGAAATTGTCAGCTGCATAAAATACCCTTCCACTCACTTTGGAAAACAAGGGATTAATCAATTAATAGCATTTTGAACTGGAAAGGTCTCTTTTAGATTTTCTAATCCAACCCAGAATTCCGGAGTTAAGAGATTCAGCCAGAGTCATCAGGGGAGGGAAGACACAGGAGCAGAACGTCGGTCTACAGCTTAGCGTTGCAAGGCCAGTGGCTTCTTTACTGTGTTCACTTGCAAATCATGACCCCAACTAGCTGCACAGCTGTTTACACGTAAGCATTCCTATCAAGTGCAGTAAGGTTAGTTTGGGTATAAATGGTGTCAAAGTAATTCTTCTGTTGGTAGCTCATAAGTCTGAGTGCTTAAGCTCACTAAAATACTTATTTTCTTGTTTGCCAAAGCAATAGCTGTCTTCAATTTTTTAAATATTATCAAATAAACTGGATTCAGTGGTGTGTGTGCCTGTAGTCCCCCCTACTCAGGAGGCTGAAGTGGGAGGATTGCCTGACACCTGAAGGTCAAGACTGCACCCACACATACGTACGTGTGTGTGTGTGCCTGTGTTATAGAATTGAAAGAATGGGATTACACTGATTTATTTACTGATTGATTTAATTTTTTTTTCAGAGAAGGGGGCCTCACTCTGTCGCCCAGGCTGGAGTGCAGTGTTGTGATCTTCGCTCACTGCAACCTCTGTCTCCCGGGTTCAAGTGATTCTCCTGCCTCAGCCTCCCACATAGCTGGCATTACAAGTGCATGCCATGTGTCCGGCTAATTTTTTGTATTTTTATTAGAGACAGGGTTTTGCTATGTTGGCCTGGCTGATCTCGAACTCCTGACCTCGTGATCACCCGCCTCGGCCTCCCAAAGTGCTGGGGTTACAGGTGTGAGCCACTGTGCCTGGCCTACACTAATTTAAAATGTTCATAGTAGGGGACACTGGTGGGGAGGCAGGCGGAAAGGAGGCGTGGGGAACTCTACCTTTTGCTTAATTATTTTGAAAACCTAAAAGTGCTCTGAAAATAAAGTCTAATGATAGAAACAAAGGTAGAATGATAGTGACGTATAGTCCTCTTTAAAAACAGGATTGCGTCTCGCCGAGATCTCTCATCTACTTCATTTTAGCAGTAGTGTGTTTCTACGGACTGTTAGGAAGCATGAAGGACCAGGTGCCGTCAGGGTGGGACTGTTTAGACCAAATATGGTTTAGTAAAGACAAGAAAGCACAGTAGATCTGGAGGGCATGTGGGTGTCTAAGGCCTGGATCGGAGTGAAGTTTGCCCTTAACGTTATCAAGACAGTGATCCTATTTAACCTTTTTGATCCTCAAATTCTATTAGTGTTATTACTGGGCGATACTTATGGAGAATAGGACAATGATCATCCTAAGATTGCAAAGCAGAAGTGTTAAGTGGTAAAAACGTCATACTCATTTCAAAGAAATGGAAGCATAGAGGTCTAACCTTCCTAAGTGACACTGGAGCAAAAACAGAAATAACATCAGGAGTCTAGGGCCCCGGCTTTCCCAGCGTGCTGTTCATTGTTAAAGTGATCATTAAAAAATAATAATACAGCCGGGCGCGGTGGCTCAAGCCTGTAATCCCAGCACTTTGGGAGGCTGAGGCGGGTGGATCATGAGGTCGAGAGATCGAGACCATCCTGGTCAACATGGTGAAACCCCGTCTCTACTAAAAATACAAAAAAATTAGCTGGGCATGGTGGCACGTGCCTGTAATCCCAGCTACTCGGGAGGCTGAGGCAGGAGAATTGCCTGAACCCAGGAGGCGGAGGTTGCGGTGAGCCGAGATCGCGCCATCGCACTCCAGCCTGGGTAACAAGAGCGAAACTCTGTCTCAAAAAAAAAAAAAAAAAAATACAAGCTGGGCGCGGTGGCTCAAGCCTGTAATCCCAGCACTTTGGGAGGCTGAGGCGGGCGGATCATGAGGTCAAGAGATCGAGACCATCCTGGTCACCATGTTGAAACCCCGTCTCTACTAAAAATACAAAACATTAGCTGGGCATGGTGGCGTGTGCCTGTAATCCCAGCTACTCAGGAGGCTGAGGCAGGAGAATTGCCTGAACCCAGAAGGCGGAGGTTGCGGTGAGCCGAGATCGCGCCATTGCACTCCAGCCTGGGTAACAAGAGCGAAACTCCGTCTCAAAAAAAAAAAAAAAAAAATAATAATAATAATAATAATACAAAGAAAGACAGGGTCACAGTCTTCTGAACACTCAAATTTTCAAGAGAAAGCCATTAAAAAGAAGCTATACATGGCCAGGTACGGTGGCTCATGCCTGTAATCCCAGCACTTTGGGAGGCTAAGGTGGGTGGATCACGAGGTCATGAGTTCAAGACCATCCTGGCCAACATGGTGAAACCCCGTTGCTGCTAAAAATACAAAAATTAGCCAAGTGTGGTGGCGTGCACCTGTAATCCCAGCTACTCATGAGGCTGAGGCAAGAGAATCACTTGAACCCAGGAGGCAGAGATTGCAGTAAGCTGAGATCGCACCACTGCGCTTTAGCCTGCCGACAGAGTGAGACTCTATCAAAAAAAAAAAAAAAAAAAAAAAAAAAAAAGAAGCTATAGATGAGCTTCAATCCTGCATAGCCATGGTTTTTTTTAAGATCATTCAGGGAAGGTTTTGTGTTTGTTGCCATTAATTTTTTAAAGTCTTAAATTATTGGTTATATCTCTAAAAAAACGTGGTATTTGTCCAAATCATATAACAACATGAAAAAGTTTTAAAATCAAGGCCAAAAAATGAGGTACTAGGTTTAGTTATTTGGTTGGAAATGAACCATAATTAGTATGACATTTCTAGTTAATCTTCTACTTAAAGTCTATGAATTCAAAGGCCTTGAGACCCACTTAAGGCACCGAAATAAAATAACTTGGTGAATAAACTTAGCCAAATTGCTTAAATCCATAGTCCCTTGCTCTTTACAAATAGGAGTAACCCCCCACTTGTCTCCTGGGAAAGACACTATGAGTCTATTCTGATGAGAGTTCTACAGCATTTTGGATTGTCAGTTGATAGTTTTCTTTCTTTCTTTCTTTCTTTTTTTTTTTTGTCAGTTGATAATCTTCAAAACAGGTAGATACAAGCCACTGCTGGGTGTGCTGTGGGCATGGTGAAGGCGCCGCCTCTGTGCTATGCACCATCTGAAGGAGGATGTCGCATTGGCGGGTGAGTATTTCAAGTTTGTGGGTCATTTTTACCAGCTCCAGAAGGACCTCAGCAACCACAGAAGCAGCTCTCATGTTTGTGTGCTCTGTGTGGCACCCAGAAGACAGTCCTGTACCTGGGAAGTAGGTGCTCCGGAAGCATTTTCTGAATGCTGAGTGAATCATCCCCCTCCAAGCATGGAGAGGGAGGCTGAAATGAACAAGAGCCCCCGGGAGTTTGTGCCTGCCTTCCTTTTACTACTCGGTGAGGAATGATTGATTACAAATATGTAAAAAGAAAAGGCCGGGGGCGGTGGCTCATGCTTGTAATCCCAGCACTTTGGGAGGGCGAGGCGGGTGGATCACAAGGTCAAGAGATGGAGATCATCCTGGCCAACATGGTGAAATCTTGTGTCAGGCTGGGCGTGGTGGCTCACGCCTGTAATCCAAGCACTTTGGAGGCCAAGGCGGGAGGATCACCTGAAATTGGGAGTTCAAGACCAGCCTATGGTGAAACCTCATCTTAAAAAAAAAAAAAAAAAAGAAACCCTGTCTCTACTAAAAATGCAAAAATTAGCCAGGCGTGGTGGCACATGCTTGTAGTTTCAGCTACTCGGAAGGCTGAGGCAGGAGAATCGCCTGAACCTGGAAGGTGGAGGTTGCAGTGAGCTGAGATCATGCCATGGCACTCCAGCCTAGGCAACGAGCAAGACTCCATCTCAAAAAAAAAAGAAAGAAATGAGAGGGACTAGAGAATGAAGTAAACCCTTCAACAGTTAACTAGCTGTCCCTTGGCTTGAATTCCCCATGCCCCAAATGCAACTGACTTTTCCCTTCCATCCAAGGCTTCCTAAAAATAACTTCCTTTTTTAACCTCTCTCTCCTGTCACCACCATTCATTTCCAGATCTCACACCTTCCCTTACCTCCTTGAAAATATAGCTGACCTGAAAAAAAAGCGGCGGGGGGTAAGGTTGGGGAAGAATATAGAGAAAAGCCCACAAAACCTTGAAGATTTTCACCGTCGTATGTTTGCAGAACATTGCTTAGTGATGTTCTCTGTTGAGAATGGGGCTGCAGCTGCTTGTTCTCGGGCAGTTACGAGGTAACGTGGAACTTCAGCGAGGAGTTAGTTTCCAACTCATGAGAATGTTTAGTCTCGACCGACTGTTATTCTCAAGCATTGTATTAAGTGTAAGTGGCCACACTCCAAGCCTACACGGTCAAGGTCAGGTCCTGCACTGAGTCATTTTCTGCTCAATTTCTTTTCCTTGCCCCACCTATACAGTAACCTTTTAAAAACATAAGATACAAGGTTTCAAGCCAGGCGAGGTGGCTCACACCTGTAATCCCAGAACTTTGGGAGGCCGAGGCGGGCGAACCACAAGGTCAGGAGTTTGAGATCAGCCTGACCAACATGGTGAAACCCTGTATCTACTAAAAATACAAAAATTAGCTGAGTGTGGTGACATGCACCTGTAATCCCAGCTACTAGGGAGGCTGAGGCAGGAGAATAGCTTGAACTCGGGAGGTGGAGGTTGCAGTGAGCCTAGATTACGCCATTGTACTCCAGCATGGGCGACAGAGCAAGACTGTGTCTCAAAACAAACAAAGTCTCACTCTGTCACACAGCAAGATCATTAACCTCAAACTCCTGGCTTCAAGCAATCCTCCTGCCTCTCAGCCTCCCAAAGAAGGCATGAACTACCATGTCTGTTGAATTTTCTGCTCAATTTTTTTTTTTTCTTAGAGATGGGGTTTCACCATGTTGGCCAGGCTGATCTCGAACTCCTGACCTCAAGTGATCCACCTGCCTCGGCCTCCCAAAGTGCTGGGATTACAGGCTTGAATCACTGTGCCCGGCCTCAATTTTAAAGCTCAAAATAGTACTGTAATTACCCATAATATAAAACATAGTACAAATTCACTTTTTACTACTTATCTGCTTTGTTGATTATATTTTGCAATTTAAAAATCCACATACTGCTGGACACACTGGCTCACAGCTGTAATCCTAACACTTCGGGAGGCCAAGGCAGGCAGATCACCTGAGATCAGGAGTTTGAGACCAACCAGCCTGGCCAACATGGCGAAACCCTGTCTCTTCTAAAAATACATAAATTAGCCGGGCGTGGTGGCAGGTGCCTGTAATCCCAGCTACTTGGAAGGCTGAGGCAGGAGAATCGCTTGAACACGGGAGGTGGAGGTTGCAGTGAATCGAGACTGCACACTGCACTCCAGCCTGGGCGAAGGAATGAGACTCTGTCTCAAAAAAATAAAAAAATAAAAATAAAAATCCACATACTGTATACATGTATCTATAACTATTTATTCAGAGCCAGGCTATTTGTCCTTTGTCCCATGAGAGCCTCATGGACTACCATTCATCTGGGGAAAGTCTGGGAAGGAAAATTAACTCTAGCCCTGGCAGGACTGGAATGGCTGGGTGACAGAGGAGGCACATGTGCCATGTGCCAGGCATACCGTCTTACCATCTCAGAGGAACTCAAGAACTTTCTGCATCAGGAGCCATGCTTGTAAAAATTTTCTAAAATTCCAGACCCTTTACAGTATTTCTGCTTACTAATTGTATTATCCCATTTCTTTCCCCATAGTTCAGAAGTAAAACTCTTTAACTAGAAAAAATAAAAATACATGAGACTGTGGTGGTGGCTCACACCTATCATCCCGGCACTTTGGGAGGCGGAGGCGGGTGGATCATCTGAGGTCGGGAGTTCGGGATCAGCCTGACCAACATGGAGAAACCCCGTCTCTACTAAAAATACAAAATTAGCCAGGTGCGGTGGTGTGCACGTGTAATTCCTGTTCCCCGGGAAGCTGAGGCATGAGAATTGCTTGAACCCAGGAGGCAGAGATTTCAGTGGGCCGAGATTGCACCACTGCACTCTAGTCTGAGTGACAGAGTGAGACTGTCTCAAAAAAAAAAAAAAAAAAAAGTGCCGAATCATCTTCTTATCTCCATTTTACAGATGGAGAAACTGAGGTTACAGAGAGGAAGTACCATGTCCAAAGTCTTCTAGCTAATGAGTAGTGGACTGAGATTCAATCCTGGACCCCTTTACCTCCTAAGACCATTTATTTGTTCTATATTATCTCCTGATGTAAATGTTAACATAAATGAAACCTAATTTCAAAGATTTATTTTTGGAGCTGAAACTAACAAAACATTCCACCATCAATTAACAGCATGTTTTTACACTTTTCCTCTATTTTTACATATGAGGAGGAAGAGGATGTGTGAGCAATCATGAACATGTATTGAATCTTTGGATCAGCTATCACTCTTCATCCTGAAGGTCTTATTTTCAACGAATAAAGACCAGAGACTTAGCAAAAGTTGCTTGGTAATAAGTGTGCCTGCAAAATGCTGCTTGGGACAGGAAGTGTTTATAAGTAATGAGTTATATAGTGACTTGCTGTGTCAAAGCCTGTTTTACAGAGAAACAAAAAGAAACACGTGCTTTTGAGAGAAACGGGGCCAGGGTGTGATTTTCCCAAACCCTTTAAGAGCTGTGGTTGCAAACTGCCCACAAATGCTCCCATCTGGGCTTCCTGCGCCGGGTCTCCCTGGAAAGGCCGAACGAGGTTTGGTGCTGAAAATGATCTCGTCCAGGGCCAAGAATTTAACACAATTAAACTTCCCTGTCCTGACTGAGAGGCCTGAAACCTAAAGCTGTAGAAAGGCGGGAAGCAAAGAGAGGAATGAAGGTGAGAGCCCTTACGAGGTCACGGCAGAAGCGTCAGTGCTGCCTGTACTCCGGCCTTCCAAAGCCAGCATTTGGCCAGACGTTCCGTTTCACTCTTTGTCTTTCCGGACAAGGACAGAGTACATGCCATTATCTGGTCTCTAAGAGTCTCTGCCAGACGCTTGGGTTGATATTTTGAAGCAGTAAAAAAGAGAGAAAAGCAGAGCGAGAGGTGACTCATTCTGTGGAGGATGTTTGCCCTTAACATTCTTCTCTAAATATTTGGGTTATTAAAAGGATCTAACCATATTTTATTTTATAAAGAAGCAGAAAAACATGGTGATGGCCAGGCCCAGTGGCTCATGCCTATAATTCTCAGTGCTTTGGGAGGCTGAGGTAGGAGGATTGCTTGAGGTCAGGAGTTTAAAACCAGTCAGGGCAACATAGGGAGACCCCGTCTTTACAAAAAAATAAAAGATTAGTTGGGCATGGTTAATCCTTGTTAGCCCACAAGTAGTCCCAGCTACCCAGGAGGCTGAAGTGGGAGGATGACTTGAGACCCGGAGGTTGAGGCTGCAGTGAGACTGAACTCCAGCATGAGCAACGGAGCAAGACTTTATCTTAAACAAACAAAACACAATGACTCTGAAATCAGAACTAGATTCCTAGCCAGCTCTCTTATTTAACTGGCTGCGAGCTTTAAGCCAGACATTATGTGAAGATGTAGTATTTTTATCTGTAAAACAGGAATACTGATACTAATACAAAGTACCTCATGCAGCTTAATAAAGAAGAACTACTTTTATTATTGTAACTCTGTAATGAAAGGATGTCCGTATTCTGTTGTATTCTGATAAGGATTTCCTTTTGAGATCATAAGCTCAGGGACTCATCTATGGGGGGGGGGTGTCTTCTATGAAGGGCTGGACATTTTTGACGTTGATCATTCAGGGCAGGCGTGTACCCTCAGGAAACTGGAATTAGACCAGAGAAGTAACTGCCTCCCTCTCATTGTCCTGCATCTACAGCTCAACAAATCTAGACAGGCTTAAGGGCCCTCCTGAATAGAGAGGTGGAAACGGAAGACAGGAAGGGGCCATAAATGGAAGATGATAAGCTGTATGGGGTAAATGAGATTGCACGTCATACGGGCAGCAGATTACAGCAGTGAAGAGTAGAGACCCTGGGGTCCGACCATCTCCCATGGTGCATTGGAATCATCAGAAAAGCAAACTCGCCAAGTGGAAGGTGAATTTTAGGACAGAGGTGGGGTTTGACCTCTGAGTGCTCCTTCCTAAGTGGAATGGGGGCTTATTTCAAGAGATTTCCCTGCAAATTATTTCAACTTTTCAGTTTTCAGTTACATCTATTGCATCTTGTGAAAATGCTAAAATAGGCAGTTTTGACATTGTTATTTCTATTTTTATGCGTTTACTAAGTTTTAAAGAGATTACATGACTTGACCAGGATCATGAGATTAGTAAATGGCAATGCTCAGGGAAAATGCAGTTTTCTTTTTTCTTAAATTATTCCCAGATCTCCATACTAGGAAAATAAGCATGGCGTGAAGGTTTTTAGACTATCATTTGCGTTACTCACACCACCTGCCCTTTCCACTTCACTCACATCTTAGCGAACTGAGTGAATTGCCTTCGAAACAGTTTCTGTGTTTCTTATCATTGACGGCTGCCTGAACAGATTTAACTCACTATACATTCAAGCATGCGAAATGACATAACTTGTACATATCCATCTGGCTCCGCAGAGTAATTAATCAAATAAGTGTCATTGCCTCAAACTATGTGCTTGCTTTTCTGATTTAGCCCTAAGTTTATATATCCATGGGTGGGATCAAAATGATTTTCCAATTCTAAATTTCTGAAAATCACTATGAGATGTGTAAGTGAAAACATGCTTCAGCAGCATACAGTATTACAAGTTATTCAAGCTACAGCTCAGAAGCAAAACATATATATATTTTTTTGTGACGGAGTCTCCCTCTTGCCCAGGCTGAAGTGCAGTGGCACGATCTTGGCTCACTGCAATCTCTGCCTCCCAAGTTCAAGTGATTCTTCTGCCTCAGCCTCCCGAGTAGCTGGGACTACAGGCACACACTACTATGCCTGGCTAATTTTTGTATTTTTAGTACAGACAGGGTTTCATCATATTGGCCGGGCTGGTCTCGAACTCCTGACTTCATGATCTGCCAACCTCTGCCTCTCAAAGTACTGGGATTACGGACATGAGCCATGTGCCTGGCTGCAAAATATATTCTAAGGAATAAAAATGATTGTAGTTAATTTTCCATAGTCCAAAGCAAGCTAATGATATTTCAGGAGTTAAAAGTGTAATATAATCATCGGTCAGGTTTCTACAATGAAAGAGAGTTGAAAGGAGTCAAATATCAGCATAATGCAGATGATGTACTCACCGGCATTGTGAGCCTTTTTTTTTTTTTTTTTTTTTTTTTTTTTTTAAAGATGGGGTTTCACCGTGATGGCCAGGCTGATCTTGAACTCCTGACCTCAGGTGATCCATCCACCTTGGCCTGCCAAAGTGCTAGGATTACAGGCGTGAGCCACCGTGCCCAGCTGTGAGCCTTTATTTTGTTATTTGGATAACCATTTTCATCTTGTGTAAACTTTTCCAGAATTATATGCTTTTATGTCTAATCAAATTATTAGGCAGTTGAAAAGTATGTATAGGCCAGGCGCGGTGGCTCAGGCCTATAATCCCAGGACTTTGGGAGGCCGAGGCGGGTGGATCACAAGTTCAAGAGATCGAGACCATCCTGGTCAACACGGTGAAACCCCGTCTCTACTGAAATACAAAAAAAAAATTAGCTGGGCATGGTGGCACATGGCTGTAATCCCAGCTACTCAGGAGGCTGAGGCAGGAGAATTGCCTGAACCCAGGAGGCGGAGGTTGCGGTGAGCCAAGATCGCACCATTGAACTCCAGCCTGGGTAACAAGAGCGAAACTCGTCTCAAAAAAAAAAAAAAAAAAAGTATGTATAAAGCACCTAATATGTGCCCCGATTAGGCTAGGCACTGTGGGCATATAAAAGAGGTTTATAGGCCGGGTATGGTGTCTCACGCCTGTAATCCCAGCACTTTGGGAGGCCAAGGTGGGCAGATCTTGAGGTCAGGAGTTCAAGACCAGCCTGGCTAACATAATGAAACCCCATTTCTACTAAAAATACAAAAATTAGCCGGGCATGGTGGTGCCCACCTATAGTCCCAGCTACTAGGAAGACTGAGGCAGGATAATCACTTGAACCCAGAGGCAGAGCTTGTGGTGAGCCAATATCGTGCCACTGCACTTGTCTGGGCAACAGAGTGAGACTCCATTTCAGAAAAAAAAAATGAGAGGGGGAGTTTATAAAGGTGTAAGCTCCTATCTTCAAACCTTAGTGGGGTGGAGGGATAGGGGGGTTAATTAACATACCTTAAATGTTTTTTTACTCACCCACACCTAAAGAAACAATATTGTTTTAAATGTGTTGTAGGAGTTCAGAGAAATAAAGATTAATGTGGTTTGGAATAAATTAAATAATAAAAAGCTTTGCTGAATACCGTTAGTTTAAAAAATATAAAATATAAGGGGGTTTGCAGAGAAATCTGTTCAACTCTTAAAATAATAGTTTTTAATCTGTACATGTTTATATAAGAATTCCATTTTATGATGATAGAATATATTTGCTGGGAGGAAAAAAAGGATTCCATTTTATTAACATGAACTACCACTACTTTTGTTTTTGAGATGGAGTTTCATTCTTGTTGCCCAGACTGGAGTGCAATGGTGCAGTCTCGGCTCACTGCAACCTCCGCCTACAGGATTCAAGCAATTCTCCTGTCTCAGCCTCCCGAGTAGCTGGGATTACAGGCATCTGCCACCATGCCTGGCTAATTTTGTATTTTTTTTTTTTTTTACTAGAGACAGGGCTTCTCCATATTGGCCAGGCTGGTCTTGAACTCCCGACCTCAGGCAATCCACCGCCTTGGCCTCCCAAAGTGCTGGGATTACGGGCGTGAGCCACTGCACCTGGCACCAGTACTTTTTTTTTTTTTTTTTTTTTCATTTTCTCCACTTGACATCTGACTTTTTTTTTTTTTTTTTTTGAGATGGAGTCTTGCTCTGTCGTCTGGACGGGCGTGTAGTGATGGAACTCGGCTCACTGCAACCTCTGCCTCCCGGGTTCAAGCAATTCCTCTGCTTCAGCCTTCGGAGTAGCTGGGATTATAGGTGTGAAACACCACACCTGGCTACTTTTTGTATTTTTAGTTGAGATGGGGTTTTACCGTGTTGGCCAAGCTGGTCCTGAATTCCTGACCTCAGATCATCCACCCGCTTCAGCCTCCCGAAGTGCTGAGATTATGTGTGAGCCACCTCGCCTGGCCCAGTACTATTACTGATGCAAAAATATAATGTAAAAGGAAAATCTGTCTTAACATAAGTGCTAAATCTAGGTCTTTAAAAAAGTCACTGAGAAGACTAACTCTTAATTTTTAAGACATGTATTATTGCAAACAGGAAAATTGTGCTAGACACTGGGGACATATGAATGAATAAAGCTGTTTCTGTCCTCAAAAGGTTACCATTTGGTAGGTGGAAGCAAGTGAAGGAACAAAGTCACTGCAAATAAGTGTGGGAGGCTCTGCGAGTGTGAGGACACACAGGAAAAGGTTGAGAGGAAAAGAAAACTTCAAGGAGTAGGTGACTTCAAGAAAGTCATCCTGGCCAGGCACGGTGGCTCACACCTCATCCTAGAACTTTGGGAGGCACAGGCAGGCAGCAGATCGCTTGAGCTTAGGAGTTTGAGACCAGCCTAGGCAACACGGAGAAATCCTATCTACAAAAAATACAAAAACTAGGCTGGGTGTGGTGACTCACACCTGTGACCCCAAGGCGGGCAGATCACCTGAGGTTGGGAGTTTGAGACCAGCCTGACCAACATGGTGAAACCCTGTCTCAAACCAAACCAAACCAAACCAAACACTAGCTAGGCATGGTGGTGAGCACCTCTCCTCCCAGCTACTTGGGAGGCTGAGCTGGGAGGGTCACTTGAGACCAGGAGGCAGAAATTGCAGTGAGCAGAGATGGCACCACTACACTCCATTCTGGGTGACAGAGCGGGACCCTGTCTCGGAAAAACAAAAGACAAAAAAAAAAACAAAAGGTCATTCTGCAAGGACAGCCAGGAGGCGACAATGTGTGGTCTGTGGGAGGGTGAATGTTGGCAGGAGAAAAGAGCAGGGAAAGGCATTCCAGAAAAAGGAAACTGTGAACAGCACAGGAAAAAGCAGTGAATTGTAAGCCTGAGACCAACCTCAGGGTTCCTACACTTATTTCAAAGCCCTTCATTACCCATATGGAGAGAGGGAGTCTTTAAATACAAGTATTTAGATCATATCGACTATGAGATTTAGATAAATGAATGCTAATAATTATTTTTCGTCATTTTTGGTGTTAAAAGTTTATTGTACAAGATTGCACTCGTTTTAAGTATCTTCTAACGTGAGCCATTTTGCAATGAATCAGTTATTTATATTCAATTTCTAACGTGAGCCATTTTGTGATAATCCGGTTATTTATATTCAGTTTCAACTCAATATTGAATTCATATTCTGTTCAAGTTATTCAATTCAATTTCAATTTGGTGCCGATCACAGGATCAAATGGGTATCTTCTACAGAAAAAATACGTCATTTTAATAAAGAAAAATATAGTCAGTTTCAGGATTTCTTGAGAGATTATAGAACCAGAATAAAAGCATTCAAACTGTTAAGTCATTAAATACGAGTACCTTGTATTTTGAAGGCCTTTTAAAATGTACAGTTAATAGCTTATAAATTGCTTTTACATAACATAGGCACTGAAATACCATTTAAGATTAGTTTGAAAATAGGTGTTCATTTGAACCGTATCATTCAGCATTTTATTCAAAGCTCTTTATAAAAGGAAAACATTTCAGTATAGTAAACTTATCATGAAAATCAAAAATTTAACCTCATGCTCTATCTGCAAACTTTCCGGAAAACAGGATTTGAAACTTCCATTCTAAGGCTCACAGGCGGCCCCGTCCCGTTTCAGCGGAGCACGTTTCGCGGCAGGGAACACTGAGCACAGCGTGGGCACGTGTTTGTTGCTGGGAGAACCTCGTTTCGGATTCGAAGGCGCAGCCTTGACGCCGCGCTGCTTGCGCCTGTTTTTCTCCGGCGGTTTCTCTCCTCGAGTAACGCCGCTCGAACGGCCCCGGTGTCCCCTCGCCCGGCCCGGGTTTGCCGTCGAGCCCTCGGCCGCCCTAGGGGAGCCGCGGCAGGCGCGGGCGGGTCGTCGCCCCCGTGGGAGCCCAGACACAGCTCCGCCCCACCTTCGCCCGGCGCCCCGGCGGCCTTTCCGGCTCCGCAGTGAGCAACAAGCACCGAGCGCGCCGCGTCGCACCCACAGGGCGGGGGGCGGGGAACGGGGCGGCCGGGGCCGGGCGGCGCGAGGGCCGCGGCGGGAAGCCGGGACGCCGGGACGGGGCGCGCGCCCGGAGCCCCCGCCCCGCCCCAGGTCTGCCTCCCCCGCGGCTCGGGCGGCCCCTCCTCCCGGCCGGGCTGGCCGCGGGGCGCTGAGCGGGCCGGGACCCCGCGGCCGAGGCTGTCGTTGGGCATCTCCCCGGCGGCCGGGCCCGCAGCAAGATGGCGGACGAGAAGGACAGGGAAGGTAAGGCAGGGGCGCGGGGAGCCGCCGCCCTCGCCGCCCGCCGCCCGCCGCGACCCCGGGCTGCCGGGAGAAGCGCCGGCCGGGGGTGGGCCGTCGTCCGTGTGGAGTCCCCGCCGCAGGGACCGGGTGGCCCGAGGAGGGGCCCGCCCAGCAGGGGCAGCCGCGCTCCGCCCCGCCTCTCCCCGCTCCCTCCCCCTTTCCCTCCTCCCCCACTTCCCTCCCCCCTCCTCTTCCCCTCCCTTCCCCCCTCCTCCTCTTCCCCTCCCTTCCCCCCTTCTCTTCCCCCTCCTCCCTCCCCCTCCCCCTTTCCCCTCCCTTCCCCCTCCCTCCCCCTCCCTTCCCCCCTCCCTCCCCCTCCTCCCTCCCCCTCCCCCCTCCCTCCCCCTCCCCCCCTCCCTCCCTCCCCCTCCCTCCCCCTCCTCCCTCCCCTTTCCCCTCCCTCCCCCTCCTCCCCCCTCCCCTCCCCCTCCCCCCCCCCGCCGCGTCCTCCTTCCCCTCCCTCGAAGGCGCGGCCTGGGCTCCGGCGCGGGGTGCAGCGGAGGCGCCGCCGGGGGCTGCTGATAATGGCGTCGTTGTTCAGGGCCGCGGGGAAGCCGCCGCCGCCGCCCCCTCGGGGGCTCCCGGTGCCGCAGGCGCCACGCCCGTAGCTGTCCCGGCTGTGGGCCCCGGGGGCGGCCGCGTGAGGACGCGTTGGGCCGCCGGAATTTGGCGGGATCCTGTTGGCGCCGAAACCCCGCCCTGGCGCAGCCCGATGGCGTTCGCCGCCACCATTTTGTCTTCTTAACGAGGACGCGGGAGGACGGGCCGGAGGTCACGGAAAACACGGACAGGCCCTTTGGGAGGCCGAGGCGGGTGCATCACGAGGTCGAGGGATCGAGACCATCCTGGCCAACGTGGTGAAACCCCGTCTCTAGTAAAATCACAAAAACATGAGCTGGGCATGGCGGCGCGCGCCTGTGATCCCAGCCACTCCGGAGGCTGAGGCGGGAGAATGGCCGAACCCGGGAGGCGGAGGCGGCGGTGAGCCGAGATGGCGCCGTTGCACTCCAGCCTGGGCAACGAGAGCGAAACTCCGTCTTAAAAAAACAAAACAAAACACACACAAAAAAGGAGACACGGACATGCACCCACAGGGCAAGCCTAATAAAGACGAAACGCCGAAACCCGCGGGGACCGCGGCCCCGCCGTGCGCCGGGGCGGGGGCCTCTCCCGGGTCCGCGGGGGCCGCCCGCAGACGCGCTGTGCGCGCCGGGGCGCGGGGCCGCCGGACCGAGAGCGAGCCGTCCGCGTGCGGCCTGCGCCGGGGCGCCCGCGGGCGGTGACGTTTGCCGGCCGGACCGTTCGCGTCGTTTTCGGTTCATGGCATCGTCTACGAGACGATCAAAACCCGATCCCCGGTTCCCATGACGGGACCGACTCAAAAACGGCTGCGTTTGGTAGGTGGCAAAGTCACCAAGACAAAACAACGTCCAAACACCCGTGAAACGGTGACAGCGGTGACGTGCAGACGTCGTCCTCTGTTTCCCGTCTCCAGTGCTCAGAACTCCGTCTCAGGCCGTTTTTCTCAGCGCGGAGCCTCGCGCGGTCAGGTTAACCGCGAATAAACGCACCCTGAGCCGTTTAGTCCCTTGCCAGGGTGATCACAGAAAGCAGGCGGCGAGCAGGATGCTGTGCCAGCGTCCGCCTATGGATAGCAAGAATCCTCTGATTTTATGTAATATGAATCGGAGAAGCCAAGGTGATTTTATAGATATTACCTTACGAAGATGCCCTTACAAAGAAAAGATTACTTTTAAGACTTCACCAGAAAAATGAATAAATTATCTTTGTTCTTTATTTAAAAAAAAAAAAAAAAAAGGAAAACCATTAAGAGAGAAACTAGAAGGGTAATTATGGATATTTGTGTTTTTTTCTTTTGTGACCGAGTAGCCAGATACTTGTTTTCTTAAAAAAGACTTGGTTAGGTCAGCATGAGACAAAAACACGAGTATGATACTAATAAAATATTTATCGTTTTTAAAAAATAGATTGAGAGCTTTCCTGATTTTTCAACTTTTGAACAACGTTTTTCTATTTAAGAAACATTCAGAGAAACAGTTCTGTCGATAACTCATAGAAGAAGTAGTGACTATTAAAAGCTGGATGCCATTCATTCAGAATCCATATGTTTAATGCCATGATGTAGGTAAGGCATTTCCTTAGAACTTTAGAAGATACAAAAATGAAAAAGACATTGCCTTTGCTCCCGAGAAAGGTGACATCACTAAGGGAGATGAGATATATCCAAATGGGAGGGAATAGTTAACTGGGCTTCGTGGACTCCGTGCCAACCACTGTGTTAGGTGTGTATCTTTGTAGTCTGTGGACAGCAGCCTGGACATCGCTGGCTGCCCCCGACCTAGTGAATCAAAGTCTTCATTTTAACGTATCTGTAGGTGGTTTGTATGTACATTAAAGTTCGGGAAGCACTCATATGGCATATCTCATTTATGGTTAACAGTTTTATGAATTAACTAATTGCAGTTTGAAGGGTATGATGAAATAAAGGCATTTTGTCAGAGGATAAAATAAGTAGAGACTCACTTTGGTGATAAGAGTTTTTATGGAAATAGTTCATTACTATATTTGATTTTCAGCTACTGTATTTTGAATTTTCATAAATTACATCTAACCAATTAATCTGAATTGATTAAGTTTTGAGGATTCACTCAGCTAAACTCATAAGAGACTGATGTGCAAACCCGAATGATTTATTAGTTTAAATAGTGGTATATACATTGACCTGAAGGCTGATTTTGGTAATGTAATATACTGTTTTATGGGTGCTAAGCTTTGGGTAGTGTGAATTTATATTTCAGAAGTCATTTAATGACTATGGAATCACACAAAAGAAAGGATAATTTTGAAGGATATGTTCATTGCCCTGTAAGTTCCAAAAGGTCAGGGACTATTTCTGATCTGTTAATACTGAGTATTGTTCAGAGTGCTTGGCACATGGTAGGTAATCAGTAAATATTTTTTGAATTCAGAACATTTGAATTAATCAAAGACAGCTTATGTTTTAACCAAAGTGCTGGGATTACAGGCATGAGTCACTGTGCCCAGCCTAAAATCACTTTTTTAACTGAAAGAAGAATGTTTGAAATGGGATAAGAAAAATTATTTTTGAAGTTTTATTATTTCTCCAAAGTTTCCTCAGCCAGAACATTTTTTGTTTTGTTCTTTCTTTTCCGTCTGTTTTGTCAGTTTAAATGGAGAATCAATGTCTTTGGCTCCTTAAATCTTATTGTTTCTGTCTCTTAGAGAATTTTTTTTTTTTTTTTTTTTTTTTGAGACAGAGTTTCGCTCTTGTTACCCAGGCTGGAGTGCAATGGCGCGATCTCGGCTCACCGCAACCTCCGTCTCCTGGGTTCAGGCAATTCTCCTGCCTCAGCCTCCTGAGTAGCTGGGATTACAGGCACATGCCACCATGCCCAGCTAATTTTTTGTATTTTTAGTAGAGACGGGGTTTCACCATGTTGACCAGGATGGTCTCGATCTCTTGACCTTGTGATCCACCCGCCTCGGCCTCCCAAAGTGCTGGGATTACAGGCTTGAGCCACCGCGCCCGGCCTAGAGAATTTTATATAGGCCTGCAAGGATCTGTTTGTAATTAGATTCACGTCTAGGAAGCAAACTGCTTAGGTATCAAATTGTAACTTTTGGCAACCAGTGAGCTTTGCAAACTATGTTAACTTTTCAGTAAGCTGTAGATATTAAAAGCTCAGGCTAGGGTCTTCTATTTTTGTTTGTATTGAAATATTCTTTGTTACTTTGCATGCTTTGATAACATTGCTTGACAAAGTGCCTCTAATTCAGTTGTTGACTCCTGGATGGAAGAGGTTTCACAAGGTTTGTGGTTTTGTTTTGGATTTCCTTCATTGTGCCACTCTTTTGAAAACCCAACATTTGGAAATATAAAGTAAAAAACAAATTACAAGTGCATATTACTTTACAAAAAAGGTTCTCTTAAATAATTTTTTTTTTTTTTTTTAAGCCAGCGTCTTGCTGTGTTGCCCAGGATGGAATGTAGTGGTGCAGTCATGGCTCACAGCAGCCTCGACCTCCTGGGCTTAAGCGATCCCCTCCCTCCTCAGCTTCCCAAGTAGCTGGGGCTACAGACACAAGCCACTATGCCCAACGATTTTTTTTTTTTTTTTTTTTTAATTTGTAGGGATAGGGTTTCACAGTGTTGGCTAGGCTGGTCTCAAACTCTTGAGCTCAAGCTCTGCCTGCCTCGGCGTCCCAAAGTGCTGGGATTACAGGCATGAGCCACCTTGCCGGGTCTGATAGTAACTGTTGATAGTGTAGAGTGTAGTCTGTGGGATAGTACAAAGGTTGAGCTTTGAAGTAAGACCTGAATTGGAATCCCATCTTTCCCAAGCGCTAATGATCTGATCTTAGCAGAGATGCCGAACCTAAGGAGCTTCAGGTTCTTCAGATGTAAAGTGGGGATAATGATGCCTGTTTCAAAATGTTGTAATGGGAACAATGTTTTCTTATTCATTTTTACATCCCCAGCACCCACCACGGTGCCTGGCATCAAAGGAATGCTGAGGCCAGGGACAGTGGCTCACGCCTGTAATCCCAGCACATTGGGAGGCTGAGGCAGGTGGATCACTTGCGGTCAGGGATTTGAAACCAGCCTGCCCAACATGGTGAAACCCCATCTCTACGAAAAATACAAAAAATTAACTGAGTGTGCGGGTGCATGCCTGCAATCCCAGCTACTCAGGAGATTGAGGCAGGAGAATTGCTTGAACCCAGGAGGCGAAGGTTGCAGGGAGCTGAGATGGCGCGGCTGCACTCCAGCCTGGGCGACAGAGCAAGACTCTGTCTTAAAAAAAAAAAAAAAAAATTGGCCAGGTGCGGTGGCTCGTGCCTATAATCCCAGGTCTTTGGCAGGCCGAGTTGGGTGGATCATGAGGTCAGGAGATCAAGACCATCCTGGCCAACATGGTGAAACCCCGTCTCTACTAAAGACACAAAGCAAATTAGCCAGGTGTGGTGGTGCGTGCCTGTAGTCCCAGCTACGTAGGAGGCTGAGGCAGGGGAATCACTTGAACCTGGGAGGTGGAGATTGCAGTGAGCCGAGATCACGCCACTGGACTCCAGCCTGGGCAACAGAGGGAGACTCCATCTCAAAAAAATAAATAAAGGGCTGAATCAATGGGAAGGAAAGTGTTTGGTACATATCTAACAAATTAGTAATTAGTAGTATCTGTTTAACGTAAAACATAAGAGTTGGCCAGGCGAGATGGCTCCTGCCTGTCATCCCAACACCTTGGGAGGCTGAGGCGGGCAGATGACCTGAGGTCAGGAGTTTGAGACCAGCCTGACCAACATGGTGAAACCCTGTCTCTACTAAAAATAAAAAAAGTAGCTGGGTGTGGTAGCAGGCGCCTGTAATCCCAGCTACTTGGGAGGCTAAGGCAGGAGAATCGCTTGAACCTGGGAGGTGGAGGTTGCAGTGAGCTGAGATTGCATTCCAGCCTGGGCAACAGAGCTAGACTCCATCTCAAACAAAACAAACAAAAAATAAGAGTTATGAAAACATTAAGTCTTATCAATTGAGATCATATATAATGCATTCATGCATATTTCTGGGATAGTTTAATACGTTTTCTTCGTATTAAACAGGGACACTCGTGGAATCTGGCACCTACAGCTTATAACAGACATTAAACACAGCCCTGCTCTTGGCCAGATGGAGGTAAAGCCTCACACTAACGGCTGATCATGTCTGGCTTCCAACAAAAAAATGACAAGACATGCTAATAGGCAAGAAAAACACCATCCAAACCATCAGAACCAGACTTAGATATGTGATAATGAGTGTTTTGTAATTATCAAAGAATTAAAGAACCATGATTAATATCCCTTTGGCTGGGCATGATGACTCATGACTGTAATCCCAGCACTTTGGGAGGGTAAGGAGGGTGGATCACTTGAGTTCGGGAGTGTGAGACCAGCCTAGCCTACGTGGCAAAACCCCATCTCTACAAAAAGACAAAAATTAGTTGGGCATGGTGGCATGCGCTGGTAGTCCTAGCTACTTGGAAGCCTGAGGCAGGAGAATTGCTTGAATCTGGGAGGCAGAGGTTGCAGTGAGCCGAGATGGCACCATTCCACTCCAGCCTTGGCAAAAGAGCGAGACTCTGTCTCCAAAAAAAAAAAAAAAAAAAAAAAAAAAAAGATGGTCAGGAATTTTCCAAAAGATAGGTAAAGCAATTTGACCGAAGTCACATTACTACCAAGTGTTCATGAGGCATGCACTCACGTTCAAGTCTGCCTGACTTCAAAGTGAAAGCTCCAATCCTCCATGCCTCACACAGAGAAGTCCAGTGGAAATTTACACAAGGAAGCAAATAAAATCCACTCCTGATCTCATTATGGAGAGCAGTGGTTCTCAAACATTAGGGTGCATCAGAATCAAATGCAACCCAGGCATGGTGGCACGCACTTGTAGTCCCAGCTGTTCGGAAGCTGAGGTTAAGGATTGCTTGAGCCCAGGAGTTCGAGGCTGCAGTGAGCCATGATCCCACCACTTCACTCCAGCCTGGGCAACAGAGTAAGATGCCAATCTCTTAGGAAAAGAAGAAGAAAGATATCTGGAAAGCTTGTTACAATGTAGATTGTTGGGTCTCAGCCTCAGTGGTCTGGAATGGGTTCTGAAGGTGTGCATTTCTAGCATGTTACCACAGGATGAGCATGCTCTTAAGAAACCTCATCTAGGCCGGGCGCGGTGGCTCAAGCCTGTAATCCCAGCACTTTGGGAGGCCGAGGCGGATGGATCACGAGGTCGAGAGATCGAGACCATCCTGGTCAACATGGTGAAACCCCGTCTCTACTAAAAATACAAAAAATTAGCTGGGCATGGTGGTGCGTGCCTGTAATCCCAGCTACTCAGGAGGCTGAGGCAGGAGAATTGCCTGAACCCAGGAGGCGGAGGTTGCGGTGAGCCGAGATCGCGCCATTGCACTCCAGTCTGGGTAACAAGAGCGAAACTCCGTCTAAAAAAAAAAAGAAACCTCATCTAAAATATGAAGTGAATTTTGCCATTTTAGTGTATTTCCTTCCTGGCTTTTTCTAGGCAGATTTGTATTTTGTTTTACAAACTTGAGATGATATTGAATATGATTTTATGTCCAGCTTTTTTCACTTACTATTAGACACATTTTTTCATGTCACAGGTATTTCTTAAAAACATATAAAAGAGTTGCATTTATTATATTAGGTCGGTGCAAGAGTAATTGTGGTTTTTGCCATTAACAGTAATTGGGCCAGGTGTGGTGGCACCCGCCTGTAATTCCAGCATTTTGGGAGGCTGAGGTGGGCTGACCACTTAAGGTCAGGAGTTCGAGAGCAGCCTGGCCATCATGGTGAAACCCCGTCTCTACTAAAAATACAAAAAAATTAGCCAGGCGTGGTGGCGCATGCCTGTAATCCCAGCTACTCGGGAGGCTGAGGATGGTTTGTACTCAGGAGGCGGAGGTTGGTTGCAGTGAGCTGAGATTGTGCCGCTGTACTGTGGCCTGGGCAACGGAGCAAGACTCTGTCTCAAAAAAAAAAAAAAGAAAAAAAAGTAATTGGAAAAACCGTAATTACTTTTGCATCAACTTAACCTAACATTAATACTTATGGACTATAATTTATTTAAGGTTTCCCTAACTATTAGACATTTAAAGTGTTTAAAAATGTTCTGTTGTAAATGTTCTTTTTTTTTTTTTTTTTTTTTTTTGAGGCAGAGTCTTTCTTTGTCGCCAGGCACCAGGCTGGAGGGCAATGGCGCGATCTCGTCTCATCACAACCTCCGTCTCTTGGGTTCAAGCAATTCTCCTGCTTCAGCCTCCTGAGTAGCTGGGACTACAGGCGCACGCCACCACGCCCAGCTAATTTTTGTATTTTTAGGCTGATTTTTGTATGTTTGGTAGAGATGCGGTTTTACCATGTTGTCCAGGATGGTCTCGATCTCTTGACCTTGTGATCTTCCCGCCTCCTCCCCTCTCACTGTGTGAATCTCTTCACCCTCTCTCTGCCTCCAGCTTTGCTTCCTTCCAATTAAGTTATCCTCATTGATTATACATGTAGCCAGATACTCCCTACTCTAAACATCTTCAGTTGTTATCTATTGTCCTGAAGATAAAAATCCAATCTTGAACCTGTCCCCACCTTGCATTTTCTTACTGTCTTTCATTTTAGGGAAGTTAAGGAGCAAGAATTGAAACTTTTCCTCATTTTTCTTTAGTTTCTTTTCTTTTTCTCCCACACATCCTTGCTCTGTTGCCCAGGCTGAAGTACAGTCGTGTTATCTTGGCTCACTTCAGCTTTGACTTCCCAGACTCAAGCCCTCTTCCTGCCTCAGCCTCCTGAGTAGCTGGGACTAATAGGGGACAAATGGGGAGACTTGGGCACAGAGAGGTTAAGTAACTTGCCCAAGGTCTCACAGTTAGTACATGGAAAAGCCAATGGTGGCTTGCTCCAGGTCAGTGCTCTTTTTTTTTTTTTTTTTTTTTTTTTTTTTTTGAGACGGAGTTTCGCTTTTGTTACCCAGGCTGGAGTGCAATGGCGCGATCTCGGCTCACCGCAACCTCCGCCTCCTGGGTTCAGGCAATTCTCCTGCCTCAGCCTCCTAAGTAGCTGGGATTACAGGCACGTGCCACCATGCCCAGCTAATTTTTTTTATTTTTAGTAGAGACGGGGTTTCACCGTGTTGACCAGGATGGTCTCGATCTCTTGACCTCGTGATCCACCCGCCTCGGCCTCCCAAAGTGCTGGGATTACAGGCTTGAGCCACCGCGCCCGGCCCAGGTCAGTGCTCTTAACCAGCGAAGTAAACATACTTTCTGGCCTCTTTTGTAATCTCTGTTGTAATCATCTTACCAACAGTGGGACATTATGTTTTCCTATTGGGGAAGATTGACTGATAGGATTTGGTGGTTTTTTTTGGGAGACTGGGTTTTGCTGTGTCGAGTAGACTAGGGTGCCGTGGTGGAACCAAGGCTCACTGCAGCTGTGACCTCCTGGGCTCAAGTGGTCCTCCCACCTCAGCCTCCCAAGTGGCTGGGACTACAGGCATGAGCCACCATGCCCAGCTAACTTTAAATTTTACAATTTTAACTGTTTTGTAGAGACAGGATCTCACTATGATTCCCAGGCTGGTCTTGAACTCCTGGCTTCACGCAGTCCCTCCCCTCAGCCTCCCAAAGTCTTGGGATTACAGATGTGAGCCACCATGGCCAGTCTGTTTTGTTTTTAGAGGCAGGGTCTCCCTATTTTGTCAGGCTAGACTTGAACTCCTGGGCCCAAGCTGTTAGCTTCCTGAGTAGCTGGGACTATAGGCATGTGCCACTATTGGTGGCTTGGAGTTTTGAGAATTAGACTATATCAAACAATACTTTATTTGTAGAGTATTTGCCTTCTTGGGTTGATTTTTTTTTTTTTTTTTTCTCCTGAGATGGTGTCTCACTGTGTGGCCCAGGCTCATCTCAGACTTCTGGGCTCAAGTGATCCTCCTGCCTTAGCCTCTGGAGCAGCTGGGTCTAGAGGTATGTGCCATGGTGCCCAGCTTTGGATTGATTTTTTTTTTTTTTTACATGATGAAATTGTTACAGTTCTTACTCTTAAATATTTTTTAGAAGAATTCTAGGTAAGTATACAGGAAACGCTTCAGGAATTTGTGTTCTACAAAACGAAAAGAACAGTAGAAGTCCACTGACACCGTGTATCAGTAACAAATCCTGATTTAAAGTCCTCTCATTATGAAACTTACAATTATACCTTTTTGTTGTTGTTTTTAAGAATAGTATGTTGCCCCGTCTGAAATTCCTGGGCTCAAGTGAGCTTCTCACCTCAGCATCCTGAGTAGCAGGGACTACAGGCATGCACCCTGCACCCAGTGAATTATATGTTAGTGATTTACTTATTTATTTATTTATTTAGTGGGACAAAGTTTTGCTCTTGTTAACCAGCCTGGGGTGCAATGGCTTGATCTTGGCTCACCACAGCCTCTTTCCCAGGTTCAAGTGATTCTGCCTCAGCCCCCGAAGTAGCTGGGATTACAGGCATGTGCCACCATGTCTGGCTAATTTTTTATAGTTTTTAGTAGTGACAGGGTTTCTCCATGTTGGTCAGGTTGGTCTCGAACTCCTGACCTCAGGTGATCTGCCTGCCTTCGCCTTGCAAAGTGCTGGGATTACAGGCATGAGCCACTGTGCCTGGCCTGTGAATTATTTGTTTTAAAAGGATATTTTGTACGTTGGTCGTTTCTCTAGCATTTCCCAAAACTGCATGCTTTTGGCATCTATGCTATAAATTTAGACCAAAGTAGCCTTACTGAAATACAGTAGAAACTCCTTTTACATGTGTGCGAGATTAACATAAAATAGATATTTCCTTTCTAAAACATGCATATTCCAAGGGAATGCAGAATACCTTTTGCCATTCATTAAGTATGGTGTTAGTTGTGTTTTTCATAAATGCCTTTTGTCACGGTGAAGTAGCTCCCTTCTATTCCTAGTTTTCTTTAAAAAAAAATGTATATATATATATATATATATATATATATATATATATATATTTTGAGACGGAGCCTTGCTCTGTCAACCAGGCTGGAGTGCAGTGGCGCAGGGCAGTCTCAGCTCACCGCAACCTCCACCTCCCAGGTTCAAGCGATTCTCCTGCCTCAGCCTCCCAAGTAGTTGGGATTACAAGTGTGCAGCACCACGCTTGGCTAATTATTTTATTTTTAATAGAGACGGTGTTTCACCATGTTGGTCAGGCTGGTCTGAAACTCCTGACCTCGTAATCTGCCTGCCTTCGCCTCCCAAAGTGCTGGGATTACAGATTTGAGCCACTGTGCCCGGCCTTAAACAATATTCTTAAGTATATATTTTTTTTTTTTAATTTTCTTCTTCTTTTTTTTTTTTTTTTTTTTGAGACGGACTTTCGCTCTTGTTACCCAGGCTGGAGTGCAATGGCGCGATCTCAGCTCACCGCAACCTCCGCCTCCTGGGCTCAGGCAATTCTCCTGCCTCAGCCTCCTGAGTAGCTGGGATTACAGGCACGTGCCACCATGCCCAGCTAATTTTTTGTATTTTTAGTAGAGACGGGGTTTCACCGTGTTGAACAGGATGGTCTCGATCTCCTGACCTCGTGATCCACCCGCCTCAGCCTCCCAAAGTGCTGGAATTACAGCCTTGAGCCACTGCGCCCGGCTATTCTTAAGTATTTTTTAATTGACACATAATAATTGTACATATTTAGGGAGCACAGTGTGACATTTTGATACGTGCACATAATGTGCTATGACCAAATCTGTATTCCTAGTTTTCTAAGTGTTTTTATAATGAAAAGATGTTCTGTGCTGGGCGTGATGGTTCGTGCCTATAGTCCCAGCTACTCGAGAGCCTGAGGTGCGAGGATCGCTTGAGTCTAGGAGTTCTGGGCTGTAGTGCACAGATTGTGTGTCCGCACTGAGTTTGGCATCAATATGGTAACCTCCTGGGAGTGGGGGACCACCAGGTTGCCTAAGGAGGGGTGAACTGGCCCAGGTCGGAAATGGAGCAGGTCTGAAACGGAGCAGGTCAAAACTCCCATGCTGATCAGTAGTGGGATTGCACCTGTGAATAGCCACTGCACTCCAGCCTGGGCAACATAGCGAGACCCCATCTCTAAAAAAAAAAAAAAAGAAACAAAGAAAAGATGTTGGCCGGGCGCGGTGGCTCACGCCTGTAATCCCAGCACTTTGGGAGGCCGAGGCAGGTGGATCACAAGGTCAAGAGATCGAGACCATCCTGGTCAACATGGTGAAACCCCGTCTCTACTAAAAATACAAAACATTAGCTGGGCATGGTGGCACGTGCCTGTAATCCCAGCTACTCAGGAGGCTGAGGCAGGAGAATTGCCTGAACCCAGGAGGCGGAGGTTGCGGTGAGCCGAGATCGCGCCATTGCACTCCAGCCTGGCTAACAAGAGCGAAACTCCGTCTCAAAAAAAAAAAAAAAAGAAAAGATGTTATGTATTGTGAAATACTTTTCCTGTGTCTATTGAGATGATCATGTGTTTTTTTTCCCTCCTCTTCATTCTTTCAATGTGGTATATTATGTTGATTGATTTTCATATGTTTCATTCTTAGGGTAATTCCATTTGATCGTGGTATGTAATCCTCCATAAGGTGGCTGGATCTTTTGCAAGTGTTTTGTTGACGATTTTGCATTTATATTTATAATGGATGTCTGTAGTTTTCTTTTGATGTCTTTGTTTTTTTTTTTAAATCTTGTTAATACTGGCCTTATAGAATGAGTTGGGCAGTGTTTTCAATTTTTTGGGAGAATTTTGTGAAGGATTGGTAAATTGGTATTAATTCTTTTTTTTTGAGACAGAGCCTCACTCTGTCACCCAGGCTGGAGTGCAGTGGTGAGATCTCAGCTTACCTTAACCTCTGCCTCCTGGATTCAAGTTATTCTGGTGCCTCAGCCTCCTAAGTAGCTGGGGTTACAGGCATGTGCAACCATGTCCCATTAATTTTTGGGAGTTTCAACATGTTGGTCAGGCTAGCTTTGAACTCCTGGCCTCAAGTGATCTGCCTACCACGGCCTCCCAAAGTGCTGGGATTACAGGCATGAGCCACCGGTGCCCGGCCTTATTGAGCTTTTAGTAGGTTACAGGCACTATCAGAGTTATTTTCAAGGTGTTTATAGTATGGAAAGGGAGAAAAGTAAACTAATTATAATATAGTTTGATTGACTATTATGGTAGAGATAGCATGTATGCTCCATGATTACATAGGAGGGTACATAACAAACAAAGAGAAGAAGGACAGCCTTCCGAAGGTAAATTACTCGTAAACCTGAGTGATGAGTGGGCGATAACCAGGAAGGAGGAGAGCAGTATTTCAGGCAGGAATGTCAGTCACAAAGGCACTGTGAAAAACCATTATCACTGGGAAACTACCAAGATTTCCTGCCTAGGGCATCTGTGTGGGAAGTGTTAAAAGAGGTCACATTTTTGAGCTAGGTGGGAGCCTAGTTTGTAAAGGACTTTGTCTGTCTGGTTAAGGAGTCTGAATGTTAGTTTGAAAGGCCTTGCAAACCATTGGAGGATTTTTTTTTTTTTTTTTTTTTTTTTTTTTTTGAGACGGAGTTTTGCTCTCGTTACCCAGGCTGGAGTGCAATGGCACAATCTCGGCTCACCACAACCTCCGCCTCCTGGGTTCAGGCAATTCTCCTGCCTCAGCCTCCTGAGTAGCTGGGATTACAGGCACACGCCACCATGCCCAGCTAATGTTTTGTATTTTTAGTAGAGACGGGGTTTCACCATGTTGACCAGGATGGTCTCGATCTCTCGACCTCGTGATCCACCCGCCTCGGCCTCCCAAAGTGCTGGGATTACAGGCTTGAGCCACCACGCCCGGCCCCCATTGGAGGATTTTAAGCCAGAGGGTCAAATTATTAAATTTGCATTTTAGAAAGATCATCCTAGCAAAATGTGGATTATGGTTTGATGGGTGGAATGGGAAGTGAGAGAAAGGAGACTAAAGGCAAAAAGACAGGAAGTGACTACATTCATTTAGCTGAAGTGATGAGTGTCTATTTTTTTTTTTTTTTTTTTGCGACAGGGTCTTGCTCTGTCTCTCAGGCTGGAGTGCAATGGTGCGATCTCCGCTCACTTCAACTTCCACCTGCAGGATTCAAGGGATTCTCCTGCCTCAGCCTCCAGAATAGCTGGGATCACAGGCATGTGCCACTACGCCCAGCTAATTTTTTTTGTATTTTTAGCAGAGATGGAGTTTTACCATGTTGGCCAGGCTGGTTTCAAACTCCTGACCTCAAGTGATCTGCCAACCTAGCTAAGTGCCGGGATTACAGATGTGTGAGTGTCTAATCTCATGCAATGACAATAGAAATGCAAGGGAAAGAACAGAATTCAGAAGGGTTTATAAGTAGATGGCTGAGTGCACTGGCTCATGCCTGTAATCCTAGTACTTTGGGAGGCAGAGATGGGCGCATTGCTTGAGCTCGGAAGGTGGAGACCAATCTGGGCAGCATGGCAAAAACTCGCCTCTACCAAAAATACAAAAATTAGCTGGGCATGGTGGCTCAGGCCTGCAGTCCTAACTACCTGGGGGGCTGAGGTGGGAGGATTGCTTGTACCTGGGGGGTGGAGGTTGCGGTGAGCCCAGATCGCGCCAGTGAACTCTAGCCTTGGCAACAGAACGAGACGCTATCTCAAAAACAAACACGCAACAACAACAACAACAACAAAAAAAAACCCAGAAGGGTTGAAAGGTGTTGATGATGAAATAGGATTAGGAAGATGAATTTGTTGGGATGATAGATTTGGAGGAGTGTGTTCAGGGAACCAGGAGACGATAGCAGTGAGAAGGAATAGAAGATTATATCCTCAGTAGAGGAGTAGTTTCTAATGTGAAGTTGAAACAAGGATGCCATCAGACAAGTTCGAGATCTGGCACATTCTTTAAGATGCTATATAGCCCGGGCTCTTCAGCAAGCTAATTTCATGGGTGTGGGGAGGGGTGGAGAAGGATGGATGACTGTTTGAGTTTCAAAGAGAAGAAAATATCTAACAGCCAAATGCAGTACATAATCTTTGATTGGATTTTAGTGTGAAAAAGAATACCTATGAGACATTTAGGGACAGATGGAGACATTTGAATATGGAATAGATATTAGATGATCTTAGTGAATTTTTGTTAATTTTTTTTTTTTTTTTGAGACAGAGTCTCACTCCATCACCAGGTCACTAAGCGCCAGGTTGGAGTGCAGTGGTGTGACCTTGGCTCACTGCAACCTCCACCTCCTGGGTTCAAGCAATTCTCCGGCCTCAGGGTCCCGAGTAGCTGGGACTACAGGTACGCGCCACCATGCCCAGCTAATTTTTTTTTTTTTTTTTTTTGAGACGGAGTTTCGCTCTTGTTACCCAGGCTGGAGTGCAATGGCGCGATCTCGGCTCACCGCAACCTCCGCCTCCTGGGTTCAGGCAATTCTCCTGCCTCAGCCTCCTGAGTAGCTGGGATTACAGGCACGTGCCACCATGCCCAGCTAATTTTTTGTATTTTTAGTAGAGACGGGGTTTCACCGTGTTGACCAGGATGGTCTCGATCTCTTGACCTCGTGATCCACCCGCCTTGGCCTCCCAAAGTGCTGGGATTACAGGCTTGAGCCACCGCGCCCGGCCTATTTTTTTTTTTTTGTATTTTTAGCAGAGACGGGGTTTCACCACGTTGGCCAGGATGGTCTCGATCTCTTGACCTTGTGATTGGCCTGCCTCGGCCTCCCAAAGTGCTGGGATTACAGGCGTGAGTCACCGCGCCCGGCCAATTTTTGTTAGTTTTTAAAGATGTAATACCATTGGGATTATGCAGAAGAATGCCTTTATTTTTAGGAGACACATGCTGAAGTATTTGGGGATGAATTATTCTAATGTCTGCAATTGATTTAGAGACAGAGACAAACATAGGAGGAGGACTCAAAAAATGGCAAAATATTAACAATAGTTTAACCTAGGTGGTGGGTATAGAGTTGTTTGTAATACTAAGTTTTCAACTTTTCTGCATGTTTGAACATTTTCTTCATTAGTGAAGCTGGAAAAAAACATGGCAGGCCAGGGTTAAGGGGCTGTGAGCAGCAGCGGGGGCTTTGTGTTGCCAGCCTTCTCCAAGTCCCTGCCATAGGTGAGCTGCGGGAGAATGAGCAGCCGGTTCTCAAAGGGACGTCCATGGAGTTAATGACTTTATGGTAGTGCTTCCCAGCTTTTATCACTTTACAGCCTAAACACTGGCCAGGCTCAGTGGCTCATGTGTGTAATCCCAGTACTTTTGAGAGGCCAAGGTGGGAGGATCACTTGAGGCCAGGAGTTCAAAACCAGCCTGTTCAACATAGAGTGACCTTGTCTCTACAAATAAAAACAAAAATTAAAAAAATTAGCCAGGCGTGGTGATCTGTGCCTGTAGTTCCAGCTACTCAGGTGGCTGAGGCGGGAGGATTGCTTGAGCCTGGGAGTTTGATGCTGCAGTGAGCCATGGTCTCACCACAGTGCTTCAGCCTAGTGGCAGCACGCGACTCCGTCTCAAAAACAAACAAACACCCTGAACATGGAAAATAATATTTGTGTGGCACACTGGGGTAAAACTAGATGAGCTTTGGGACATCTATATGGGCTTGATTATATTAAAAAAAATTATGTTGGCCAGGCGCGGTGGCTCATGCCTGTAATCCCAGCACTTTGGGAGGCCAAGGCGTGTGGATCACCTGAGGTCGGGAGTTCAGGAGACCAGCCCGACCAACGTGGAGAAACCCCATCTCTACTGAAAATACAAAATTAGCTGGGTGTGGTGGTGCATGCTTTTAATCCTACTCGGGAGGCTGAGGCAGGAGAATCACTTGAACCCGGGAGGCGGAGGTTGTGGTAAGCCGAGATCCCGCCATTGCAGTCCAGCCTGGGCAACAAGAGTGAAACTCCATTTCAAAAGATAAAAATAAAAAAAGTTGCCGGGCGCGGTGGCTCAAGCCTGTAATCCCAGCACTTTGGGAGGCCGAGGCAGGTGGATCACGAGGTCGAGAGATCGAGACCATCCTGGTCAACATGGTGAAACCCTGTCTCTACTAAAAATACAAAAAATTAGCTGGGCATGGTGGCACGTGCCTGTAATCCCAGCTACTCAGGAGGCTGAGGCAGGAGAATTGCCTGAGCCCAGGAGGTGGAGGTTGCGGTGAGCCGAGATCGCGCCATTGCACTCCAGCCTGGGTAACAAGAGCAAAACTCCGTCTCAAAAAAAAAAAAAAAAAGTTTTTTCAGGAGATATAGAATCAATAGCAAACATTCAATGTTTACCTCAAACACTTGAAATTACAGGATTCAGAAAAAGATTTAATCACAATATCTACAAAATCATAAAATACTCAGGCATTATCTTCTTGGGGGATTTGTGTGTGACTTAGAGAAGAAACCTCGAAATATGTGACATTGAATTTAGAGATCTATAAAGAGATATATGTATCTAAATATACCTCCCTTAGATGTGAAAACTAAATATTCTAAAATGTTAATTCTCAATGTACTGATTGCAATAGCAGTAAAACTTTCAGTGGTAGTTAGTTTGGAATTTCTAAATTATATATGGATTTCTATATTTCCTTTGGAATAAATTGGTATTGATGAACGTTCCTAAAAAGGCTAATAGAGTGGCAATAAATAAAATCCTATTGTCATGGCAGGAGACTAGAAATGTAAATCAGAATAGAATCAATAGCATGCACAATTGATAGAATTAATCTCAATCACATAAAAGACTGTAATACATGATAAAGTGTGAGGAAAAGAATCAAGCTCTCAGTAAATTAGGAAAAGCTAATTTAACCTTTCACTTTGAATCACATCAAAATAAATTTCAGATGGATTATTCAGTGTGTTGTCTGCTGTCTAAAACTAAAAACCACGGTAAATCTATTTGTAAACTGTTGAAAACAGAATTAATTATTTGCCAGATCTTTAGAAAAAGGCTGATTTTTCTCTCTCTCCTTCTTTGGCCTTTCAAAGGGTAAATTTCTAAACCTTAAAGCATGAGAAGAAATCTCAACAGTTGTGACTACTTAAAAATAAAGGATAATGTACTTTAAAAATGACCTTAAGTTTTAAAACCAAACATCAGCATTGTGCAGTGGCAGTGTTGTAACCAGAGGGATTTTCCCAAGATACTCTTATGACTAATAAGAACCTTCCTAGTCCAACTGTGTGCAACTCATTGAATTTCAAAGAGATAAGACGAATGTACAAAAACAAACTGGGCAGGATTGTTCAATGAAGTATTGATTATAATAATGAAAAATTAGAAACAACGTAAACTTCCACAATTAGGGGATTGGTTAAATACATTTTATGTATATATATGTATATATTTATATTTATTTGTATAAATAAAACTCTATAATGGAATATCAGGCAGTCACTAAAAATAATAAGGTAATGAATATTTATTGAAAATGAAAGATCCAATTTATTGCCGAGTAAGAAATTAGATTAGAGAACAACATTAAAAATAGTTAACTCTGGACCAGGTACAGGCCTCACACCTGTAATCCCAGCACTTTGGGAGGCTGAGGGAGGTGGATCATTTGAGGTTAGGAGTTGGGGACAAATCTGGCCAATATGGTGAAACCCTGTCTCTAGTAAAAAGACAAAAGTTAGCCGGGCGGTAGTGGCACGCGACTGTAATCCCAGCTACTCCAGAAGCAGAATCACTTAAGCCTGGGAGGTGGAGGTTAAGGTGAGTCAAGATCATGCCACTGCACTCCAGCCAGGGCAAGAGAGCGAGGCTCCGTCTCAAAAGAAAAAAAAAGTAGTTAACTCTGGGTAGGATTTGCAGTGATTTTAACTTAAACTTTCATCTGTGTCTTTTTTTTCCCTCCATTAATTGTGTATGATTTCGATAATCAGAAAGGAAATGGAGCTGTTTTCATTTTGGAAAAGCAAGTGCAGGCAACTGACCTGGAACACTTATTGCAGTGACTTCGACACAGGGTTACGTCTTTATGATTCAAACAGCTCTTACGAATTATTAAGAAATAATTGAAGATCCCAGTAGGGTTGAGGAGAGAACACGGATAGACCATTCATAACATAGAAAACAGAGATGGTAAACAAACATATGGATCATTATTCAGATTCACTTGTAATCAAAGAATTGTACATTTCAATAACGAGCCAACATTCATTTGTTGTTAAATTAGTGAAAGTTCATTCCTGTGTTATTTATAATAAAGAAAAAATAATAGCAATAAATTGTGATACTTTCTTTTGGAACTGTTAAAAATGGAAGGTTGTGTAACTTATGCTGCAACCTGGGAAAATAGAACATTTACATGAAGGAATTGAGGAGTTAAGTAGTAACGGGCGGGGTGGGGAGCAGGGCAGGACTGTTCAGGTGAGGAAGATCTGGGTCCAGTCCAGCTCTGACACTTAGTAAGGCTGTGATCTTGGGCAAGTTGCTTAGCCTCTCAGCTTTGGTTTATTTTTTTCTCTATGGTTGTAAAAGTGTATGAGGTACCGGCCGGGCATGGTGGCTCAAGCCTGTAATCCCAGCACTTTGGGAGGCCGAGGCAGGTGGATCACGAGGTCAAGAGATCGAGACCATCCTGGTCAACATGGTGAAACCCCGTCTCTACTAAAAATACAAAAAATTAGCTGGGCATGGTGGCACATGCCTGTAATCCCAGCTACTCAGGAGGCTGAGGCAGGAGAATTGCCTGAACCCAGGAGGCGGAGGTTGCGGTGAGCCGAGATCGCGCCATTGCACTCCAGCCTGGGCAACAAGAGCAAAACTCCGTCTCAAAAAAAAAAAAAAAAAAAAATTCATACCTAATCTCTTTCTTTCTGGGTGTCCTATTGTACTTAATGTTTGATAAATTTTGAGACCTTTTTCTTTTCTTTGAGACAAGGTCTAGCTCTGCCGCCAGGTTGGCATGCAGTAGTGTGATCATGGCTCACTGCAGCCTCGACCTCGTGAGCTCAAGCAATCCTTCAGCCTGGGCCTCCCAAAGTGCTGGGATTATAGGCATGAGCACCATGCCCAGCAAATTTTGTATTTTTGTAGAGATGGGGTTTCACTGTGTTGGCCAGGCTGGTCTCAAACTCCTGACCTCAGGTGATCCACCTGCCTCGGCCTCCCAAAGTGCTGGGATTACAGGTGTGAGTCACCACGCCCATCCGATTCTGCATATATTATAAAGAGCAGAGCCAACAAGATTTGCTGATAAATTTGATGTTAGGTGCAGAGAGACAGAAAAGAGTCAAGGCCAATTCCAAGATGTTTGGCTGAGTAAAAGAATAAAGGGAAGAATGCAGTTAAGTCTCAAAATTGTGCTAAGCATGGGCCACTATGCCTGGCTCATTTGTATTTTTAGTAGAGACAGGGTTTCTCCACGTTGGTCAGGCTGGTCTCCAACTCCTGACCTCAGGTGATCTACCTGCCTTGGCCTCCCCAAGTGCGGGGATTACAGGTGTGAGCCGCTGTGCCCGGCCTGCAGTATTTGTTTTATTGGTTTCACTCTGCCTGTCAGGCTAGGACTCTACCCAAAGGGCTTCAGAGAGAGGCCGCTGCTGGGAATACTCTCTTACTGTGATTGGAGTGGTTCCATGAGTATATGCTTACGTAAACACTTAATTGAGCTGTGTACTTCAGATTAGCGCACCTTTACAGTATGTGTATTATTCCTCAGAAAAAAAATGTTAAAAAATATAGTGTATTCTTTGACATCTCCAGAGGAAGTTAAACATGCTAAATGATACATAAAGATAAGGAAAGAACTGGGCACGGTGGCTCAAGCCTGTAATCCCAGCACTTTGGGAGGCCGAGGCCGGTGGATCACGAGGTCCAAAGATCGAGACCATCCTGGTCAACATGGTGAAACCCCGTCTCTACTAAAAATACAAAAAATTAGCTGGGCATGGTGGCACGTGCCTGTAATCCCAGCTACTCAGGAGGCTGAGGCGGGAGAATTGCCTGAACCCAGGAGGCGGAGGTTGTGGTGAGCCAAGATCGCGCCATTGCACTCCAGCCTGGGTAACAAGAGCGAAACTCCGTCTCAAAAAAAAAAAAAAAAAAAAAAAAAAGGTTAAGGAAAGAGTTACTCATATATTTGCTCATTAAGATTTCTAGTCTGGTTATTATAATTTTTGTTTTGAATTCAAAGCTGAAATAAAATAATTTTTATTTACTTTGTCTTTTGCAGAGATAGCAGTAGCAGAATTTCACAAAAAAATCAAAGAGGCATTTGAAGTGTTTGACCATGAGTCGAATAATACAGTGGATGTGAGGTTTGGAAATTTTTTTTGGTTACACTCCTAAAGTACTGATATAAGTCATAAAATACAAGAGAGTGATTTTCTCTTCTTTTTATACTGTACCTTGGATTTATTATGATATTTTAAGTATTTATTTTCCATGCTCTGTAAAATGTCTTTGCTAGCTATTGCTTTGATAAGTACTTATTCTTCATACTCTGGTATGAAGAATATAGTATATTCTCATTGCCTGTTCCAACGTATAAATTGTAAACTCTGTGAGTGAGATGGACTCTTTTTATCTTTACTGCTTGGCATGTAGTTGGCACTCAGGAAATAGTCGTTGAGTGAATGAAGAGCATTTGCTTTGTAAAACACATAAATATGTATTATAAGGCCACGAATAGTATATTGCAAGGAAAGATTAATAATGCTTATCAATGGTACACTCCCCCTGTAAAACAGCAAAAAGAATCACAACAGAAAAACATAAAAAGACAAGAGAAAGACGTGAATACTGGTAGCTCTGAAATGGGGGACACAGCTTGAGACTGAAACAAAACAAAAAACCCCTCAAAAGTTAGAAGAGATTGGACGCTCAGAAGAATTGTAGCGTTTGTGTTACACACATCAAAGAAAGGCAATGAAGCCAGGCTCGGTGCCTTACACCTGTAATCCCAGCACTTTGAGAGGCCAAGGCAGACAGATCACCTGAGATTAGGAATTCGAGACCAACCTGGCCAACATAGTGAAACCCCATCTCTACTAAAAATACAAAAATTAGCCAGGTGTGGTGTCATTTGCTTGTAGTCCCAGCTACTCAGGAGGCTGAGGCAGGAGAATTGCTTGAACCGAGGAGGCGGAGGTTGCAGTGAGCTGAGATCTTGCACCACTGTACTCCAGCCTGGGCGGCAGAGTCAGACTCTGTCTCAAAAAAAAAAAAAGGCAGTGAAACCATTCCTTCAGGAAGCCAGGCTAAATGAGGGTTATCTGATGAGATTAGAATCTCAGGACCAGAACATAGTACAGAGGCCAGCAAAGCAGTGGGAAGTAATTTTAAAAGTGGTGCTGGAGAGGAACTGTTAGATGCTTCTAAACCAGTACTGTCAGGGCTGGAGCACCCTGCAGCACCATACCGCTCCGGTGGCTCTGATCACATTGCATTCCATGGGAATGACACTGTGGGACCCCAGGCCTTCCTGTGGGGGTCCCAGTAGGAAATGAGTGGGTGCGGTGCTGGTGGTGGCAGTAGGGTTTGAGTCCGGGTGCAGCAGGCAGCCCTGGCCTGCAATGTGAATGACTAAATACATGAATGACAAGTGCCTTGACCTCAGACCTCTCCTTGAAGGGTTCTCCTGGGGGCAGGGGACAGAGGTATTGATAGAGAAGTCAGGGGAAATAAGGCTTTATGAGAGAGAAGGGGAAGGAGAGAAAAGAAAGCAGCGTTTGCCTGAGGCTTGCCCTGTGATACACTGCCTGTACTTGGGTGGAAGCGGGTTCATGTGGATTACCTCGTTTTCATCTTTTTTATTTCTGGGTTAAGGAAATCTCCAGTTTCCGGAGACAAGGAGAAGGTAAATAGTTTGCTCCATGTCACACCAGGGTTTTTCTACCTCCAAGTCTTTCGCTATGCTACATTGCCCACACTCCCACCCCCTACCCTTTAAAGACATCAGGGGCTTCTCTCCTGCCTTCAGGCTTCCTGACAGTAGCAGTGAAATGAAAATCTCCTCAATCCCTGAGAGCAGTGATGCCAGGCCTTTTCCCCCAATCCCTGAGAGCAGTGATGCCAGGCCTTTTTTGGTAAAAGGGCCAATTCAGTAAAAATAAACATGTTTATGGCTGTATCTTCTTTTCCATTGGAAGTTAAAATAACTTTACTGAGACCCTGAGGGAAAGTATATGTTCTTACAACTTAAAGGGTTTACTTTATTAATTAAAGATGGTTACTAAGAAAATTATTATTGTTTTTAGTATTAAAATATTGATGCTGAGTGTATTTGAGGAGTAACAACTTGGATGAATGTAGATTTCTAATCATTATTGCTATGTTCATTTGTATAGCACTTTAAAGTTTATAACGAATGTTCTCGTGCTGCTGGTGGTATCATTACCATCTACTCTTTTTTTAAAAAAAATTATTATTATTTAATTTTATTTATTTATTTATTTATTTAGAGACAGAGTCTCGCTCTGTTGCCAGGCACCAGGCTGGAGTGCTGTGGCACAATCTCGGCTCACTGCAACCTCCACTTGCCGGGTTCAAGCAATTCTCCTGCCTCACCCTCCTGAGTAGCTGGGACTAGAGGCGTGCGCCACCACACCCAGCTAATTTTTGTATTTTTAGTAAAGACGGGGTTTCACCACATTGGCCAGGATGGTCTCGATCTCTTGACCTGGTGATCCGCCCGCCTCGGCCTCCCAAAGTGCTGGGATTACAGGCTTGAGCCATCGCACCCGGCCTATTTATTTATTTAAAAAAATTTTTTAAGAGATGGGGTCTCGCTATGTTGCCCAGGCAGGAGTGCAGTGGCTATTCACAGATGCTGTCCCACTACTGATCAGCATGGGAGTTTTGACCTGCTTCATTTCTTAACTGGGCCTCCCGTTCATTACCCCTCCTTAGGCAATCTGGTGGTTCCCCGCTCCCAGGAGGTCACCAAATTGATGCCGAATTTAGTGTGGACACTCCATCGGCATAGCGCACTACAGTCTAGAACTCCTGGGCTCAAGTGATCTTCCAGCCTCAGCCTCCCGAGTAGCTGGGACTACAGGCATGTGCCACCGCACCCAGCTAATTATTATTTTTTGTAGTGACAGGGGTCTTGCTATGTTGCCCAGGCTGATTGACCGCCCCCCCCGTCAGCCTCTCAAAGCGTTGGCATTACAGGTGGGAGTCACTGGATTCGACTCCTCTTTATAAATTGGAAATTAAGCTTTGGAGGGTGAGGTGGGTGGATCACTTGAGGTCAGGAGTTTGAGACCAGCCTGGCCAACATGATGAAACCCTGTCTCTACCAAAAATACAAAAAAAAAATTAGCTGGGGGTGGTGGTTTGCACCTGTAGTCCCAGCTACTTGGGAGGCTGAGGCAGGAGACTCGCTTGAACCCAGGAGGTGCAGGTTGCAGTGGGTTGAGACTGCACCACTGCACTGCATCCTGGGCGACAGAGTGAGACTCCATCTTAACAAAACAAAAAAAAAGAAGAAAGAAAAAGAGAAATTTTAGGACAAAGAAGCCAAAAGGCTTGCCCGAGACCACACAATGGGTTAGCGACCAAGTCGGAGCTCAAGTTCACTTCTTTGCCAGCAGCGCTGCCCAGTTCGACTGTGCGCCCCGCAGCGTGGCTCTGAGAGCGTGGGACGAGTGAAGTCCGGTCCTGCCTTTCCCAGCCTGTTTTCTCCGTTTGTAAAAACAGTTGATCTGTCTAGAGTGTATTTTGGCTGATGATTAAAAGTGAAGATCTAGATAGACTTTTTTCCCCCCCAAATTACTAAACAGTTTATTCTGCTTCAGGAATTGTTAGGCCTTCTTTATAATATGCCACAGTTTATAGAAGTGGATCTAATTTGGGCCATGTCTTATGTGCTATGGCACTGTACCTTTCAACCTTATACTAGTTCAATACCATATTAACTGTTGTCAGTTTATAAAATGATTTCATATCTGATAGTTAGATATCTTTCTTTTTAAACATTTTTTTTTTTTTTTTTTTGAGACGGAGTTTCGCTCTTGTTACCCAGGCTGGAGTGCAATGGCGCGATCTCGGCTCACTGCAACCTCCGCCTCCTGGGTTCAGGCAATTCTCCTGTCTCAGCCTCCTGAGTAGCTGGGATTACAGGCACGCGCCACCATGCCCAGCTAATTTTTTTGTATTTTTAGTAGAGACGGGGTTTCACCATGTTGACCGGGATGGTCTCGATCTCTTGACCTCGTGATCCACCCGCCTCGGCCTCCCAAAGTACTGGGATTACAGGCTTGAGCCACCGCGCCCGGCCTAAACATTTTAATTAAGGATTGAAGGCAGTATTCTGTGTCTGGATTGAGAAAAGTACATGCGAAAGAATGAAATTCTGTCATTTGTGGCAACCTGAGTGAGCCTGGAGGACGCTATGTTAACCAAAATCAGTCAGGCACAGAAAGATAAATACCACATGATCTCACTCCTGTGTGGGAGCTGAAACAAAATTGAGTTCATGGAAGAAGATAGTAGAGCTGTGTGTTAGAGGATCGGATAGACGGGGGGAGGCCAGCTGGATACACGGAAGGAGTTCTGTTGTTCTGCCTCGTTAGAGGGTGAATATGGTTAACTATAATTTATTATGTATTTTCCAAAAATAGAAGAGAGGAGTTTGAATGTTCACAACTCAAGGAAATGAGAACTGCTTTAGGTGGTGGATATGCTGGTCACCCTGATTGCTGTTACGCATTGTGTACAAGTATTGAAGTATCACTCTGCAGATCTCATAAATCTGTACAGTTATTATTTGTCCACTAAAAGGAAAAAAAGGATTCAGTGGTGTGAAGAAGTGTCTTTGAATGGAGGGAGACATTTATTATTATTATTATTATTATTATTTATTTTTTTTTTTTTGAGACGGAGTTTCGCTCTTGTTACCCAGGCTGGAGTGCAATGGCGCGATCTCGGCTCACCGCAACCTCCGCCTCCTGGGTTCAGGCAATTCTCCTGCCTCAGCCTCCTGAGTAGCTGGGATTACAGGCACGCACCACCATGCCCAGCTATTTTTTTTGTATTTTTAGTAGAGACGGGGTTTCACCATGTTGACCAAGATGGTCTGGATCTCTTGACCTTGTGATCCACCCGCCTCGGCCTCCCAAAGTGCTGGGATTACAGGCTTGAGCCACCGCGCCCGGCCCTATTTTTATTATTATTATTTTTTTGAGATGGAGTCCTGTTCTGTCACCCAGGCTGGAGTGCAGTGGCATAATCTTGGCTCACTGCAACCTCCAACTCCCGAGTTCAAGCGATTCTCTTGCCTCAGCCTCCTGAGTAGCTGGGATTACAGGCATGTGCCACCATGCCCGGCTAATTTTTTTTGTATTTTTAGTAGAGACAGGGGTTTCACCATGTTTGTTAGGCTGATCTCAAACCTCCTGATCTCAGGTGATCCACCTGCCTTTGCCTCCCAAAGTGCTGGGATTATAGGCGTGAACCATCAGCCCAGCCCATTTTGGGAAACACTTTAAGATAATCTTGTAAAGCTAAGCAGTTGTTGTTTTTGTGGGCAGGCCAGAGAGAGCTTTCCTGGAGAGCCCCCAGGCACTGGCTTCACCCGGCAGGTGGAGGTTTGGTGGTGCTTCTGCGGAGGGCTGACCTGAGACTGACCTGTGCCCCTGAGAGGTCTAGGTCTTAGGGTTTTGTGGCGGCTCCTCTCCCTTTCCCTTATCTCTGCTTTGCACAAATTGAAATATTTAATTTGAAATTTTATCACATTAGATAAAGGGAAAGTCTTGTATTGCAAATGCTGGGCAACCACCAGCCCACTGTCAAAAGCCCTGTGAGATGGGCCGACTGCCCTTCCACCTTAGAGGGGCAGTCCTGAGGTCTGGATTCAGACTTCCCGGCTGCCCATCCCAGCTGTGACTGCTGGTACCTGAGTTATTCTCTCTGTGCCTCCATTTGTACATTGCCTCACAGGTTTGATAGTATAAGTAAGTCGTTCTCACAGTGCCCCTAAGACCCTTTCAGGGGTCTGTGAAGTCAGACTCTTTTCATAATACATTTCAGACAGTATTTGTTCTTTTCAATCTCATTTTTCCCAAGTGTATATGAAACAGGAGTGGCCGAAAGAAACAGCCCTCTTGCACACGGAACTGGGAAGGAAGGGGTGATTTATTCTGCCGGGAGCAAGGTGGCATAGTTGCCTAACAACCACGCTCGTCTAACAAAGGGAGCCTCTGCCTTTATACAGGCTCACAACTCTAGATACTACGTGTGAGAGGGTCTTGGGTTTACAGCGTTAGAAAGTACATGTGAGGGGGTCCTAAGCTGGGGGTTTGAGCAAGATTGAGTGGGGACAATAGAGGGCGTTTCTCCATATCGCCCCCACCCTTAAGATTGCCTGAGATCTTTTTTTTTTTTTTTTTTTTTTTTTTTTGAGACGGAGTTTCGCTCTTGTTACCCAGGCTGGAGTGCAATGGCGCGATCTCGGCTCACTGCAACCTCCGCCTCCTGGGTTCAGGCAATTCTCCTGTCTCAGCCTCCTGAGTAGCTGGGATTACAGGCACGCGCCACCATGCCCAGCTAATTTTTTTGTATTTTTAGTAGAGACGGGGTTTCACCATGTTGACCGGGATGGTCTCGATCTCTTGACCTCGTGATCCACCTGCCTCGGCCTCCCAAAGTACTGGGATTACAGGCTTGAGCCACCGCGCCCGGCCTAAACATTTTAATTAAGGATTGAAGGCAGTATTCTGTGTCTGGATTGAGAAAAGTACATGCGAAAGAATGAAATTCTGTCATTTGTGGCAACCTGAGTGAGCCTGGAGGACGCTATGTTAACCAAAATCAGTCAGGCACAGAAAGATAAATACCACATGATCTCACTCCTGTGTGGGAGCTGAAACAAAATTGAGTTCATGGAAGAAGATAGTAGAGCTGTGTGTTAGAGGATCGGATAGACGGGGGGAGGCCAGCTGGATACACGGAAGGAGTTCTGTTGTTCTGCCTCGTTAGAGGGTGAATATGGTTAACTATAATTTATTATGTATTTTCCAAAAATAGAAGAGAGGAGTTTGAATGTTCACAACTCAAGGAAATGAGAACTGCTTTAGGTGGTGGATATGCTGGTCACCCTGATTGCTGTTACGCATTGTGTACAAGTATTGAAGTATCACTCTGCAGATCTCATAAATCTGTACAGTTATTATTTGTCCACTAAAAGGAAAAAAAGGATTCAGTGGTGTGAAGAAGTGTCTTTGAATGGAGGGAGACATTTATTATTATTATTATTATTATTATTTTTTTTTTTTTTTTTTTTGAGACGGAGTTTCGCTCTTGTTACCCAGGCTGGAGTGCAATGGCGCGATCTCGGCTCACCGCAACCTCCGCCTCCTGGGTTCAGGCAATTCTCCTGGCTCAGCCTCCTGAGTAGCTGGGATTACAGGCACGCACCACCACGCCCAGCTAGTTTTTTTTTTTGTAATTTTAGTAGAGACGGGGTTTCACCATGTTGACCAGGATGGTCTCGATCTCTCGACCTCGACCTCCTGATCCACCCGCCTCGGCCTCCCAAAGTGCTGGGATTACAGGCTTGAGCCACCACGCCCGGGGATTGCCTGAGATCTTAAGGGTTGGGGGGATTTAATCTTTAACCTCCAGGCCACTGACCCGCATGCCTGCTGTGTCTCAACTTTTACTTCCTCCTTCTTTGAGACAAGAGACAGGGAACAGGGGTTTCTTTCCTCCTGTATACTGGAGTTTTTCTGAGGTGACGTGACGTGCAGTTTTGCAGCAGATTGAGTGCAGAGCTAGAGATGAGAAGCCAGCTGTCCTCTGTGAAGCCAGGCATTACATATTTACGTTGTACATAGGGAAAACAAGGCCGTTCTTCTAAATATACTTTTTGTTTTGGAAAATATAGTTTAAAAAAATAAAAACTATTGGGCCGGGCGCGGTGGCTCAAGCCTGTAATCCCAGCACTTCAGGAGGCCGAGGCGGGTGGATCACGAGGTCAGAGATCGAGACCATCCTGGTCAACATGGTGAAAACAAAACAAACAAAAAACCTATTTATGTAAACATATGGGTGTATGTAGGATTTCTTTTTTTATTTTTACTTTTTTGAGACTGAGTTTCCCTCTTGTTGCCCAGGCTGGAGTGCAATGGCGCGATCTCGATCTCGGCTCACCGCAACCTCCGCCTCCTGGGCTCAGGCAATTCTCCTGCCTCAGCCTCCTGAGTAGCTGGGATTACAGGCACGTGCCACCATGCCCAGCTAATTTTTGAATTTTTGTATTTTTAGTAGAGACAGAGTCTTGCTGCGTTGCCCAGGCTGGTCTCAAACTCCTGATCTCAAGTCATCTGTCTGCCTCGGCCTCCCAGAATGCTCAGATTACAGGCATAAGTCACCACACCTGGTCCCATTTTATATTCTTAAAGTAAATAACTCAGACTTGTTTTTCCCCTGTTTAATCTGGATGAGCAATGTTCTGTTATATGTAACAAAACTCTCAGAAGAACTGTAAAAGATGTATTTTATTTTAGAGACAGACTCTCTTTATGTTGCCCAGGCTGGCCTTGAAATCCTGAGCCCGAGCTATCCTACTGTCTCAGTCCTCCTGAGTAGCTGGGACTATAGGCACGTACCACACTTGGCTAGAACTTCTTAATTATTTCCATATGTTCCATGTTGATTGCTTATGATCTAAAGCATTTTTTCCTTTTTCATTTCCTTATTTTTTTTTTTTTTTTTTTTTTTTGAGACGGAGTTTCGCTCTTGTTACCCAGGCTGGAGTGCAATGGCGCGATCTCGGCTCACCGCAACCTCCGCCTCCTGGGTTCAGGCAATTCTCCTGCCTCAGCCTCCTGAGTAGCTGGGATTACAGGCACGCACCACCATGCCCAGCTAATTTTTTGTATTTTTAGTAGAGACGGGGTTTCACCATGTTGACCATGGTTGGTCTCGATCTCTCGACCTCGTGATCCACCCGCCTCGGCCTCCCAAAGTGCTGGGATTACAGGCTTGAGCCACCGCGCCCGGCCTCATTTCCTTATTAAATAGTTTTTGAAAGCTAGCTCCTTGAAAACCAGTGGGGAGGTTTTCAATATCACTAATTAGGGACATCATGGTTTTGCTTCATGTAAAACACAGACTTTTTTTTTTTTTTTTTGTGAGATGGAGTTTCACTATTGTCCCCCAGGCTGGAGTGCAACAGCGCAATCTTGGTTCACTGCAACCTCCGCCTCTTGGGTTCAAGTGATTCTGCTGCCTCAGCCTCCTAAGTAGCTAGGATTACAGGTATGAGCCATCATGCCCAGCCAATTTTTGTGTTTTTAGTAGAGACAGGGTTTTACCATTTTGACCAGGCTGGTCTTGAACTCCTGACCTCAGATGATCCCCCCACCTTGGCCTCCCAAAGTGCTGGGGTTACAGGCATGAGCCACCTTGCCTGGCTATTTTTTTTTTTTTTTTTTTTTTTCCCTAAGACAATGCCGCTCTATTGCTCAGGCTGGAGTGCAATGGAGCAATCTTGGCTCATTGCAATCTCCACCTCCTGAGTTCCAGTGATTCTCTTGCCTCAGCCTCCCAAGTAGCTTGGATTGCAGGCGCATGCCACCACGCTCAGCTATTTTTTCTTGTTGTTGTTGTTGTTTTGTACTTTTAGTAGAGACAGGGTTTTGCCATGATGGCCAGGCTGGTCTCGAACTCCTGGTCTCAAGTGACCCACCTGCCTTGGTCTCCCAAAGTGCTGGGATTACAGGCATGAGCCCACCTGGCTACATTTTCGCTTCTATATATTTTCCTGCTCTGTGTTCGGAAATTAAGAAGACTGATCAAAAATTAAATTTTTGAATAGATGGTATATGTACATGGGATAAAATTATAAAGGTGGAAATAATATACAGTGATAAATAAACCTCTTTTTTACCTATCCAGTTCCCCTTTTTAAAGACAAGGTTTGTTACATTTTTCTCTAATTCTTCCAGAGTCTCCATGTAAATATGTATGTGTGTGTGAGTGTGTGTGTGTGTGTGCGTGTGTGTGTGTGCACCTGCCTGCGTGTACTTTTTACTGTGGTAAAATATAGATAACCTAACGTTTACCATTTTAGCATAGAATGCTGTGGCATTAACTTCACTGTACAGCTGCACCACTGTCCCATTTTTAGGCTTTTTTTTTTTTTTTTTTTTTTGAGACGGAGTTTCGCTCTTGTTACCCAGGCTGGAGTGCAATGGCGCGATCTTGGCTCACCGCAACCTCCGCCTCCTGGGTTCAGGCAATTCTCCTGCCTCAGCCTCCCGAGTAGCTGGGATTACAGGCACGTGCCACCATGCCCAGCTAATTTTTTGTATTTTTAGTAGAGACGGGGTTTCACCGTGTCGACCAGGATGGTCTCGAACTCTCGACCTCGTGATCCACCCGCCTCGGCCTCCCAAAGTGCTGAGATTACAGGCTTGAGCCACCGCGCCCGGCCATTTTAAGGCGTTTCATCTTCCCAAACTGAAACTCTGTACCCACTTAATAATAATTCCATCTCTCTGTGTTGCCGCCCGTGGCAGCCACGGTGCTGCTTTCTGTGTCTATGAGTCTGATTATCCCAGGTGCCTCATATATAAATGGAAGAGTACAGTATTTGTCCTTCTCGTGCTTGCTTTGGCAGCGCATATACAGGAACAATACAGATAAGATTAGCATGGCCCCTGTGTGAGGATGACATGCAAATTTGTGAAGCATTCCGTTTTTAACAACAATATTCGTCCTTCTGTGTCTGGTTTATTTCACTTAGCATAATGTTCTCAAGGTTCACCCATCTTGTTGCATGTGTCAGAATTTTATTCCTTTTTGGGTTTTTTTATTGTGAGACGGAGTTTCGCTCTTGTTACCCAGGCTGGAGTGCAATGGCACGATCTCGGCTCACTGCAACCTCCGCCTCCTGGGCTCAGGCAATTCTCCTGCTTCAGCCTCCTGAGTAGCTGGGATTACAGGCACGTGCCACCATGCCCAGCTAGTTTTTTTTGTATTTCTAGTAGAGACGGGGTTTCACCATGTTGACCAGGATGGTCTCGATCTCTCGACCTCGTGATCCACCCGCCTCGGCCTCCCAAAGTGCTGGGATTACAGGCTTGAGCCACCACGCCCGGCATGGTCTCGATCTCTTGACCTCGTGATCCACCCACCTCAGACTCCCAAAGTGCTGGGATTACAGGCTTGAGCCACCGTGCCCGGCGTTGGATATGTGTTTATTTTTAACATGAGTGGTAAGATACTATAGAAACCATTCTACACTCTGCTTCTTTTTTCTTTATCAGTATATCTTGATTATTCTTTATTAGTATATGCAGATCATCCTCATTTCATTGAGGAATCATCATATATTGAATTAATCTCTCCGCTAATGGACATCTAAGTTGTTTCCAGGCTTTTGCTATAATAGTTCCTGCTACAGAGAAGATCTTAGTATGCATATCATCTCGCAAAAGTGAGAATTTTTTCTCGGATAAATGATTGGAAATATGTCAAAGGGCTTGCAAACGTTTGGTAGATGTTGCTAACCTGATGACACAGTCTCTCATCTCACAGGAGAATACCTGTTTCCACAGTCCTTCTTAAACAGTTTAATTATCAAGCATTGGGATTCTTTCTTCCTATCTGATATGTGAAAAATAGAAACTCATTGTTAATTTTCTTTTCTTTTTGAGACAGACAGAGTCTTATTCTGTTGTCCAGGCTGGAGTGCAGTGGCACGATTTCAGCTCACTGCAACCTCTGTCTCCTGGGTTCAAGCAACTCTCCTGTCTCAGCCTCCAGAGTAGCTGGGATCACAGGCTTGTGCCACCACGCCTGGATAATTTTGTATTTTTAGTAGAGTTGGGGTTTCACCATGTTGGTCAAGCTGGTCTCAAACTCCTGACCTCAGGTGATCCACCAGCCTTGGCCTTGCAAAGTGCTCCGATTACAGGCGTGAGCCAGCACACCCGGCCTAATTTTTACTTTCTAAATTATGAGCATCTTTCCTCTCTCTCACAGCCATTTATATTTATTTCCTTTTGTTTGAACTGATGGTTTATGATTTTTTCCCCATTTTTCTCACTGAATTATTTATCTTTTTATATATGAAAGATCTCAGCCTTAGTCATGATATGTATGTCATCTGTCTTTTCACTCTACTTTTACTTTCTGGCATGCAGAATTTTTTTTAAATTTAGTCAAATTATACACCTTTGGAGTACGGATTTAATTTTTGGAAATAAACATCATTTAGAGTAGTTTTAGTAGAATAAATTTAGGTTCCCCTAAGTAAAGCTAATTTGGTGAGGAAAAAATACACCCACATGGAGTACCTCTGAAGGAAAGAATATAATTTTCCATGTAGCTGATACATTTAATTTGAAAGTGGCTAATCTTATTCACAAACAAATCCAGGTTATTGTAATCTAACAGAATAAAAGTAGACTATAAGTCAGTAGAATCATTTTCTATGTGCCAGTTTCTTTTTATTTCATTTTCCTTATTTATGAAATTGAAATAAAAATTCCTGTACTACCTAAGCCACAAGAATATAAGAATATCAAATAGAAAATATCAACGTACATTTTTTTTTTTTTTTTTGAGACGGAGTTTCGCTCTCGTTACCCAGGCTGGAGTGCAATGGCGCGATCTCGGCTCACCGCAACCTCCGCCTCCTGGGTTCAGGCAATTCTCCTGCCTCAGCCTCCTGAGTAGCTGGGATTACAGGCACGCGCCACCATGCCCAGCTAATTTTTTGTATTTTTAGTAGAGACGGGGTTTCACCACGTTGGCCAGGATGGTCTTGATCTCTCGACCTCGTGATCCACCGGCCTCAGCCTCCCAAAGTGCTGGGATTACAGGCTTGAGCCACCGCGCCCAGCCCAACGTACATTTTTTTAAACAGTCCATTCTAATCAATTTCGGAACATGTTGATAATTAAGAATTTAGTGAGCTAAGATGAGATAGGACCCAATCCTGGAATCAAAGTGCTGACCTTTCCCCAGCCACCTCCATCTGTCCTGTCCCTATGCTTCAGGGCGTTTACAGTGTGATCTTATTTTTAGTATTCCAGACTATTACGTGTGATATGGTTTGGCTGTGTCCCCACCCAGACCTCATCTTGAATTCTAGCTGCCATAATTCCCACGTGTCGTGGGAGGGAACCCAGTAAGAGGCGATTGAATGACAGTGGCAGGTTTTCCCTGTGGTGTTCTCGCAATAGTGAGTAAGATGGTTTTATAAAGGGCAGCTCCCCTGCAGATGCTCTCTTGCCTGCTGCCATGTAAGATGTGCCTGTCCTTCTCCTTTGCCTTCTGCCGTGATTGTCAGGCCTCCGCAGCCATGTGGAACCGTGGGTCCATTAAACCTCTTTTTCTTTATAAGTCACCCAGTCTGGGGTATTTTGTCATAGCAGTGTTAGCAGTGTGAGAATGGACTAGTTCACTGTGTTTGCCTTAGACATGCCCCATCTGTAGGAGGTTTTTTCCCCTAATTTTTTTTTTTTTTTTGAGATGGAGCCTCACTCTGTCGCCCAGGCTGGAGTGCGGGGGCACCACATTGGCTCACTGCAACCTCCGTCTCCTGGGTTCAAGCAATTCTCCTGCCTCAGCCTCCTGGGTAGCTGGGATTATAGGTACCCACCACCATGCCCGTCTAATTTTTGTATTTTTAGTAGAGATGGGGTTTCACCCTGTTGGCCAGGCTGGTTTCGAACTCCTGACATCAGGCGATCCACCCACCTCGGTCTCCCAGAGTGCTGGGATTACAGGCGTGAGCCACCGTGCTCAGCCTTTTCCTCATATTTTCTTAATCTTTACACAAATTTGCAGTCCAGCAGCACGAAGTATCCGCTTGCTAATGTAGCGAGTCTCTTTTTTCATTGCTTTGATCTTCAACTCAGTATGAGTCTCTGAGGCTCATGGTATCCAATATTCATTTCTTTCACTGATAGGGAGACTTAAGCTTCAGTAGCAATTGGCAGGAATCTTGAGTGTACTAGGTCCTATCTAAAATTCAGTAAGAAGTAGTAACAAGAATTTATTTGTAATGGATTAGAAATAACTTTTCCTAGGAGCACTGGAGGTAGTATAATATTACTTTTACTTCTTCACATATAGTTCTGTTTTTGAAGAGCTATTAAAACGACATTTTGCAATTCATGCTTATCAGGTAGTAAAAAGTATGAGCAGGGTGGAGAGATTGCAGGGCGGTTTCCCCAAGCTGGACGCTACTCAAGAGAGTTTTAAAAAATGGTATCGTTACTGAGCCTGCACTCGTGCAGTGGAAAAACGTAAAAGAGGAATGGGGATTGTTGGGTCCACACGCCCCTCAGTAAGAAATGAATTGTGAAAACAGGTTTATCTATGAACGAAGTGAGTGATGAACTAAGACTACTTGTGTAACTTGGATAAATCTCAAAAAACAATGTTGAGTTTAAAAAATTGCAAAAGAAGGAAACATAGTACCATATATACATTTTAAATACACAAAATAATAGTAAATACTGTTTATGATACAAAGATATGCATGGAAATGATAAGCGTTATCCTCAGAATAGCGGTGTGGTTGCACCTGAAGATGAAAGGAGAAGGGGCGCACAATGTGAGCGATTTCTGCATTGTTTCATTGTTAGGAAAAACAGTTTGAAGAAAATGTGGCAACATGTTAACATCTGTTCAATCTTGGTATTGGCGGGCCATGCGCAGTGGCTCACACCTGAAATCCCGGCACTTTGGGAGGCTGAGGAGGGCAGATAGATCTACCTGCAGTCAAGAGTTCAAGACCATCCTGGCCAACACGGTGAAACCCCGTCTCTACTAAAAATACGAAAATTAGCTGGGTGTGGTGGCGCATGCCTGTAATCCCAGCTACTTGGGAGGCTGAGGCAGGAGAATCACTGGAACCCAGGAGGCAGAGGTTGCGGTGAGCCGAGATCATGCCACTACACTCCAGCCTGGTGAGAGAGTGAGACTCTGCCTCACATACACACAAAAAATCTTGGTATTGGCTGTCATCTTTTTTCCTGTACTTTTCTGTGAAATACTTTACAATTGCACATAAAAATAAATATTTTTAAAAGAGTGAGTTATATCTTATCTCTTTACCGTCTGACTTTATAGTTGCTTTGCTAAGAATTGGTTCGTTTATCATGGTTCTTTTGATGGACTGGAATTAAAGAAAAGAGTCAAAGAGAATTTTAAAAAGTCATTCCAAATTCTACTTCCTGAAATAATAATTGTGAATGTCAGACAGCTGTTATTCTAGAGCTCTTTCTATCCATGGTAATGGAGTAAATGGATAAAGCGTGGGGAATTAATAAGGAAGAAGGAGGAAGGGAAAAGAAGGAAAAAGATACGGGAAAAATCCGGACTGTAGTCTTCATGTGGGAAGGAGTTACTTTAATTTTACTTGAATGTGACAAAAGAAAAAAATTAAATTGAAGAAATTGTGGAATCTCAAGTGTTTGTTAGCCATAAGAGACATTATTTATTTTGAGTTCAGAAAGGATTTGATAAAAACATTCAGAGACCGTAGTCCTTGCGTGCTTCTTCAAATTATCTGTTTCAAATATAAATAGTGTCAGTTGATTCCTTGCTATGAAAGATAAGGACATTTGCACTTCCAAAATTCTTTCTTTCTTTCTTTCTTTCTTTTTTTTTTAAAGACGAGGTTTCACCGTGTTGGTCAGGCTGGTCTTGAACTCCCAACCTCAGGTGATCTGCCCGCCTTGGCCTCCAAAGTGCTTGCATTACAGGCCTGAGCCACCGTGCCCGGCCCCAAAATTCTTTCTGTTTTTTTTTTTTTTCTCCCAACCCCAGTTTATTGTAGGTATATTTTTATTTTACACTGACAGGGTAGAATATTCACACTTTGTTTACTATTCACACATTGTTTTAGTTTTTTTGTATACTTGAATGAAATTACCACTAACTGTATTTTCTCATTTTTTTTCTCCCTTCTTGAATTCTTTGATTTATTTTTGTTGTGTAGATTCTCTTGACAATTTTATTTTTTCAGGAAGTGCTCATGGATGTTTTCTAGACTGGGTCCTACTCTGTCACCCAGGCAGGAGTGCAGTGGGTACCGTCACGGCTGACTGCACCCTCAACCTCCTGGGCTCCTGCGATCCTCCTGCCTTACCCTTCTGAGTAGCTGGGACTACAGGAACGCGCTGCCACACCCAGCTAAGTTTTAGTTTTTGTAGAGACAGCGTCCCCTGTGTTGCCCAGGCTGGGCTCTGCCTCCTGGGCTCAAGCAGTCTGCCTGCTCGCCCTCTCAAAGTGTTGGGATTACAGGCGTCAGCCACCATGCCCAGCCTTTTTTATGTTTAAAATGTTTGTTTTCTACTTGAATACTTTGTACTTGAATGACATCTTATAAATTTACACTGTCATTTCTCATGGCTAAGAGGTGTTCCAGTGTATAAGTATACGACAGTTTCACGTATTTCCTAATTTTGGAAAGTTAGGTTGTTTGTAATATGATGTTGCTATAATTGCAACAAGGCTCAAATTATTAACGTGGAACTTTTCAAAGATCTTATTTCTTTCCTACACTGCCAAAAAATAAACCCTGGAAGCCCAATTTATTTTCTCTTTACCTTTTCCTAAAGAGGAATATTTTTTTCTTGTTGGGAGAGGAGTTATGTCCATCTTTATAGTTAGGTCCTGAGAGCAGGATGGTAGGCAGGATAAAGAAGAAACCCACCCTGACCGAGGCTGGAAGAGGAGTTTGTTAAAGAGGCAAATGTGAGATCTGAGGGAGGGGAGTGGAATTAAGCAGTCACAGAATATGAAGGTAGCAATCAGGAAAGGGGATTACAGTCTGTAAGTTTTTCAGTAGATAATATGTTCACATGTTTAAATCTGAAGAGAATGAAGTACAAAGAAAATTCTCTGTGACTCTTTTCCACCCATCATCTAGTCCCCTCGAAAACACTGGTGTCCAGGGGTTACTCCACATTCTGTGCATGTACAAGGCAATGCATGTGTTCTGTTTGCTTATGCCCTGTTTCCACTGAAATGGTTACTTACTCTTGTAATATGGTATGTTTCCCATGGAGTAATGGTTCCCATGGCGTGATGGTTCCTATGGAGCGATGGTTCCCATGGGGTGGGGCCACATCTGTGATGAAGCTGGTTTCGTGTCTTTTCAGTAGCGTTCAGGCATCTGGAATGGAGGTGGCTCTCCAGTTCAAGCTTAGGCTAAGTGGCAGGAATGCCATAAGCATTCACGTATTGGAGGACATCGCAAAGGGCATGGGATCGGTCCCAGGAGTCCCAGTAAGCTATGGGCCGGGCTTTATAGACGGAAGTTAATAGGATGGCATTGTGACAAGAAAAATAACACTTGGATTCCTGCATCCCTGTTCAGGGTCCGTAACTGGGTGTTTTAATAAAGAAGACCATTTCTGTAACTTTGGAGGCCAACTTTGGTTGACTGTGGATTATAGCTATCTGTCTGTTTTTCAATTTTGAGACAGAGTCTCGCTCTGTCACCCAGGCTGGAGTACAGTGGCTTTGTCTCAGCTCACTCCTACCTCCGCCTCCTGCGTCCAAGCAATTCTCCTGCCTCAGCCTCCCAAGTGGTTGGGATTACAGGCACCCGCCACCATACCCAGCTAATTTTTATATTTCCAGTAGAGAAGTGGTTTCACTATGTTGGCCAGGCTGGTCTGGAACTCCTGACCTCAGGTGATCTGCCCACCTTGGCCTCCCTAAGTGTTGGGGTTACAGGCGTGAGCCACCACGCCCAGCCCCGTCTGTTGTTGTTGCTTTTGGAAATGGAGTCTCGCTGTGTCACCTGGACTGGAGTCTCGCTGTGTCACCTGGACTGGAGTGCAGTGGCGTGATCTCAGCTCAGTGCAACCTCCGTCTCCTGGGTTCAAGTGATTCTCCTGCCTCAGCCTCCCGAGTAGCTGGGATTATAGACATGTGCCCCCATGCCCAGCTAATTTTTGTATGTTCAGTAGAGATGGGGTTTCACCATGTTGGCCACGCCAGTCTCGAACTCCTGGCTTCAAGTGATCCACCCGCCTCAGCCGCCCAGAGTGCTGAGATTACAAGCATGAGCCACCGCGCCCAGCCTATTGTTATTGTACATCTAGATCAGGTGCAGATTTTGCTGTGTGAATTTAAAAGTGGGGAATCAGAGGCTTTCTGAGGATTGGTGGTTTCAGGGAGTGTACTTCCTGAGGCCTCTGGGTATAAAATTCCTGTGGCCTCTGGGTGTGTACCCTCTGTGGCTTCCAGATTCGTACATTCTGCAGCCTCAACCGGTTCTCCGTAACATAGGAAAGTAATATTAGATTCACTTGAAAAGTGTGGAAGACTTCATCCAGTGCATCACGAAGGATAGCTCATGGTAGTTTCATTATGAGCACTGAAACATCGAATAGACACAAACCAAGAAAGCGTTACTGTGTATTCTTGTGGCCCAGACTTGTTTGGCAACTGGGCTCTTTTTCATTCTGTTGGTGATGCTCTGTCAGGTTGGATGGGACCAAATATTCTTTTAAGTTTTCTCAGAACAAGTTTATTGTAAGGACAGATCTGGAAAGAAGTGATAGTATTGTAAGTAATCCAGAGAGGATTTAAAATATGTGGGAGGATGTGCATAGATTATATGCAAATACTATGCCATTTAATGGAAGGAACTTATTTCTGTAAGGAATAGCCAAAAACAAAAAACCAACCAACCGACAGACAGGAAACCCACCGGGGCACTGCAGCCTCTCAGTGTACTGCAGTGACGTTTGTTGCCATTAAGGGAACACAGGGGCTCTAGTATTTCAAGTCACTCTGTTGACTCCACATCAACTAGTCATCTAACAGGCTGGCGACCCTACTCCCCTGCTTTTATTTCTGCTTTTCCGGTTTCTTCCTGTTTCGCTCCTGAGTCGATCTCTGCTGTGTGCCTCCCGCCCTGTGCATCCGCTTCCTCACGGCTTCAGACGCTTTATGATTCTGCACCCCGCCTTCCCTCTGTGCCGGTCCTCTTCCGTCTCTCTTCCACCTGAGTGTCCTGCTTTAAAACTCCCAAGGCAGAAAGAAGCGAAGTCTGCTTTGCTCGTTTGTCAGCATTGGGTAGTGCGTGCCTTTGCTGAGCAGAACTCGCGACGCCCGCCCTCTCCTGCAGACCTCGAGGGGATGCCTTTTTTTGGTTAAGTAGCCATCTCTGCTTCAGGCAACTTTGCCTAGGGAGGCAGATCCAATGGTACAGAGCGCAGTAACCTGTACATTCCGCAGGTCTCAGGAGGGAAGTGCGGATTTGGCAGAGACCTTACTGCTCATCCAATATAGTTACTCCCAACTCCTAATGAGGGTGTTCGAGCCTCATATGAGGCCCTTCCAGCCCAGTTAGGCCAGCAGTTGGAACTCCGTGGTAAACTCACTGCTCTATTACCATCCCCTCCCTGGTAGCGCTAGTGATTCCTGTCATGGCGGTTGGCTAGAGATCAGGTAGTGTAATTCGGTTTCCTCTCCTCCTGAGCATAGAGCTATATTGTAATTCCTGGAGTCTCTTGCACATAGAGGGGAGCTGGGAATTACGGTCTAGCTAGACCATGTGACCTAGTTTTTGCCAGTGAAATGTGGATGGAGGTGACGTGTGCCGTTTCTAGGCCTGGTCCATGAAAACTTCCCATGTGGGAGGTGTTTTTCCTTTTACAGCTTGATACATCCGATAGAGTGACATTAGAAGCCATCTGAAAATTACGGAACCACAGGATGGAAAAAGCTGGGTCCCTGTTTCTGGAGGAAAGCCATCCACAGATCAGGAAAGTCCATTTTGGATTTTATGTGAGCGCCTCCATGACTATTGTGTTAAGCCGCTGGAGGCTGGAGTTTGTTGCAGCAGTGACTGTTATCCTCACACAGCGCCATGATTGATTTTGCTCCACAGAGACCCGGGGAAGGATTTGGGTCCTTTAGGTATCTTGGTGAGCAGCGTGCCAGGTGGAAGTTGGTTAACAGGATGGCCCCATTCAGGGAGGGCTGACGGGGTATAGAAGAGCCATCATCACGTTGCTACTTCTGATAATCATGACGTAGACTTCTCCGTGTATCCCAAGCTGTGGATATCAGATACATTTATATAGATTCATGAGAGAGTTCAGGAGTTTTCTGAAATTGTCTCTGAATTAGTTTGCAGGAAGGCAGGGGTTAGTGACTAGTGGTACCGCTTTATACACAGAGCAAGGAGACTCCATTTTGACCGTGGCCAACTGTAGCAATAGAATTCAGTGTTTTCAATATCCCAGAGAGAAGAAGTAACAGAAGCTTCATCCATTTCATCTTCATGTATAGTAAAGCGATCTGTCTGAAAGGGAGGGGTAAGGAAAGACCGCTGTGCATGCTGTTGAAATGGCTGTGAAACGGAGAAGATTTGGTCATAGTGGCAGGGTCCAGGTAGCATGGGGATTCGTTATTTTCATCTTGAAAGGAATTAGAAACAAGTGTTTAGAGGTGCCATGCTGTAATGAAACCAGGCCGGAAGCCAGGTTGTAGATGCTGTGATTCAAGTAAGCTTTTGGTTAATTTAAAGGGATGGTAGTTAACGCCAGCTCCTAACCCACAGCCATCTTCTGTTTCATTTTTGTGATTACTGAGAAGTGACACTCAACTGTTTATTTTTTCTTAAAACTACTGAGTTCATTTTGTAACAGCTCCAGTGTCTACTGAGCGCTCATTTATGCAGTATTCCTTTGCTCACGTACCTCTAACAGTGCTTGTCTTTTTTTTTTTTTTGAGACGGAGTTTCGCTCTTGTTACCCAGGCTGGAGTGCAATGGCGCGATCTTGGCTCACCGCAACCTCCGCCTCCTGGGTTCAGGCGATTCTTCTGCCTCAGCCTCCTTGAGTAGCTGGGATTACAGGCACGTGCCACCATGCCCAGCTAATGTTTTGTATTTTTAGTAGAGACGGGGTTTCACCATGTTGACCAGGATGGTCTCGGTCTCTTGACCTCGTGATCCACCCGCCTCGGCCTCCCAAAGTGCCGGGATTACAGGCTTGAGCCACAGTGCCCGGCCAACAGTGCTTGTCTTTTACTGAAAGCTTCTATTTCTGTCTCTCCTAAGTTATAAACTTACTGATGACAAAATGTATTTATTATTTGACTTCTGTAATGCATACGACATTGTCTGTTTTCTGTATACAGTGCTGATAATATTAGCTCAGGGTCTGTACCTAGCTGTGTGGTGTTATTAGAAACTGAATCTGTAAAGGCGGGCAGGGCCCGTCAGTGGATGATCTTGTTTGATGTGCTAGGGTCCTGGATTTCATTGTGTAAGCGATACAAATCCATAATGCCGAGAAGGCAGAAGAGTAGATTTGGGCTTTTAGAAAGAAAACCCTAGCCAGGTGTGGTGGTGCACGCCTGTAGTCCCAGCTACTCAGGAGGCTGAGATGGAGGATTGCTTGAGCTTGGGAGTTCAAGACCAGCCTGGGCAACATCTCAGGATTAAAAAACAAAAACAAGGGCCGGGCGCGGTGGCTCAAGCCTGTGATCCCAGCACTTTGGGAGGCTGAGGCGGGTGGATCACGAGGTCAAGAGATCGAGACCATCCTGGTCAACATGGTGAAACCCCGTCTCTACTAAAAATACAAAAAATGAGCTGGGCATGGTGGCACATGCCTGTAATTCCAGCTACTCAGGAGGCTGAGGCAGGAGAATTGCCTGAACCCAGGAGGCGGAGGTTGCAGTGAGCCGAGATCGCGCCATTGCACTCCAGCCTGGGTAACAAGAGCGAAACTCCGTCTCAAAAAAAAAACAAAAAAAAAACAAAAAAAAAACAGCGCCGGGCGCGGTGGCTCAAGCCTGTAATCCCAGCACTTTGGGAGGCTGAGGCGGGCGGATCACGAGGTCGAGAGATCGAGACCATCCTGGTCAACATGGTGAAACCCAGTCTCTACTAAAAATACAAAAAAATTAGCTGAGTATGGTGGTACGTTCCTGTAATCCCAGCTACTCAGGAGGCTGAGGCAGGAGAATTGCCTGAACCCAGGAGGCAGAGGTTGCGTTGAGCCGAGATCACGCCATTGCACTCCAGCCTTGGCAACAAGAGCGAAACTCCCTCTCAAAACAAAAACAAAAACAAAAACAAAAACCAAACCAAAAAAAGAAAGCACACTGTAGCCGTAGGACGGTAGCTCCATTGGCATGAGGCCGCGAGCGGTGGTTCTTGATGCTGGGTGAGCTTCTGAGCTGCTGCGCAGCGGGGCTGGCCTGGAACTGCCTGTGAAAGAGCCACACAGCTGGCACACCCGGGGCCTCCCCAGCCCGCAGCCAGGCAGGATCCACAATGTCTCCACAGGGGCAGCTGTGGGGAGCACACGTGCCTCAGCCACACCCTGGCAAGTGGCTGTCTCTTTTCATAACAAAGCTTTCCTGGGCACTCACCCTGCCAACTGTATTCTGCTGAGATACCCTCTCTCTGAGGCAGAGAACGTGGAATGCCCTTGTCTACGCTGAGAGAAGGACATAAAGGATTATGGATGGGCTGGGCACGGTGGCTCACGCCTGTAATCCTAGCACTTTGGGAGGCTGAGGTGGGTGGATCACCTGAGGTCAGGATTTCAAGACCAGCCTGGCCATTGTGGTGAAACTCCATTTAAAAAAAAAAAAAGGATTATGGATGAAAAGGCCTCTATTATTATTTCAAAATATCCTCTTCCACAAACATCTACATAAAAACAAAACAAAACAAAATTCCATTCACTAAAACCTCTGACTAATGCCCTATGATTCACTGTCTTTCTCTTTATACCTAAGAATCTTTAAAATGTTTGCTCTGGCCAGTTGCAGTGGCTCACGCCTGTAATCCCAGCACTTTGGGAGTCCAAGGCAGGCGGATCATGAGGTCAGGAGTTTGAAAGCAGCCTGGCCAAAATGGTGAAACCGCGTCTCTACTAAAAATATTAAAAAGAATTAGCCAGGCATGGTGGTATGCGCCTGTAATCACAGCCAGCTACTCAGGAGGCTGAGGCAGGAGAATCACTTGAACCCAGGAGGTGGAGGTTGCAGTGAGCTGAGATTGCACCATTGCACTCCAGCCTGGGGCACACACACACACACACACAAAGGTTTGCATTTTATTGCGCACTCTGTTCCTTGTTCAACATGCAGTTTGAAATTTGTCTTCTGTCTCCCCATCCCATCCTGTTCGAACTGGTTTCCCAAGGTTGTTAGTTGTCTCTTCCTTTGCTTTTCATACCATTGTCTTGTGTTTTCTTTTCTTTCTTTTTTTTCCTTTTTGAGACAGAGTCTCACTGTGTTGCCCCAGCTGGAGTGCAGTGGCATAGTCTTGACTCAGTGCAGCCTCTGCCTCCTGGGGTCAAGTGAGTCTCCTGCCTCAGCCTCCCAAGTAGCTGGAATGACAGGCATGTGCCGCCATGCCTGGCTAATTTTTGTATTTTTAGTGGAGATGAGGGAAGGATCTTTATTTTTGTTCTCTGCTGTACTGTAAATGATGCCAGCACATGATAGGGTTCAAATACTCGTTAAATGAATGAAAATCATTTTCACATCCTGCTTTGTCCTTAGACATTTTTGAATTGCTTTCAATGTTCTCTTACCCTTAGCATAATACTAGCTATTTAACAGAGCAGATAAAATGTTTTGCCTATTTTTTTGGTCTCACTATTGTGTCAAATGTTTTGATTCTGGTCTTCCCTTTGGGATGTTTCTGACCTTAGGCCGCCCTTAAACTGAAGTCACAACCTAGCACAATGGCACTGGCTCCACCTTGTGTCCAGAACATGATACTACACCCACTAAATGCCAGCCTGCCAAGAGCCAGGCTTCACTGGGTCAAACATTTTAAGAGGTCCAAATGCTATACATAGTTAAATGATGCTACCATGATTGGGCCACCTTATTGTGACTCATTTGCTCTGAAATAATCTTACTCCTATTGAGAGAGGGAGAGATCATTTTTCCACTGCTAGGAAAGTAAGAGTGGATAATTTCAGAGCCCACTAGTATATGTAAGGTACAGGTACAGAAATACATTTTTTATACTTGTAACCATAAGGCTTTTGGAGTTAGTGTGTACTTCTTATCAGTATAAGACATCTACTTTGACAAAAGAAATCGAATGTTGACTGGTGGCTCATGCCTGTAATTCCAGCACTTTGGGAGGCTGAGGCAGGAGGATCACTTGAAGTCAGGAGTTCAAGATCAGCCTAGCCAACATGGTGAAACCCCGTCTCTGCTAAAATACAAAAAATTAGGCCAGGTGCGGTGGCTCACGCCTGTAATCCTAGCACTTTGGGAGGCCGAGGTGGGTGGATCACCTGAGGTCAATAGTTCAAGACCAGCCTGGCCATCTTGGTGAAACCCCATCTTTTTTTTTTTTTTTTTTGAGATGGAGTTTCGCTCTTGTTACCCAGGCTGGAGTGCAATGGCACAATCTCGGCTCACCGCAACCTCCGCCTCCTGGGTTCAGGCTATTCTCTTGCCTCAGCCTCCTGAGTAGCTGGGATTACAGACATGCACCACCATGCCCAGCTAATTTTTTGTATTTTTAGTAGAGACGGGGTTTCACCATGTTGACCAGGATGGTCTCGATCTCTTGACCTCGTGATCCACCCACCTCAGCCTCCCAAAGTTCTGGGATTACAGGCTTGCGCCACCACACCCGGCCGAAACCCCATCTTAAAAAAAAAAAAAAAAAAAAAAAATTAACTGGGTGTCATGGTGGGTGTCTGTAATCCCAGCTACTCCGGAGGCTGAGGCAGGAGAATTGCTTGAACTTGGGAGGCAGAGGTTGCAGTGAACTGAGATCATGCCACTGGACTCCAGCCTGGGTGACAGAGCGAGACTCTGTCTCAAAAAAAAGAGACATCAAATGTCTCTGCATATTGTAAATACTTTATCTGGAATGGTTGATTTTCATTTTCTTTGAAAAGCCTACCAAAATTGAGGAGCTAGCATTATTTTCTAATCTCATGAAATCAACTTAGGAGGAAGAAAATTACTTTTCAAAGAGACCATTTTTTTTTTCAAGAGTAGTATTTAATTTCTGTTTTGTGGACATGGTAGAATACGGAGTGAGTTAGTTCTGGCCACTCTAGATGAACTGGTTCTAGATGAGCCCGTGCAGGGACAGCCCTGGGAAGGCCTCTTTAGCTGTCTGCATGGAGTGACTGACTCTCACCATTAGTGATGTGCTTCGGTCAGATTGTGCCGACTTACCCCGACTCACAGGAGCTGATGGCTGCATCTCAGGAATTCTGCAAACTGTTGTTAAAAGCTAGTTTATATTAAAATAAATGATATGGCCAGGCGCGGTGGCTCAAGCTTGTAATCCCAGCACTTTGGGAGGCCGAGGCGGGTGGATCACGAGGTCAAGAGATCGAGACCATCCTGTTCAACATGGTGAAACCCCGTCTTTACTAAAAATACAAAAAATTAGCTGGGCATGGTGGCACGTGCCTGTAATCCCAGCTACTCAGGAGGCTGAGGCAGGAGAATTGCCTGAACCCAGGAGGCGGAGGTTGCGGTGAGCCGAGATCGCGCCATTGCGCTCCAGCCTGGGTGACAAGAGCGAAACTCCGTCTCAAAAAAAAAAAAAAAAGATATATACTTAATTCAGTTATGTTAAAAACAAAGGCGTTTTCTTCAGCAGCTCTTATCTAAGATCAGAACAACACGTAAAAGATGAGGGTGGTGCCCGCACAGGCTGACACATAAATCTGTGAAGCGTTCCATACTTTTGCAGGGTATTCTGTATAAAATGCAAAATAAATGCTTTTATTAACAATGTAAAAAAGAAAGGTAATACATACTCAGTATAACGGTGTGTATGCTATGGTGCATTTCTTCCAGACTCCACCTTTAGTGGCTTCAGGTTTGTAACTGGCAGCTTGAAATTGATGATGGCACAGTGGAAATAAAAAAGGCACCTCAGAGCTTTTTGCCTATGAGGAGCCAGTGATAACCAGCACATAACTGTTTGCAAAATGAGCTTATATCTTTTTTCTTTACTCCAAAAACTTAACAAAAGAAAGAATTAGCCAGGAGCTGTGGCTAACGCCTGTAATCCCAGCTCTTAGAGAGGCAGAGGCAGGAGGATAGCCCGAGCCCAGGAGTTTGAGACCTGCCTGGGCAATATAGTGAGACCCCATTCTCCACAAAAAGGAAAAAAACAAAAAAAGACAAAAAAAAAAAAAAAAAAAGGAATGATTAAACTTTAAAAAACTATCTTAATTTTATTTTACTACATTGGTTTCAGTTTATTTTATTTTATTATTTTTTTTATTATTATTTTTCGAGATGCAGTCTTGCTGTCATCCAGGCTAGTGTGCAGCGGCGCCATCTCGGCTCACTGCAGCCTCCACCTCCTGGGTTCAAGTGATTCTCCTACCTCAGCCTTCCCAGTGGCTTAGATTACAGGCGCCCACCACCATGCCTGGCTAATTTTTTTTTGTATTTTTAGTAGAGACAGGGTTTCACCATGTTGGTCAGGCTGGTCTTGAACTACTGACCTCAAGCAATCCAGCCACCTTAACCTCCCAAAGTGTTGGAATTACAGGCGTGAACCACTGTGCCCAGCCTGGTTTTAGTTTTTTAAATAGTTGTTTGAAAAGATAACTTTAATAATTTTAAATTCTTTAATAATTTTAATAATGTTAAAAATAGTTTTAAAAGGTTGCTTTATTTTAATTTAATTCTGTTTATTTATTTTGAGACAGTCTTGTTCTGTCACCCAGGCTGCAGTACAATGGCACCATCACAGAGCTCACTGCAGCTTCAACGTCCCTGGCTTAAGTGATCCTCCCATCTCAGCCCCCAGACTAGCTGGAACTACAGGCACACACTACCATGCCTGGGCAATTTTAAAATTTTATGTAGAAAGAGAGGGTGACTGTGTTGCCCAGGTTGGTCTTGAACTCCTGGACACAAGTGATACTCCTGCCTTGGCCTTCGAAAGTGCTGGGATCACAGGCTTGAGCCACCTTGCCTTGTCACTGGTAGAGGGCTGTGACTGCAAGTTGTGCAGGTGCTTTGTGTTTTGAACAAAGAATTGGACAAAATGCCCAACAAAGCAAAGAAAGTAGGAAGCAACAAAAGAACGAAAGCAGGGATTCATTGAAAATGAAAGAACATTCCATGGTGTGGGAGTGCGCTAGGGCGGCGGCTCAAGGGCTGGGATGCAGAATCTTTTTGGGTCCGAATACCCACCAGAGGTTTCCCGTTGGCCACTTCATGCTGCCCCCATGTAAATGAAGTGGGTGCCCACAGGCACTCTGGTTGGTTGCAGAAAGCAGCCAACCAGAGACTGCAGTGAAGTTACAAGGTCACACTCCTGTACGAACATCTGATTGGTTGTGAAGAGTGACCAATGAGAGGCGAGGGTGAAGTTACAAAGTTATACTTCTTTGCAAACAAAGACTTGGCAGGCAGTCTGATGGTTGTGGACAGCAGCTATTCAGAGGAGGAAGCAAACAAAGATGCAAATAAAGACTCAACTGGCCATTGGTCTGATTTGCCGCAGACAGCCAGTTTCCCATCTGCCTCCCAGAAAAGGTGGGAGGTTTGCAAAGGGAGTAGCCTCTGCAAAGGTCCTTTGTTACTTAGGATGGAAAGTTAGGGTTTTCCTTTCAATTGAGTTCTCCGAAGTCAGTGTGAAACAGCCTGAGGTTCCCTGCCTCCACACCCTGTTTGCCTGCCTCAGCCTGGCCTAAAGCTTTACTTTAATCTTCAGTTCACTTAATTCAAAGACTCGTTTAGTAGAAATAGGTTAACCAACCTTAATATTACATATTTTATCAATTATTTTATATTTTTGTTTCGTTTTCTAGTTCCTGTCTAATGTCTTGTTTTTTTTATTTCTAAACTTTTCTTTTTTCATCATCAAGCTATGAAGTTTTTCTTTCCTGTCTCCTGTAACTTTATTTGCACCTATTTCAGTGTTTTTACATTTTTCTCTTCAGCTGTCTCCCTTTGCAGACCTTGCTCTCTTTCTCAGAATTGATGTCCTGATCTTCTCCTGACCTGTGCTCCTTCTCCGCCTTCTCTTTTATGCTTAGCTCACCGTTAGGATCCTCCCTGCTCCCGAGGCTCAACTGTTAGCAGCACGGTTTCCTCCGCTGTGGCCAGGATCCCAGCTCCATCCTGATACCATCTGGACATGTTCAGGGCCCACCTGGCCCCTTCTGCTGTGTTCCTATGTCCTTGGCACCAGAATTACAACGTGAGAATAGCTCATAGGATCATTTGGTCTTTTGTGCCTCTAGCCCTGTGTTTCAGAACACGGGAGAACAAGAGAAGCTCTGAGTCATGTTTGCTTCTGCAGTAATTTCTTTTTATTGTCGTCTCTGGGAATTGGAAGGCCTCTTGAATGGACTGCATCTCATGCCATGATCATTTGAGAAGAAAGGGTGATTAATATTTAAACACCACCCCCTTCCCTTACCTCATTTGCTCTTATATTATTTTCTTCTCACTTGCTCTCTCATATTGCCTTTACTGGGCAACGACATCAATGAATTGCCACTGAAAGGCACCTGACCGGTGAGCTGCCTTGGACTGAGGTCAGTGTGACCATTCAGCTGGGAGCTGCCGCTCCTCTTTAGAGGGTGAGCCATTGCTGCCGTTAGTGAGCGGGGCCTGGAGCTCAACCAGTCAACCTCAAACCCGGCTCTTACAGCAGCAGGGAAGCGGCTTCGTCTTTTCCATATACACTTGACTCTTGACCAGCCCACGTGGGGGTTTGGAGCACTGATTTCCCCTTCAGTTGAAAATCCACATATACCTTTTGACTCTCCCGAAACGTAACGAACAGCCTGCTGTGGATTGAAAGCCTTACTGATAACATAAACTGTCAATTAACGCATATTTTATAGATGTATTATCTACTATATTCTTACACTAAAGTAAACTAATGTTACTTTAATATGAGAAAATGTTAGGCTGGGTGCAGTGGCTCATGTCTGTAATCCCAGCACTTTGGGAGGCCGAGGCAGGCCAATCACTTGAGGCCAGGAGTTTGAGATCAGCCTGGCCAGCATGGTGAGACCCCATCTATGCTAAAAATACAAAAATTAGCCAGGCATGGTGGCGTGTGCCCATAATCCCAGCTACTTAGGAGGCTGAGGCAGGAGACTCTCTTGAACCCGGGAGGTGGAGGTTGCAGTGAGCTGAGATTGTGCCACTGTACTCCAGCCTGCGTGAGAGAGCTAGAATCCATCTCAAAAAAAAAAAAAAAAGGAAAAAAAAAGGAAAAATGTTATTAAGAAAATCATAAGGGGCTAGTGCAGTGGCTCACACCTGTAATCCCACCACCAGCACTTTGGGAGGCCAAGGTGGGCGGATCCTCTGAGGTCGGGAGTTCAAGACCAGCCTGACCAACTGGTGAAACCCCGTCTTAAAAAAAAAAAAAGAAAATGTTGTAACTAATACATTTTATTATGAAACTGAGGATTAAGACATCCTTCATAACCAGCTTTTCAAGCCAAAGTGATACCAATAGTATAACACAAAAGAGTAAATTGTCTTATAAATAGTTTATCTATATGAGGCAGGATTTCTGATATGGTTTGTTATTACTGTGGTTTTGGTGGATGAGAGTGCAATGTGTGTGTGTTTTTTTAATAGTCTTTTTATTTAAAAAATTTCTAACTTCTAAACTGTGAGAGTGGCTCACTGAACTCCTGCAGGCTTTCACCCGGGTTCGCCAGTCACTCGTGGTTTGCCACATTTGTTTCTGCCTGCTCTTCCTCCTCCTCCCTCTCTCCCCCGTCTCTCTCTATCACAAACACACATATGTATTTATACATTTTATTATTGTCATTTTCATCATCACATTTTGCTAGAGTATTTGAGAGTAAGTTGTAAACATTGTAACCTTTCCCTGAAATGCTTCACTGTGGATCTCCCCTCCCTTCCCCTCCCCTCCCCCCTCCCCCTCCCCCCCCTCCCCCTCCCCCTTCCCCCTCCTCTCCCCTCTCTCCTCCCCTCTCCTCCCCCCTCCCCCTCCCCCCTCCCCTCCCCTCTCCTCCCCCCTCCCCCTCCCCCCTCCCTCCCCTCCCCTCCCCTCCCCTCCCCTCCCCTCCCCCCTCCCCTCCCCCCTCCCCCCTCCCCCCTCCCCTCCCCTCCTCTCTCCTCTTCTCCTCTTTTCCCTTTTTTTTGGAGACAGGTGTGTCTTGCTGTATATTGCCCAGGTGGAACATGGACATGAACTCCTGGGCTCAGGTGATCCTCGTACCCCAGCTTCCCACGTAGCTGGGACTACAGGTGTGGGGCCTCCCTCCCTTCCTTTCCTCTGCCTCCTGCTCCTCCTTCTACTTCTCTCTCTCTCTCTCTCTCTCTCCCCCTCCCTCTCTCTTTCTCTCTTTCTGTCTTGTTCTTTCCGGAGTCCCACTCCATCACCCAGATGGGAGTGCAGTGGCTCTATCTCGGCTCACTGCACCCTCCGCCTCCCAGGTTCAAGTGATTTGCCTCTCAAGTAGCTGGAATTACAGGTGCACGCCACCACGCCCGGCTAAGTTTTGTATTTTTAGTAGAGACAGGGTTTTGCATTTGGGCCGGGCTGGTCTCAAACTCCTGGCCTCAAGTGATCCTCCCGCCTCAGCCTCCCAAAGTGCTGGGATTACAGGTGAGAGCCACCGTGCCCGGCCTCAGTCTGGGTCTTCTAAGACAAGAACATTTTCTTTGATAAGCCACAGTGTCTGTGTATGCTCTTAAAAATCATCATAGAGTCAGAGTACTTTGGTTAAGATGTCATTTGGCTCATTCCTCTGCTTCTTGTAGGTAAATTTCCAAACGGAACAAAACTGATGTTTTCCAGGAGTGATAAATACAGAATCTTACGGGGGCCAGCCTATGATATAAAAGTGAGACTCAGGCAGAGTACATACAGTACTCAAGACATGTGTGTATGCCCCACCTAAACAAATAAACACACCAGTCCTAGACTAAAAAAAATCTGAAATAAGAAAAAATTTTAAAAAGGCCAGGTGCGGTGGCTCATGCCTGTAGTCCCAGCACTTTGGGAGGCCAAGACAGGCGGATCACAAGGTCAGGAGATCGAGACCATCCTGATCAACATGGTGAAACCCCGTCTCTACTAAAAAAAATATACAAAAATTAGCCAGGCCTGGTGGCACACACCTGTAGTCCCAGCATCGTGGGAGGCTGAGGTGGAAGAATCACTTAAACAGGGAAATGGAGGTTGCAGTGAGCCAAGATTGCGCCACTGCATTCCAGCTTGGTGTCAGAGTGAGACTCCATCTGAAAAAAATTAAAACAACAACAACAACAATCTGATGGCCAAATTTGTCAGTTGGCTCAATGGTTTGCGGCTTTGGATCTATAGTCAAAGCTCCCGTGGGGTGGAGTAGCTACAGCTTTCTTTATAGTTAAGAAATTCTGGCCGGGCGTGGTGGCTCAAGCCTGTAATCCCAGCACTTTGGGAGGCCGAGGCGGGCGGATCACGAGGTTGAGAGATCGAGACCATCCTGCTCAACATGGTGAAACCCCGTCTCTACTAAAAATACAAAAAATTAGCTGGGCATGGTGGTGCGTGCCTGTAATCCCAGCTACTCAGGAGGCGGAGGCAGGAGAATTGCCTGAGCCCAGGAGGCGGAGGTTGTGGTGAGCCGAGATCGCGCCATTGCACTCCAGCCTGGGTAACAAGAGCGAAACTCCGTCTCAAAAAAAAAAAAAAAAAAGAAAGAAAGAAATTTTCTCTTCAGTCCGAATGTGTGACTGAGATTTCTGCGAGGCAGCGGCTGCGGGGGTGGGTCGCATGGGTGCTAGGCCGTGTGTGAATCCCACTTCCACCGTTTGCTAGCGGTGTGATCTTGGGAAAATTTCTTAACCTTTCTGTGGTTCATTTTTCCTCATCTGTAAAATAGTACCTGTTACACAAAGCTGTCATGAAGAAGAAGGGAAGAAGAATATTGAAAGCACCTTGCACCAGAGGCCGGCACACAGCGTAAGACACTGTAGACTGGATTCTGCTAGTTCTAACCTGTTGGCTAGAGGCTTTTATCTCGCATCCATGCAGACCGTGATCCTGGTGTAAGCCGAGAGGCATGTGAGGGCTCTTCCTCCGAGAACACCTAGAAGGGATGTTCATTCTTGAGCCAGAAAGCTACTTAATCTCCTTTTCTGTCAGTGTGAGTGACTTTCTTTTGTTCTCATCCCCACTGTCTTTTTCTTTTTCTTTTTTTTTTTGAGACAGAGTTTCGCTCTTGTTAGTAGAGATGGAGTTTCACAGTGTTGGCCAGGCTGGTCTCGAACTCCTGACCTCAGGTGATCCACCCGCCATGGCCTCCCAAAGTGCTGGGATTAGAGGGTCAGCCACCGTGCACGGGCCTCATCCCATTTTCTACTTACTTTCCTTGTCAGGCTTCTCCCCAGCTCTAAGAGGTCACTGCTGAGTCTACTAACTATACGTGATCCCTGGCAAGTTATTTAATGTCTTTGAGCTTGGGTTTTCTATCTGGGAAGTAGGGACAGTAATAGTACCTACCTCATAGGTTGTTGTGAGGATTCAGTGAGTTAGTATATGGGTTGCTGTGTCAGAACAGTGCCTGGCACACAGTTAGTGCTGTGTGACTCTCCGCTGTTGGTCAGGATGTGCATTCTCTTGAACAGCCGTATTCCTCCACAGTGTACTCTGTGCCTGTGAGCTACGTTGTCTTCTCGTTGGCTCTCTTCTGGAGTTTTTTATTCCCCTTCCACTCCTCTGCACGTGCGCTCACTAAGACCGGCGGCCTTCTTTTTGTCTAGATCTAAGATTCTGCTTATTCTCTTAGCCTTCTGTAATATTTTATTTTTCATTAAAAAAATTTTTTTGAGATGGAGTCTTGCCCTGTCGCCCAGGCTGGAGTGCAGTGGCGCAGTCTCAGCTCACTGCCACCTCCGCCTCCCGGGTTCAAGCGATTCTCCTGCCTCAGCCTCCCAAGTAGCTGGGACTACAGGCGTGGGCCACCATACCTGGCTAATTTTTGTATATTTTTAGTAGAGATGAGGTTTTACCATGTTGGTCAGGCTGGTCTTGAACTCCTGACCTTGTGATCTACCTGCCTTGGCCTCCCAAAGTGCTGGGACTACAGGCATGAACCACCACACCTGGCCTCTGTAATATTTAATTAATTTATTTATTTTGAGACAGGGTTTCACTCTGTTGCCTGGGCTGGAGTGCAGTGCCACGATCTTGGCTCACTGCAGCCCCAGCCTGCTGGTCACAAGGGATCCTCCCCCGAGTACCTGGGACTATAGGCATGTACCACCACACCCAAATAATTAAAAAAATTTTTTTTGTAGAGGTGGGGTCTTGCCATGTTGCCCAGGCCACCTTCTGTAATATTTTAAACTGTAGCAACCTGGCCAGGGTCATCCCTATAATCCCAGCGCTTTGGGAGGCTGAGTGGGAAGATCACTTGAGTCCAGGAGTCCAATACCAGCCTGGGCAGCATAGCGAGACTCTGTCTCTATTACAAAAAACATCTAGCTGGGCATGGTGGCGTGTACTTGTAATCTTAGGTGCTTGGAAGGCTGAAAGCAGGAGAATTGCTGGAGCGCAGGAGTTTGACGCTGCGGTGAGTGTGATTATACCACTGCACTCCAGCCTGGGTAGCAGAGCGAGACCCCATCCCCCCAACCCACCCCCCCAGAAGAAGAGAAAACTACAGAGAGTATTTTGTAGCCAGAAGCATGGGGGCATGGGACATGAGGAGGTTACTGGAGAAAGAGAGGCGGAGATGAGGGAAAGGAGGGAGCGAGCGGGAGGCCTGGACTGATGGACTGGGCAGTGGAGCGCCCCTGATGGCGGGTTCTGCAGAGTGGCCAGGCGCAGGGGTGGCTGAGTGCGAAACGAAGCTGGAAGTTACAAGCCATTTAGAAGTATTGTGATTCGGCCGGGCGCGGTGGCTCAAGCCTGTAATCCCAGCACTTTGGGAGGCCGAGGCAGGTGGATCACAAGGTCAAGAGATCGAGACCATCCTGGTCAACATGGTGAAACCCCGTCTCTACTAAAAAATACAAAAAATTAGCTGGGCATGGTGGCACGTGCCTGTAATCCCAGCTACTCAGGAGGCTGAGGCAGGAGAATTGCCTGAACCCAGGAGGTGGAGGTTGCAGTGAGCCGAGATCGCACCATTGCACTCCAGCCTGGGTCACAAGAGCGAAACTCCGTCTCAAAAATAAATAAATAAATAAAGAAGTATTGTGATTCGTGAAAGGAGGCCAGGAAGTAGAATGGTTGAGGGTGAAGCACCTATCAGCTGTTCTCAAGATAAGGAAGATATCTGAATGTTTTAAGGCAAAAGAAGAAACAGCTAATAAAAGAACAAAGGTGAGGGCGAGGTAAGTGTGTCAAGAACAAGAGCTGAGTGTGGAAACGGAAACCGAAGAGGGCTTTGCCTCATTGTGGAGGAGGCTGAGAGCACAAGGCAAGAGCTGTAGCACATTCCTCTGAAGTGGGCAGTCAGCGACTGTCAAGGTGACGTGAGGATTCGTCACAGCACCCCGTGATCGTGCGGTTCACATCTGTTGAGTGAAATGGGTGAGAAGGACGTCTTCTGAGATGAAGGGAGTGAGTGATTTGGAGCTGGGGGCGAGAGACGCTCCGGCATAGCTGTTTGGAGGGTGTTTGCTAGGAAATCAAGACAGCTGAAGGATTGCTGTGCTGCCCAGGCTGGAGGGCAGGAGCCATTTACAGGTGTTTATAGCTCGCGGCAGCCTTGAACCCCTGGCCTCCAGCATTCCTTCTGCCTCAGCCTCCCTAGTAGGTGGGACTAAGTTTTTAAATTAAAATGTACGGGCCGGGGGTGATGCCTCATGCCTGTAATCCCAGCACTTCAGGAGGCCAGTGTGGGTGGATCACGAGGTCAGGAGTTCAAGACCAGCCTGGCCAGCATAGTGAAACCCCATTTCTACTAAAGATATAAAAAAATTATCTGGGTGTGGTGGCATCCGGCTAATTTTTTTGTGTCTTTAGTAGAGATGGAGTTTCACCATCTGTACTGTAATTCCAGCTACTCGGCAGGCTGAGGCAGGAGAATTGGTTGAACCTGGGAGGCGGAGGTTGCAGTGAGCCAAGATCGCGCCACTCTACTCCAGCCTGGGCGATGCGGCGAGACTCTGTCTCAGAAAAAAAAAAAAAAAAAAATAGTACATATTTATTTGTTTGTAATTCAAAGATTCAAAAGGTAGATGGTGAAAAGACTTCCTCCAGCCGTTGCCCCTGCCACCCGCTCTCTCCAAGGCATACTCCACCCTCCAGTTAATGTTCCCAGCTCCTCGTGAATCTTAATGTTAATTCTGCACCCAAGGTAACGTTTTATGCTAGGTTACAGTTACACAAGTACCAGATGGGCAATGATGACACGCATTTCCATACCTTACGTTTGCTTAACACTTTTTTCGAGACAGGCTTACTCTGTCGTCAGGCTGGAGTGCAGTGGCACCGTCTCAGCTCACTGCAACCTGCGCCTCCTGGGTTCAAGCGATTCTCCTGCCTCAGCCTCCCGAGTAGCTGGGAACGTCTCCGAGAGGAACCAGGAGCCGTACGTTGCTGACACAGCACAGTGTGATTCTCATTTTCTTCCTATCTGCTCTCCTCTCACAGTCCGACTCCTGGTGGAAGCTCTTCCCTAGAAATGCCCTGTCCAGAAGGAGTTTGCATAGCATATCTTTTACATTTTCTGGTAGCCACATTTTTTTTTTTTTTTTTTTTTGAGACGGAGTTTCGCTCTTGTTACCCAGGCTGGAGTGCAATGGCGCGATCTCGGCTCACCGCAACCTCCGCCTCCCGGGTTTAGGCAATTCTCCTGCCTCAGCCTCCTGAGTAGCTGGGATTACAGGCACACGCCACCATGCCCAGCTAATGTTTAGTATTTTTAGTAGAGACGGGGTTTCACCATGTTGACCAGGATGGTCTCGATCTCTTGACCTCGTGATCCACCCACCTCGGCCTCCCAAAGTGCTGGGATTACAGGCTTGAGCCACCGCGCCCGGTCTACATTTTTTTTTTTTAAAGTAAAAAAGAAATAAATGTTAAAAGAAAAACTTTAGACAAATTGAATTTAACAGAATTTAATTGAGCAAAGAACCCTATGAGAATCAGTTCCTCCAAAAGAAGGAAAGCGATGTATAGAAACGGAAGTGAAGCGCAGAAACGGCCCGGCTGGCTCCTGCTAGGAGGTGGCCTCCTTTGTTGGAACGGTTGGCTGGCTGTGATTGGCCAGGTCGCTGTGACAGGGACGTGAGTAGGTTGTGTCCGTTATAACATCCGGTTAGGTTGCAGTTCACCGTGGAGGCAGAAACCTCTAGGTGAAGCTTCAAACACGTAAGGAGGCGGCTTTAGACTAAACTAACAGGTTGGTGCAAAAGTCATTGCAGTTTTTGCCCTTTTAATGGCAAAAGCTGCAGTTTTGCATGAACGCAATACTTTAACACACGTAAAATTAATTTTAATAACATACCTTGTTTAACCCAATGTGTCTAAAACGTTATCATCTCAACATGTAACCAATATTAAAAATTATTAATGGGCTGGGCGTGGTCGCTTATACCTGTAATCCCGGCACTTTGGGAGGCTGAGGTGGGTGGATCACCTGAGGCTGGCAGTTCGAGACCAGCCCCACCAAGATGGAAAAACCCTGACTCTACTCTAAATACAAAAAATTTAGCCGGGCGTGGTGGCACGTGCCTGTAATCCCGGTTACTCAAGAGGCTGAAGCAGGGGAGTCACTTGAACCCGGGAGGCAGAGGTTGCACTGAGCCAAGATCACACCACTGCACTCCAGCCTGGGCAACAAGAGCAAACCTCGTCTCAAAAAAAGAAAAATTATTAATGAGCTATTTTGCATTTTCTTTTCCATACCAAAATTTGGAAATCAGTATGTATTTTACACTTACGGCACATTCAATTTGGAGTAGTCACATTTCCAGTGCGTAACAGCCAGATGTAGTTTGTAGAAAGCACGGGCCTAGAATTTGTCTTTCCCCCACCTTGTCTCCTTCAAAATATTTTTTTGGGGGGGAGTAATTAAAAAATCGATATACCATGGTGGTACATATTTATGAGGTACATGTGCTGTTTTGATTCACGCATACAATGCGTGATGATCAAGTCACGGCGATTGGGACATCCATCACCTCAAACGTTTATCTTTGTGTGGGGAACGTTACAATTCTTCTCTTCTTGCTATTTAAAAAATACAATAAATTATTAATTTTAATTTTCCTACTGTGCTGTCAAATACTGGAACTTATTCCTTCTATCTAACATACTTTTGTATCTAGTAACCCACTTCCTCTTGGTCCGCGTTCCCTCTTCCCTTCCCAGCCTCTGGTAGCCGTCACTCTACTCTCTGCGTCCCTGAGGCCAGCTTACTTAACTCCAGTAAGAGCGGGCATGTGCGATTCGTGTTACCCTCCTTCGAAACTCTCCCCTGCAAGGACTTTCTTCCCTTCTTCTCTTTTTTACCTTCCCTTATGTTACGTTAGTTAACACAGCTTTATTTATTTTTATTTTTTAGCATTACGGCATCTGACTCAATAATGCAGCTTTTACTCGCGTTCCGTGATTCTGGAGTTTAAGCAGGTTTCTGAGTTGCATACCAAAAGGCCGAGAGTTCTGTGGATATAAATCTGTGAATACTTATCAAAGCATATTGTTTTTGTCTTTGCCTCATTAACTATTTATTGTAATGTCTACAACAGCCAGTCTGACGTTATCATAACATATTTACTACGTTGGTGTCACCTAGTTTTATGGACCTTCTGGAAAGCGTCTTATAGAAAGTTTTTGGTTTCTGCTAATACCTCATGTTCGGATCCTGCCTAGATGAGGGACATAGGCATGAAAAGCAATGCAGAAATGTCGAGGGTAAGGTACTCAGGGAGGTTCGAAGTACAGTTGACAGGCGGGGTGTGGGGTGCAGTGGCTCTCTCCTGTAGTCCTAGCATTTTGGGAGGTTGAGGCAGGTGGATCGCTTGAGCTCAGGAGTTTGAGACTAGCCTGGGCAACATGGTGAAACCCTGTCTCTATTAAAAACACAAAAATTAGCCATGCGTGGTGGTGCGCATCTGTAGTCCCAGCTACTTGGGAGGCTGAGGTGGGAGGATCACTTGAGCCTGGGAAGTTGAGGCTGCAGTGAGCTGAGATTACATCACTGCACTCCAGCCTGGGCAATGAGAGCGAGACCCTTTCTAAATAATAAATAATAATAATAATAATACCTTTGCTATGTGGGAAAAAAAACAAGAAAAAAGAGGGAAAAAGGAAATGTACTTGATATGAGGATATCGCATGTTTCGTCGGCCCTTCATTGATTAAGAAGGAAGATCAGGGCCGGGCGCGGTGGCTCAAGCCTGTAATCCCAGCACTTTGGGAGGCCGAGGCGGGTGGATCACGAGGTCGAGAGATCGAGACCATCCTGGTCAACATGGTGAAACCCCGTCTCTACTAAAAATACAAAAAAGTAGCTGGGCATGGTGGCGCGTGCCTGTAATCCCAGCTACTCAGGAGGCTGAGGCAGGAGAATTGCCTGAGCCCAGGAGGCGGAGGTTGCGGTGAGCCGAGATCGCGCCATTGCACTCCAGCCTGGGTAACAAGAGCGAAACTCTGTCTCAAAAAAAAAAAAAAAAAAAAAAGAAGGAAGATCAGGAAGTGAAAAGAATCCTGTATTCCACAGTTACTGGCTACAATACCACTGAAATTATACAGAATGGTAAAGAAATTAAATATTCTACTTAAGTGAGTATTTGTGAAATTAAATTAACAAACATTACAACTTTAATTTGAATAATTTTGAATGGAAGTATTTTATTATCAATTACAAACCCCCTGTCTTAATATTCAGAGTATTGAATAGCGTGTATACTTTCTTAGGTTATTTGTTGAATCGAACTGCGTTATTCTCGGGGTAGGGAGAGGTAAATAACTAAGATTTACTGAGCAGCTGCTCTGCCAGGAGTTGTGCTTTGTATTATGATGGCTCTTCTTATTTAACCCGCAGTGTCCCCCAGCCCAGTTCACAGAAGTCCCTATGTTTTACCTACCGGGTAGGCTTACTCACACACTGATGAGGTAGGCGGCCTGCCCTATCTGGTAAGTCACGGAGCTGGCATTTGAACCCTAGCAGTTGGGTACTAGAGGCCATCCTTTGAACACTCGGATACTAATGTAAACTTCACCTCAGCCCTCTGGGGTAGACATTATCATCCCCATTTTACAGATGTGGAAACTGAGGCTCAAAAAAGTTAAGTAACACAAGTCAGCTGGTACATGGCTAACATGTCTTTTTCTTTCTAGAACTTTTTTATATTGGCCCAGGTAAGGCTTGCATTTGCCAGTCAGTGAAACCATTTCTTTCATCTTTCTTTGGCTCACTTATCCTCCCTTTTCTTTCTCCAGAAAACATCTTTTGTAATCATGAGGCAATATTGGAGTGATTTGGCTTCCTACGTTACAAAATGTGCTCTGAGATCATTTGGAGAAATACAGGCTTTGCCGAGTTTATATTCTGAACCCATTGAAAACTTTGTTTTCCAGAGAGATTGGAACGATTATCAGGTCTTTGGGATGCTGCCCTAGCGAAGGAGAGCTGCATGATCTGATTGCAGAGGTGAGTCGGGGAAACGTTTCACTCAGCATTGTCTCCAGAGACAGCTACTCCTTGTAATTAACAACAACCCTTCCCGAAACTGAAACAATGCACTAAACTACTGAAGGTGCTCAGTGGAAATAGCAGGATAACTATTCGTATTAGCCAGCCAACAGGATCTGAAAGAATTAAGAGCAGATCTCGAAGAAATGATGAACAAGCAGCACATAAAGAACCCACTTTAGAAACGATCCTCTCTGTAGAATTAGTGAAGAAAGGCCAGAAGATGCAGGGGCTGACGTCTGCAGAAAGGCTGTTGACAGATGAAAGGAATACAGTGAATAATGCCGGTTCAAAGGGGAGAGAAGCAGAAGTAGAGACAGTAAGGCATTTTTATTTATTTGAGGAAGTAACACTTTTTGTTTTCTTTTGAGACGGAGTGTCGCTCTGTCGCCAGGCTGGAGTGCAGTGGCGTGATCTTGGCTCATGACAGTCTCTACCTCCCGGATTCAAGCAATTCTCCTGCCTCAGCCTCCCGAGGAGCTGGGACTACAGGCATGTGCCATCGCACCCAGCTGATTTTTGTACTTTTAGTACAGATGGGGTTTCACCATGTTGGCCAGGATGGTCTCGATCTCTTGGCCTCAATATCTGCCCGCCTCAGCCTCCCAAAGTGCTGGAATTACAGTCGTGAGCCACTGTGCCCAGCCAAAACTAACTTTCAGAATAAGTGGTAAACAGAATAAATGTTAAGAGTGAACTTTTTTTTTTTTTTTTTGAGACGGAGTTTCGCTCTTGTTAGCCAGGCTGGAGTGCAATGGCGCGATCTCGGCTCACCGCAACCTCCGCCTCCTGGGTTCAGGCAATTCTCCTGCCTCAGCCTCCTGAGTAGCTGGGATTATAGGCACGCGCCACCATGCCCAGCTAATTTTTTGTATTTTTAGTAGAGACGGGGTTTCACCATGTTGACCAGGTTGGTCTCGATCTCTTGACCTTGTGATCCACCTGCCTTGGCCCCCCAAAGTGCTGGGATTACAGGCTTGAGCCACCGCGCCCAGCCAAGAGTGAACTTTACGTTGACCAGAGAGTCTAAGCATTTTAAAGACTAGGCATGTGTGATAGTGGGGATGAGTCGGTGAAGAGAATGATCTGATAAAGCAGTGGGTGAGCAGCCCGACATGCGAGCGCTTCGTGCTCTGTTTGACTGTCCCTAAAGGTCTCTGATCTCATTTCAAATGCAGCATTTGGTTCAACAAAACAGAGACTTTAAGGGGAAAAAGCTCCCTGGAGAAGCCAGGAGAAGATTCTGTAGAGAATTGCTGATCTAGCCACAAAGATTTTAGTGGCGTCTGGGGATGACAAAGCCGGTAAGGGAGACGGGGAAGGAAGGAGAATTTCATCTTTTAATTTTGCACCTCGCACAGCATTTGCTTGTTCCATATTAAGTTGGAGAGAAGAAAATGTGACCTTGGGTGAGTCACTGAACCTCTGTTGGGTCTCAGTTTCTCCATAATAATAACTACTTCAAAGTTTGCTTCAAAGATAAATAAAAGAAGGTACAACAATACGTGTTTTCAATCCTAAAGCGTTATAAAAAGTTAAGGAATGGCAGATTAGAAAGGTGATTCTGTTGACCGTTATTAGCACCTTGGTGACTAAAAAGCAGTATCAATTTTTTTTTTCTTTTTTTTTTGAGACGCAGTCTCACTCTGTCACCAGGCTGGAGTGCAGTGGTGCGATCTCGGCTCACTGCCACCTCCGCCTCCTGGGTTCAAGTGATATTCCTGCCTCGGCCTCCTGAGTAGCTGGGATTACAGGCACGCACCACCACGCCCAGCTAATTTTTGTATTTTTAGTAGAGATGGAGTTCCATCATGTTAGCCAGATAGTCTCGATCTCTTGACCTTGTGATCTGCCCGCCTCGGCTTCCCAAAGTGCTGGGATTACAGGCGTGAGCCACCGCGCCTGGCAGTATCAATTTTTTTAAGCATTTAGAAATATTCAGTAAAGGAACTAAGTTGTAAGAACACATTGTTTTTGCATTTTGGGATTCAGTAAAGCTATTTTTACCAAGAGGAAGAGAAAAAGTTTGTTTTTTCTGAGTTGATGCTCACATTAAAAAAAATACTGATTCCTGCCATAAAGGGCTTATGCACAGGCCGGGCGCGGTGGCTCAAGCCTGTAATCCCAGCACTTTGGGAGGCCGAGGCGGGTGGATCACGAGGTCAAGAGATCGAGACCATTCTGGTCAACATAGTGAAACCCCGTCTCTACTAAAAATACAAAAAAATTAGCTGGGCATGGTGGCGTGTGCCTGTAATCCCAGCTACTTAGGAGGCTGAGGCAGGAGAATTGCCTGAACCCAGGAGGCGGAGGTTGTGGTGAGCCGAGATCGCGCCATTGCACTCCAGCCTGGGTAACAAGAGTGAAACTCCGTCTCAAAAAAAAAAAAAAAAAGGGCTTATGCACAAAGCTGGAATTAGCGGTAGGGAAAAGCAAGCTGGCACGGTGGGAGAGCTAAGAACTAGAGGCTGACCTCACAGTGAAACCGTAGTCATCACATGTCAGGAAAGTAAGCGGAACCATAATGAAAAATGCCTCTGAAGGTCAGAGGGGGAGAATCTCTCGAGTGGAGTCCCTTGAATCGCTGTCAGGAGTCAGCAAATCATGGTGCCTGGCCCAATCCTACCCACCACCTGTGCATGCATGTAAATAAAGTTTCACTGGAACACAGCTAAACTCATTTATTTATATATTATCTATGCTTGTTTTCTGACTACAAGGGCAGAGTTCGGTAGTTGCAACAAAGACCTGTGACTTGGAAAGCTTAAAATATTTACCATCTGGCCCTTTGCAGAGAAAGCTTGCCAACTCTTCATCTATGGGCTTCTGTGCCAAAAGAGAACAAATACCACATCTAGAACTGGAAGATCTGAGTTCAAGCCCCACAGCCACCACTTAGAGCCATGTGGCCTTTGGTGAGCCACTTAATCCTTCAAAGCCTGGTTCCACATCTGCAAGAGGAGTAATAATATGAAAGCGTTTTTCTGAGGATTAAATTTAATAACTGAGGAATCAGCTGTTACTTAGCGGGCACGCAGTACAGATCTGAGTTTGCTCACACTCCAGGTGGCTCTCTAGGATAATAGCTCCACTGGTTTGGGCAATTAGCCACAGTGGGTGCTTAGGTCTTAAGTTTTATCTTATTTTTACCCTTTTTGTAGGCACATGACACAACCTTTGAAATACAGATATTTAGATTATATACCGATAGGGGTCACTGAACTATTAAGCTCTGTAAATATTTTTCTGTATTTGTATACCAACACTGTTTACTCTAATTAAATTGTAGAGATAAACAGCTTTGGGTGCAACTACCTTTTAAGAACTTTTCCAAATAAATGAGTGGGAAAAAAGCACAAATTTGAATTGATAAATACAAGTATGTATTTGTACATACTTAAATACATTAAATAGTTAATATATGTAAACACATTTAGAAAATCAAAGCCCCATAAAATTCAGCATCTAGGGGTAAATGTCATATTGCTAAATGTTCTGCAATCGTTTCAGAGATCAAACTAACTGTATGTGTGTATATGCTTTAAAATTGTTCTATAAGACTGGGTGCAGTGACTTGCTCCTATAATCCCAGCACTTTGGGAGGCTGAGGCAGGTGGATCACTTGAGGTTAGAAGTTTGAGACCAGCCTGGCCAACATGGTGAAAACCCATCTCTACTAAAAATACAAAAAAATAGCTGGGCATTGTGGCACATACTTGTAATCCCAGCTATTTGGGAGGCCGAGTGGGGAGGATCACTTGAACCTGGGAGGCAGAGGTTGCAGTGAGCCAAGATCGTACCACTGCACTCCTGCCTGGGCGACAGAGCAAGACTCTGTCTCAAAAAAAAAAAAAAAATTGTTTATAAAAAGTTGAAACCTGTGTACTATTCCTCTGGTTGTCATGTACTTGACTTTTAGTGTCGACACATTCTTTTCTCTTTAATTTTTTTTTTTTGAGACGGAGTTTCGCTCGTTACCCAGGCTGGAGTGCAATGGCGCGATCTCGGCTCACCGCAACCTCTGCCTCCTGGGTTCAGGCAATTCTCCTGCCTCAGCCTCCTGAGTAGCTGGGATTACAGGCACGCGCCACCATGTCCAGCTAATTTTTTGTATTTTTAGTAGAGACGGGGTTTCACCATGTTGACCAGGATGGTCTCTATCTCTTCACCTCGTGATCCACCCGCCTCGGCCTCCCAAGGTGCTGGGATTACAGGCGTGAGCCACCGCGCCCGGCCCTCTCTTTAATTTTTATAACTTTCAGCACTTTGCTTCCTGAAGATTGATTTCAAATCTGGTGTTACTCTTGAAATTGGTCATTTAAAGAATCATTTAACTTTGATCCATACAGTTCATGTTACTATAATTAGTAACTTCCTGCAAATATTTTCTGCCTTTTGGAATATCACAAAAACTGGCAACTGTGAGGATTAGTAAAAAATCTTACTGACATAGGCTACCAAATAATCCTTCCTTTAATATTAAAGTAGAACCTTCTAGGCGCTTCAGGGTATGGGAGCTGGAACGAGATAATTTTCATACAGATGGAAAGGTTATTTAGAGGTCTGTGTCTTGTGGAATTACGGAGAACTTAAATTAATTACAAAGTAAAACTAAAAGTTGATTTAAAAATAAGACCTGTGTTGGTCACATTATTGACTCAGGCTTAGGAACTAAGCAAGGATTATGACTTTTTATTGAGGTGGCCATCCGCAGCCTCCACCTCCCCACGCTTGCCCTTTTGTGGTTGTGGATCTCAGGCAGCACCTCGCTGGCGGCCCATCTGCGTTGCTCCGACGCATGCTGTGTTCTGTGAACCACCTCCAGCTTTCCCCTTGGCTCCCTCTTCAATCTTTCTGGCCATTGTATGAGGCCCCCTTAACTTCTGTGCTCAAACAACTCTGCCTGGCCTCCGTTACCTGCGTATGGGAGAGCTGGCTAGCAAATCATTCCACGGATGTAACAAACCCAGGTCTGCAGTTACCTAAGCTAGTCAACCCCGGCCTGCAGAGGACACCAGGGCCTTTCTCAGCAGCCCGATGCCCCCGGTGAGCAGTGTGTCTGAGCCCTCCCATGGAACGGAACACTCCGGTGAGTCTTCTGACTCATGGTACGCCGTTCTGCCTGCCCCCTGCTGTCAGTGTGGTTTGGCCACTTCACTCCGTGTTCGGCAGCACTTGTTCCCGGTCTCACCCTAGCAGCAAGTCTGCCCCGTCTCCTGGGGGCCTTGCCAGAGTGTTAAGTCTGTGTCCTGAGAGAGTGCTTGAGGTTGATGGATTCTTACTCATCCAGTTTTAAATTCCGGGCGTGTCGGTCAGGCACTGTCATCCAATCTCAGGGGTACTCCCCCGGCTCCTAGTTCAGGAGCCAATTCCTACCCCATTCCTTTTGCTATTAAATTTATTACTAGAATTGGATTACAGTAAATTGCGTTGCTATGCAAATACAGAAAAATATTTACAGAGCTTATTCCAAGTGCTGCCTAATTCCTTCTTGCTGTTTTAGTGTATAGTCTCTTCCTTTCCTTATTACGCCCAGCGCTGCCTCAGCCAGATTATGCTGGGATTTAACACTCCATTATTGGCTGGAGCAGCCCATGGGAAGTGTGGCCTTGGCTCAAATACGATGGCTAGGATCATCACTCAGTTACATTTCCTGCAGTTCAACGCCTGTAGATGTAAGAGGGGCATTTCATCGTGAGGCTGAGGTGAGAGGATCGCTTGAGCCCAGGAGTGAGGCACCATCATGGCTCACTGCTCTCTAGTCTGGGTGACTGAGCTGGATCTCAGCTCTTTTTTTTTTCTTTTCTTTTCTTTTTTTTTTTTTTTTTTTGAGATAGAGTCTTGCTCTGTCGCCCAGGCTGGCACAATCTCAGCTCACTGCAACCTCCACCTCCCAGGTTCAAGTAGTTCTCCTGCCTCAGCCTCCCAAGTAGCTGGGAATACAGGCGTCTGCCACCACGCCTCACTAATTTTTGTATTTTTAGTAGAGGCAGGGTTTCACCATGTTGGCCAGGCTGGTCTCGAACTCCTGACCGCAGGCAATCTGCTCGGGATTATAAGTGTGAGCCACTGCATCCGGCCCAGCTCTCAACAGGAACGAAGGAAGGAAGGGAGGGAGGGAGGGAGGAAAGAAGGAAGGAAATTGGATTTTCATGGCTGCCATAGTTGTCAAATGGAAGAGCTGTAATGTGAACCGGGTGTCCAATGGACAAATAGGAGCTGGCTGCTCTCTCTATTCCTAAGCTCACTAGGGCCTGCCCCTAGCTTTCAGGATTAGATCAAAGCATAAAACTACTTAGGAATGAAATGAAGGTCCTCATCAGATCGAAGGAGTGGGGGAAGTTCGAGCAGAAACTTGACCGGCACATGGTCAAGAGAGGCCAGTGATGGATGAGAATAGGCCAGGCTTATCCTGGAACTCTCTTCTTGGATAAAAAGAGGATGCCATGGCAGGGAGACCATGGCACTGATAGTCCTCAGCAAAGCTGTCCCTTTAGACGACTGCCGCCAGTGTGTGATGGTGACCTCGACGTCTGTGCGCAGCCATCATTCCCGGATCTTCGGGATATTCCTGGGAGTCCCTGTTTTCCTTCTGGGTTGGACTTCCTTATATGCCAGGTTTTCCCCTTTCTAGTTCCTCTAGTATTTCAACACATTCTTAACAGCTTCTCGGAAAAAGAGTGCCCTGGAGGTAAAATTTTTGAGATTTGTATGTTTGAAAGTGATTATGCTAACCTTTGGCTAGACGTAGAGTTCTACAGTCAATGGATTATTCTTCATTAAGTGGATTTGGATTTTTTCAGGTCTTCACTCCGGGTTCTGAAGGCACTCGTCTTCACGTTCCTGTTAATGCTATTGAGATAGAGCAAATCCATTCTGATTCCCAATCCTTTGTATGGAACCATCAAATTCTTTTTTCCTGAGACCCTGGACAGTCTTTTTTCCCAGTGTTTGAAATTTCACAGTGATTTACCTAGGTGTGAACACACGTCTTACGTGTTAGGTACCTGGTGGGCCTTTTCAAACTGGTGACTTGTATCTTTTGGTTCCAGGAAATTTTCTTGTGATTATTTTGTTTTCTTTTTTCTCTCTTTTGGAACTCCTATTATTTGTTTTTGTGTTTCTGGATTAGTCTTCAATATTCTTTTTTGTTTATTTATTTTATTTTTAGTAGAGAGAGACAGGGCTTTTACCACATTGGCCAGGCTGGTCTTGAACTCCCGACCTCAAGTGATCCGCCTGCTTTAGCTTCCCAAAATGCTGGGATTACAGGTGTGAGCCACTGTGCCCAGCATAATCTTCTTATTTTTCACTTTTATCTTTTTGTTCACTTTGGTGGGTTTCTTGAACTTTCAGTATTTTTATTGAGTTTCTCACGTCCGTTGTTTTCGATTTCCAGGAGCTTGTTTTTGTTCTTCGAATGTTCTTTTTTTCTAAGTAGCATCGTGTTCTTGTTTCCTATCTCTGAAGATAATCGTGGTAGTTGATTTGAAGTTTTCTTCTCTTTGCCTAATGTCTTTTCTCCAAGTCGCTGTCTGTGTGTGTTCTGGTCTTCGCTTCTTTTAGCAGCTTTCCTCCGTGTCTGATCAACCTTGGCTGTCAGTCCACAACAAACACATGCATGGAACTTGCCAACTTTAAACTTCATCACTGGGTAGTCTGGGAATCACCAACATCAGAATTTTGGGGACTATCTCTTGTGCAGGCTTGATTCCTTGGAATAGTCTTCAATTTTCTGCTTGGAGGCAAAAGCATCTTGCTGCCAGTTCAGACACCTTCTGTTTTATACTCATTAGAAGGTAAATCCCTAAACTCCTGCTGGGATGGAGGGAGGCACTCAGTGGGAAAAACTGAAAGGGGACTTACAGCTTTTCAGACATATTTTACCCTAGTTCCACAAGGGATTCCACAAGTCCCAGAGGTCCCAGGTCTCCATCTCTCATCATTCTTAATTGGGTAAGTATCATTGGATTATTTTTCTTTGAAACTTCACAATTGGCTTTTGAGTTACTAGAACAAGATCTACATAATCTACATCCTGGTGAAGTGGCAATTTCTAGCCACTTGTACCTGAACGACATCATTTTGGTTCTGGAAGAGCCCTGGGATTTTATATCATTTGTAATTTGACTGTGTCAAGTTTCTCAGAGAATGAGAAAGGGTGGGAGTCATTATTTTTTTGTTTTGAAATAGTTGGTGATATGAAATGTTTTATCTGCTGTTGTTCCTACGCATCCTGGCACGGGGAGACATGGGAGAATGGAATCGATCTGCTGGGATCTTTTTAATGTTAGATGCTGGAATTTAGTCATAGAGCTGATGGCACTTTGCCTGTTACTTAGTAATGGCTACTGTCCAGCCATGCCTTCTGAGTAGAATTAGGTAAATTTGGGGGAATGAGGAGAATATGTTGTAAAAAGCATATACTGAGAGTATTGCTCATTTGTGATTGGTAGAAAAACATTAAATGATGCTAAAGCAGGATGATCAGTAGCAGGAAAACATGACTCAGGGAAATCTGCAAAAGTGTTTTCTTCCTCTAATACATAAATAAAATGTGTTTTCACGTAGAGCACAATCAGTCATGGTAATAGGCTAGTAAGTATGGTTTTATTCCAGGTTTCTTACTGTATAAGTAATATCCAGATTGCAGAAAATTTTAAATAAATAGGAAATTCCTTTCCAACAGTGCCATCACTTTAATATAATCATTGTTAATATTTTGGTACACTTCCTTACATATTATTTTTCTGTGTAGGTTTTTAACTGGACTGTAATTTTTTGTTGTTAGCTTATTCTTTTTTTTTTTTTAAGAGACTGCGCCTTATTCTGTTACCCAGCTGGAGTACTGTGGCATGATATAGCTCACTGCAGACTTGAACTCCTGGACTAAAGTGATCCTCCCATCTCAGCCTTCCAAATAGCTGAGATTACAGGTATATGCCACCACTCCCAGCTAATTTGTTTTTCTTTTGTAGCGACATGGCTTTGAAATGTTGCCCAGGCTGGTCTTGAACTCCTGGCCTCAAGTGTTCCTCTCACCTCAGCCTCCCAAGTACAGGGATTACAGGTGTGAGCATATGAGCCACCATGCCTGGCAGAACTATAATCTTATAGTACAATTCAGTAGGTGAAATTCTGAATCTTGCTTTTTTCCATCTAATTATATCACAAATTATATCTCTGTGTTATTGCAGAGTTTTCATCATAAAAATGCACGCTAATTAAATTGCACAAGAAAAAAAGGAAGGGAATGCTCTCTCTTGTATCCATCACTCAGACACAGCCAGAATATTTTACCTTTTTCACTCAGTATTACAGCAAAATGATTTTTCCCCTCTGTTTTCTAGTTTTTAGAAACCAACATTTTAAGAAAGAAATGCTGTTATGCGAATGAAACCTAAGGATATTACACTGAGCAAAATAAACTACAGTTGACCCGAAACAACATGGGGGTTCAAAGCTCTGACCCCCATGCAGTTGAAAATCCAAGTATAATTTTGCCTCCCCCAAAACTGAAACTAATAGCCTACCATTGACTGGAAGCCTTATTAATAACATACACAAACAATTAACAAAGATTTTGTGTGTTGTATGTATTATTTACTGAATTCTTACAATAAAGTAAGCCAGAGTAAAGAAATACTATGAAGAAAATCATAAGGAAGAGAAAATATATTTACTGTGCAAAAGTGGAAGTGGCTCATCACGAAGGTCTCATCCTCACTGTCTTCACGCTGAGTAGGCTGAGGAGGCGGAGGAAGAGGAGGGGCTGGTCTTGTCCCAGGGTAACAGGTGGAAGAAAATCCATGGATAAGTGGATCTGTGGATTTCAAATCCACGTTTGAGGGTCACCTGTAGTTATAAATATTAGTGCACAAATACTGTACGATTCCACTTGTGAGGTATCCAAAATGGCCCAACTCCTAGAAACAGAGGGTACAGTGGTAGCGGACAGGGAGTGGGGGGAGGGGAAAGGGGAGCCGCTGTTCAGTGAGTACAGCATTTCAGTTTTGCAAGAGGAAAAAGTTCTAGAGATCTGTTACATGACAATGTACATGTAGTTAACACTGCTGTACTGTACACTTAAAAGTGGTTAAGATGGGCTGGGTGTGGCAGTGCACCCCATAGTTTCAGCTACTTGGGAGGCTGAGGCTGGAGGATTGCTTGAGGCGAGGAGTCCGAGACCGGCCTGAGCAGCATGGGGAGACCCTGTCTCCACAAAAAAATTTAAAAAGTAGCCGGGCCTGGTGGTTTGTGCCTGTAGTCCCAGCTACTTGGGAAGCTGAGGTGGGAGAGCCACTTTTGCCCAGGAGTTTAAGGCTGTAGTGAGCTGCCATGGCACCACCGTACTCCAGCCTGGGCAGCAGAGTGAGATCCTGTCTCTAAAAGATAAACAAAATAAGCCAATGAAGTATACAGAAGGTTTTATATATAGGTTATATGCAAATAGTGTGCCACTTTATAGAAGGAAGTTAAGCATTTGCAGATTTTCGTATCTGAGGAGTCTAGGGACCAATCCATCATGGATACAGAGTGACAAGTCTGCTAACATCATTAATATTTTCCATGCCAGTATTCTACTTTAGTCAGAGTTTAATTGCTTCCTAATATTTAAATATATAGCAATAGCCATATTAATAAATGGAAACTATTCAGTTGAATAAATATCCCATATTACATATCCATTCATCTATCGGTAAAGGTTGCTAACAATTTTTAATATCGTGGATACCGCATGATAAACATTATTTGAATAAAGTATAGACCCTTTTCAAGTTTCAGAGGGCCTCGTGAAGCAAGCTAAGGCAGTGATGTGTTACCAAAGGATTTTGAATGAGAATAACTTGATGAGATTTGCTTTTTATTTTAGTTCATATTCGTTTTTCTTGAATGAGATTGTACTTTAGACAAGCCAGTCTGATGGTAGTAAGAAGTTAGATTGGAAAAATTTACAGTAATCCTTTCCCTGGGTCATAGCTGACAGCTTGGAGCCCTTTGTACATTTGGGCAATTTTTTCCTAAATGCTTTTATTTGTCCCTTTTATTCAGTAAAACTTAATTGCCATGTTTCTATTATGCTGTGGTCAGAATGTATGTGTCCCTCCAAAATTCGTATGTTGGAACTTACATCCTAAGGAAATAGTATTAAGACATGGAACCTTTGGGGGGCAATCAAGTCTCGAGGGTAGGTCCCTCATGAATGGGATTGGCAACGTTAGGAAAGGGCTGGAGGGAGTTCGCGAGGCCCCTTTTTGCCCTTCCGTCCCTTCTGCCTTGTTAGATCACAGGGTTCATCCGCTCTGGTGGCCACAGCATTCAAGGCACCGTCTTGGAAGCAGAGACCAGTCCTTCACCAGACACCAAGCCCGCTGGTACCGTGATCTGGGACTTCCCAGCCTCCAAACTGCGAGCAATACATGTGTGCTGTTTATACGCGACCCAGTCTAAGGTGTTTCGTCATAGCAGCGAGCAATACATGTGTGCTGTTTATACGCGACCCAGTCTAAGGAGTTTCATCATAGCAGCACAGCTGGACTAAGGCAGGAGTTGTCTTTGTGGGACTATTGCTATAACAAATGCCCGAAAATGTAGAAGTGGCTTTGGAACTGGAAAACGGGTAGGGGCTGGAAGACTTTGAAGTGTATGATGATAGAAAAGCCTGAACTGCTGTGAACAGAGCACTAGAGGCGATTCTGGTGAGGGCTCAGAGAAGAGACCTGTAGAGAGCGCCTACGTCGTCTTAGAGGTGATCTGATAGACGAGAACAGAATGTTGGTAGAAACATGGATGGTAAAGGCAATTCTGATGAGGTCTCAGACAGAAATGAGGGATGAGGTATTGGAATCTGGAGGAAGGCCATCCTTGCTGTAATCCCAAAGTGCTGGGATTACAAGTGTGAGCCACTGCACCCAGCCTAGAATAAATAATTTTTCTAAAGTAAGTGGCTTTCAAATTTTTTATTCGTAAAGACAACATTTTTAGTAAATGCCAACTAATTTTTGTGATCTTATTCTCTTCAAGGGAGAGAAATATTTTCTAAATTGTATTTATGTTTTGGTTTTGAAATATAGTTTATGTCAAAATTTGTATATATACTATTTAGAGCCTAATGTGAACTGTCTCGTGGTTTATACATTTTTTACTACAAATAGTTAGAACAGATTGGAATGCGTCATCTCATTTGGTGACCTGGAACTAGTTGAAATGCAGGTGCTTCCTAAACCATCTTAACTACTGACATTATCTTGTTTTTTTGTGAAGCGTGAAATAGTTCAGTTTATTGACTGATTGTTATGTCACTGGGGAGAAATGAATTTTCACGGTGTGTTTTATTGTGCCTATTTAGTGGGTTCAGCATTAAAATAAATAATGCTGTTATAAGAAAAGAGATGGCCTGACGATTTCTCTATGGAAATGGAAGAACTCCAGGCCGCGATCCCATCCGAACACCTGACTGACTCTGACGCCCTCAAATAGACCCTTGACCTCCCTGTGCCTGTATTTCCTCAAATCCAAAACGGATTAAGAAAATTAACTTGTCCAAAGTGGAGTGAGAAACACAGTATTTGCCACCTGCTGTGAGACTGAGATAAATGTTGATATTATTTGAAAGTCCCGCAGTATTTTTTTTTTTTTTTTTGAGACGGAGTTTCGCTCTTGTTACCCAGGCTGGAGTGCAATGGCGCGATCTCGGCTCACCGCAACCTCCGCCTCCTGGGTTCAGGCAATTCTCCTGCCTCAGCCTCCTGAGTAGCTGGGATTACAGGCACGCACCACCACGCCCAGCTAGTTTTTTGTATTTTTAGTAGAGACGGGGTTTCACCATGTTGACCAGGATGGTCTCGATCTTTCGACCTCGTGATCCACCCGCCTCGGCCTCCCAAAGTGCTGGGATTATAGGCTTGAGCCACCGCGCCCGGCCGTCCCGCAGTATTTATTGAGCTGGCTCCACGTGGGGGAGAGGAGCAGGGACCGCCGAGTGCCGGGAGGCACCGTGTGAGCCTCCTTCGGGCCCCTTTGTGTGGCAGTGAAGGCTCTATATTTTCTTCAGGTCACCTGCTCCAGCTTAATTCTTCGGAGGAGGAGAAGCCAGGCGTGTGAGGGCTGTGGTTTTCCGGGTGAGCATCTGGCACACTCTTCAGATGGATTCCCTGCGAATCGTCCTTTCATTAGGCTACACGGAGGGGTCTTCCGGCAGAGATTTTTCCTTGATTTTCACAAATGCTGCCTGGGTTACTGTTCAATTACTATTCCTCTTTGGCCTTTCTCTTAGAAGAAACAAACTAGATTTAACTGACTTTGCCTCATCCATGTTTGCGGTAACAGGAGGTATTTGTTTTGTGAGTTTCTTCTGTCTTTTGAAGAGGAGGGATGTGGAATTCAGTGAATATTTTTTACTCTCGCTTTTTTTTCAGTCCAAAGAGGCCTCGTGGGGAGACAGCAGAGGTGGAGGCATCACTGCCAACCCCCATACCCTGTCCTCTAGACGTGGGGCGAGGCACCAAGGGGTGAGGGAGAAAGTATGAGATGTGCCTGGCAGTTCCATACATGATCTGATCTAACTGGCCACATTCCACGTGGCGTTTTACAGATAGGTGGCAGAGCTGACCTGCTGGACGCACAGGTGGGTCTACATGGGTCAGTGAGGATGTGCCTGAAATGGCAGCACCAGTGATTGATCCTTTTTTTTTTTTTTTTTTTTTTGGTATTAAAACTAGAACATTTACTTCATGACTAGTCGCTGAAATTCATAAGATGAACTGGGTGCCGCAGCAGCGGCCCTCTTGGGTTGGGGTGTTGTTCCGTCCCGGAATCCACGCCTGAGTCTGCGGTAGACAGTCTTGAGGTGCCTCGTGTGACCGGTCCCGGTGCTGTTTCGTCTTTCAGCCTCGGTACTCCAGTTATACTTTCTCTTGTGTTTGGCGGGGTGGCCGCATTTGCCACAGGTCCATTTCTGAAGGTGGTAGGCCTTCGAGCCACAGCAGCACAGTGTGTGCGTCTTACTACAACGCTTTCCAAATGATGACTTTCCCTTCGTCATCTCACTGCTGTGGCAGAGACCTGCGGCCAGTGATGGATTGTCTTAGGAAATTGTGCCATTGCATACCATAGAACCAGAAGTGTGTACACATCATCATCATCATCATAGACTCCCACAGCTCACAAAGCACCTTCATATCTCATGGAACCTTCACAGCCATCCTGGACGTTACGGTTCCCCTGCATTAGACATGGGGATGCTAAAGCTAGAGGGTGAATTTTAACAACATTCTTAACTATTCTTGGTCTAACATGGGGCATGTATTGTGATGTTTTTCTATAAGAAAGGTCATGTCTTTTACAATTATTTATCTATTTATTTACTTTTCATACCTAGTCCTGTAGAACATCCATTTTTTAAAAAAGACCCTGACTGATGCAGAAAGAAGTCAAGTGGGTTTTCCCAACATGAATTTGCTCTAAGTGAAGAAATGCAATGCCTTTGTAGTCTTTTCAAACATGTCTGATATAATTTACAGACCCTTTCTTGAATTCGTTTAAGTATAACTGAGTTTTCTCCTGGAGAAGGTAGGTGGATCGCACCATTTTTCCTGCGTCAACTCTGTGAAATACAGTTTTTGTTTGTTTGTTTTGGAGGGAGAATCTTGTTCTGTTGCCCAGGTTGGAATGCAGTGGGGTAATCTGGGCTCACTGCACCCTCTGTCTCCTGGGTTCAAACAATCCTCCTGCCTCAGCCTCCCCATTAGCTGGGACTTCAGGTGTGCACCATCATGCCCAGATAATTTTTGTATTTTTAGTAGAAATGAGGTTTCAGGCCGGGTGCGGTGGCTCAAGCCTGTAATCCCAGCACTTTGGTAGGCTGAGGCGGGTGGATCACGAGGTCAAGAGATCGAGACCATCCTGGTCAACATGGTGAAACCCCGTCTCTACTAAAGATACAAAAAATTAGCTGGGCATGGTGGTGCGTGCCTGTAATCCCAGCTACTCAGGAGGCTGAGGCAGGAGAATTGCCTGAACCCAGGAGGCGGAGGTTGCGGTGAGCCGAGATCGCGCCATTGCACTCCAGCCTGGGCAACAAAAGCAAAACTCCGTCTCAAAAAAAAAAAAAAAAAAAAAAGAAGTGAGGTTTCACCATGTTGGCCAGGCTGGTCTCAAACTCCTAACCTCAGGTGATCCACCCACCTTGGCTTCCCAAAGTGCTGTGATTACAGGCGTGAAATACAGTTCTGAATTCTCAATATCTGCTAATCTCCAGTTGATAGGTATACAGACTTCTGCTTGATAGTGATTCAAAGTCTTTGGATAAAAATATGCCATGTATATTTAGAATGTATGTTAGTTACAGTGTTTGCTGGAGCCGCTGTAATAGTGCACCACACATAGTGGCTTAAACAATAGAAACTTCTTGTCTCACAGTTCTAAAGCCTGAAAGTTTTTTTTTTTTGTTTTTCTTTTTTGTTTGTTTTTTTTTTTTTTTTTTGAGACGGAGTTTCGCTCTTGTTACCCAGGCTGGAGTGCAATGGCGCGATCTCGGCTCACCACAACCTCCGCCTCCTGGGTTCAGGCAATTCTCCTGCCTCAGCCTCCTGAGTAGCTGGGATTATAGGCACGCGCCACCATGCCCAGCTAATTTTTTGTATTTTTAGTAGAGACGGGGTTTCACCATGTTGACCAGGATGGTCTCGATCTCTTGACCTCGTGATCCACCCGCCTCGGCCTCCCAAAGTGCTGGGATTACAGGCTTGAGCCACCGCGCCCAGCCGGCCTGAAAGTTTAAGATCAAGGTATCAGCATGATTAAACATCTGCCCTAGTCTTCCTGTTTTTCTTTTATGACATTGGAATATGCCATATTTGAAAAATGCATTTTAGAAAAGCTAATGGAATCTAAATACAGTTTGGAGTTTATTGACTATTAATGTATTAATATTGATTCATTAGTTATGACAAGTGCATTATAATGTAAGAGTTAATAATAGAGGAATTATATTACAAATGAAATTACAAATTAGGTTACAAACCAATGGTATTCAAAACAGTGTGGTACTGGCATAAAAACAGTCATATAGACTGTTGGAACAGAATAGAAAGCCTATAAATGAAGCCATGCGTAGGTGGTCAGCTGATCCTCAACAAGAGTGCCAAGAATACACAATGGGGAAAGGACAGTGTCTTCAATAAATGGTGATAGGAAAATTGTGACTTACATGGAGAAGAATGAAATTAGATCCTTATCTCACACCATACACAAAAATCAACTCAAAATGGATTAACGATTTAAAAGAGAGACGAGGAGAAAACAGGGAAGATGCTCTTTGGCATTGGTCTGGGCAGTGATTTTTTGGATATGATGCCAAAAGCACAGGCAACAAAAGAAAAAAATAAACAGGTGGGACTACATCAAACTGAAAAGTTCCTGCATGCAAAAGACACAATCAGTAAAATGTAAAGCAGCCTGTGGAATGGGAGAAGATGTTTGCAAACCATACATTTGATAAGGGGTTAACATTTCAATATATATAAGGAACTCAGACAACTCATTTGCAAAAACAAAAACGACCTAATTAATAAATGGAGAAAACGGAGCTGACATTTTTTTAAAGAAGACATAAGAATGTCCAGGTATATGAGCATCATTGTTCAACAAGGAAATGCAAGCCAAACCCACGGTGGGATATCACCTCACACCTATTCTAACAGCTGCTGTCGAAAAGACGAAAGTGTCAGTGGGAGTGTGGAAAAAGGAGCCCTCATACCCTGTTGGTAGGAAGGCAAATTGGCACAGCGGCTATGGAAGACAGGATGCAGGTTTCCCAAGAAACTAAAACTAGAATTACCATCTCATCCAGCAATCCCACTTCTGGGTATGAGTCCGGGAAGAAATGAAATCGGACTCTCTAAGAGCTGCTTGTATTGCCGTGTTCATTGCAGTATCATTCACAGTAGCTGAGATACGGACAGGTGAATGGATAAATGAAAGGTGTGTGTATGCAATGGCATATTATTCAGCTTTCGAAAAGGAGATGATGCTATTTGCAACAACATGGGTGGACTTGGAGGACATTACCCGAAGTGAAATAAGCCAGACACAGAAAGACAAATACTGCGTGATCTCTGTTCTATGTAGAAGTTTCAAAACTCAAACTCATGGCAACAGAGAGTAGATGGGTAGTTAACCAGGGGCAGGGGTAGGGGAAATGGGAAACTGGTCAAAGGGTACAAACTTTTAGTGATAAGAAAAACAATATCTGATGGACAGCGTGGTGACTATGGTCAATAATTATTCTAGGCCGGGCGCGGTGGCTCAAGCCTGTAATCCCAGCACTTTGGGAGGCCGAGGCGGGTGGATCACAAGGTCGAGAGATCAAGACCATCCTGGTCAACATGGTGAAACCCCATCTTTACTAAAAAAAAAAATACAAAAAATTAGCTGGGCATGGTGGCACGTGCCTGTAATCCCAGCTACTCAGGAGGCTGAGGCAGGAGAATTGCTTGAACCCAGGAGGCGGAGGTTGCGGTGAGCCGAGATCGCGCCATTGCACTCCAGCCTCGGTAACAAGCGTGAAACTCCGTCTCAAAAAAAAAAAAAAAAAAAAATTATTATTCTATACTTGAAATTGGCTGAGAGCATATCTCAAGTATTCTCACCACACATACAAAAAAGGTAACTAGTGAGTTGATGGGTATGTTAATTAGCCTGATTGTGGTAACCATTTCACAAGGTGTGTGTGTATCAAAACATGTTGTACACCTTAAATATATGCATTTTTATTTGTCCGTCATACCTCTCAATAAGGCTGGAAAAAAACAGGAAACTGGGTGACAGAGGTCTATGGGAACTTTGTGTTGTATTTGGAACTTTTCTTTATATTTAAAACTATTCTAAAATAAAAAAGTTATTCAAATATAAACATCCTTTTAGGTTATAAAATAGTGTCTACATTAAACATTCCATGAATGTGGTACTTATAATTATTAAATAATTATATTGTTTTTAATGCCATTGCTTAAACATGTTTTTGTACTCAAGAACAAATTAGATATGGCCTCTAGAGGACAGTGCTGGGTCATAGAAAGATTTTACAATTTCTGCCCAAGTTGAAGATGGTCGCAATCATTTTTCTTCTTATTTTCTAGCCACAAGGCCTCTGTTTATTCATTGCCCCTCTTAAAAAAAACAACAATAACAAAGAACACTTCTGACGCATCTGCTGTTCTGACTGGTTGGCTGCTTTAACTTTTCTGTGTGTAATTTTGGCTCCACAAGGATCTATTAGGCAAGAAAGATGCTTACATGCCTCAGGGTTTGTGGAAGTTGCACCCTGGGGAGGCGATATGAGGCATATATTATGTGTCATTTGTGAATTCTTCCATGATGGAGACAAAATTACAGAGTTGACTTCCTTTGGAAAAACAAGTTTGTGGCTTGATGAGGGTGCGTGTAGGATAAAGCGGGTTTTGGTCTTTTTTTTTTTTTTTTTTGAGACGGAGTTTCACTCTTGTTGCCCAGGCTGGAGTGCAATGGCACGATCTCGGCTCACCGCAACCTCCGCCTCCTGGGTTCAGGCAATTCTCCTGCCTCAGCCTCCTGAGTAGCTGGGATTACAGGCACGTGCCACCATGCCCAGCTAATGTTTTGTATTTTTAGTAGAGATGGGGTTTCACCATGCTGACCAGGATGGTCTCAATCTCTTGACCTCGTGATCCACCCACCTCGGCCTCCCAAAGTGCTGGGATTCCAGGCGTGAGCCTCTGCGCCCGGCTGGTTTTGGTCTTTTAAAGGCTGAGATTTCCTGTTCTGCAGTGGCTCGGCGGTGGTGGGAGGAAAGGGAAGAGACCATTGCTCTCGCCTCTGGAGCAAATTTCTGGAGTGGTCAGAATAGCAACTCAACATTTTAATTTTAAAACTCCTCCGGAGATAACCTCGGGAGACTGACGTTTTATTTGTCCGAGGCTGCCGAGGCAGGGAGTTGCAGAGCCATAGGAACGTTCATTTGCAAAATGCTCGCCTGAGACCTAGGAGCAGCTGAAGACAATTGTTCATGAGTCGATGGACTCAGCAATTCTGAAACACACAATTCTGTCATTGAATTTTCTGCTGATGGTGGAGTCTGAGGGTTCCACCATGCTCGGTGTGAATCTAGTATAAATATTAAAAAACAGTAGTCATTTGGATGACGATGTGTTCCACTTAGCAGCAACCTTTAGGTTTTGTTTTTTTTTTCTTTTTTGCTCCAGGAATAAATCTGTCCAAAACTCATCTGCTGAACTGGGATCTATGAGCCTTTTAATAAGATTTTTGAAAGGGAGTGGAAAATTTACCGCTCCCTATAGATAGGCTCCTCATTCAGGGTTTCTTGTCTCAGGGAAAAGCATCCCCTTATCCCAGTGGTGTCAGTCAGAATCTTGGGAGCCATCCTTGAATCCTCTGTGTTTTCCGTCATTACTCATGATGAATGCAAGACCAGGTCCTATCAATTCCGCTTCTTAAATATTTCTTGAAGCCATGCATTTCTGTCTCCGTGGCCACCACTCCAATCTAAGCCCTTGTCATACCTGCTGAGACTACTGAAAACACTGCCTCACCCTCAACCAGTGTGCTCTTTCAGAACATGCATCTCTGAGACTGTCGGCGATTTCCCGTTGTTCTTAGGCTAGCAGCCTTATCACCGTCCTGGACACGGAGGCCCTGCAGTCTGGCCCTGTCTCTCCCTAGCCTCATCCTGAAGCCTTCTCCTTGCTCCTTGTACTCCAGCCTCCTAGCCTGCAGTGGTCAGCACAGTCTCAGCACATGCACTTCCCTCTTGGCGGGAGTCTTTCCCTGCTGTCTTTGTCTCATTACCTTCTACTTATTCTTTCCAAATCAGCTGGAGTGTTATTTCCTCATGGATGACTTCCCTGGTCTCCCGTTCTAAGAAGTGCTCTCTATTTATTTATTTTGACATGGAGTCTCGTTCTGTTGCCCAGGCTTCAGTACGGTGGTATGATCTCGGCTCACTGCAACCCCATCTCCCAGGGTCAAGCGATTCTCCTGCCTCAGCCTCCTGTGTAGCTGGGACTACAGGTGTGTGCCACTACGCCCAGCTAATTTTTGTATTTTTAGTAGAGATAGGGGTTTCACCACGTTGGTCAGGCTGGTCTTGAACTCCTGACCTCAAGTGATCCGCCTGTCTCGGCCTCCCAAAGTGCTGGGATTACAGGTGTGAGCCACTGCGCCCGGCCGAGGGTTCTTTATTGACTGTTCTTACAGACCCATGCTCCTTCCCTTCATTGTGCTTACATCAATTTACAGCGTCTTCCTGTTGCTGTTTCTTGATTAATGCATGTCTCCCTTATCAGAGTATCAGCTGTACAGGTTCAAGATGAATGATGAAGAAAAATTATAATCACATATATTTGTTGGATGAATAAATGCCTATTTACTTATTGAATGTTTAGATAGAGGAAGAAGAACCCACTGGATACATTCGATTTGAAAAATTTCTTCCAGTGATGACAGAAATACTACTAGAAAGAAGGTAAGTAAGTAAATGCAATTGTTAAGGCAGAGTAACGATCAGAATTCATTCAGGACGCTTGGCTCTTTCACTTTGTATATTATGCTCAACCAGCGTCTCTTAAGGTGGCCTCCTTCTAACCTTTCTAGATACTTCTGAACTGCCAGTTGGCACATGCTTAGAAATATCAACCACATTCGTGTTAACCTTAGCAAAGCATAATTAGGGGGCAAATAAGCCACAAAGATCATAAGTCAACATTCTTAACTTCTGTTTTGAATTATCAGTGATAAATAAGAATCCTAATATTTTTCTAGCACAAATATAGCATTAGCTTCCAGAGTTGGTTCATCATAGAAGTCTCGTGCCCACGTAAATTGATTTCCGAAAAGCTGACAGATAACCGTAAACATGTCAGTGATTTCACACTAAGTATTTCCTGTGGCGCTAGGTGTTTTCCACTTTCACATCCAGAAATCCAACAAGATTTCAGTGAGGCAAGTATGACCATCCCAGTATGTTAGCAGCTTTTACTTTTTTATTTTTATTTTTTGAGATGGAGTTTCACTCTTGTCATCAAGGCTGGAGTGCCGCATCTCAGCTCACTGCGACCTCTGCCCCCGGGTTCAAGCCATTCTCCCACCTCAGCCTCCCGAGTAGCTGGGATTACAGGGGCCCACCACCACGCCCAGCTAATCTTTGTATTTTTAGTAGGGACGGGGTTTCACTGTGTTGGCCAGGCTGGTCTTGAACTGCTGAGCTCAGGTGATCCACCTGCCTCAGCCTCCCAAAGTGCTGGGATTACAGACGTGAGCCACCACGCCTGGCCCTAGTTTGTTTTATGTGGTCATTTATTCATTCCAGTGGTCCCCAACTACCAGGCCACGGACTGGTACCAGTCCCTGGCCTGTTGGGACTCCTGGGCCTCACAGCAGGAGGTGACCAGCAAGAAAGTGAGCATTGCCACCTGAGCTCCGCCTCCTGTCAGAGCAGCGTTGGCGTCAGAGTCTCATCAGAGCATGAACCCTATTGTGAACTGCGTGTGGGAGGTATCTAGGTTGTGCTCCTTGTGAGAATGTAATGCCTGATGATCGGAGGCAGAACCGTTTCATCCCCAAACCATCCCCCCCACCCCGGTCTGTGGAAAAATGGCCTTCCATGAAACCAGTCACCACTGCCAAAAAGGTTGGAGACAGCTGATTTATTATGCAGAGACTATGGTAAATACTATGGCACTGACTCAACTTATTGCATCATTATAGATACAGACCAATTCCAGAAGATGTCCTCCTTCGAGCTTTTGAGGTATGGAAACTCCAGCTTATATACATATAGATGCATATAAATACAGATATTTATATACACACGTTTATGCTTATTTATGTGAAAAATTCATCATGTAGAACTTACCAACTGAAAAAATATAATATCTATCTTTTCTTTTCCCCTAGGTTTTAGATACAGCTAAACATGGGTTTCTTACTAAGGACGAACTGATCAAGTATATGACTGAAGAAGGTAAGCGTGATTCAGTGCTTACAACAGTGACCTACCTGAGGAATTAGTAATTTGTTAACAGTCATGTGAAAGTTCTGGGGGAGACTTTAGAATCAGTCATTCTGGTGCACAGTTACTTACTGTGCCTACTGTTTTGGTTTGGGGGTGGTTTCTGTTCTGTGGGGGTGAGAGGGAGCTGGGGTGTTGTCTCATAGGATTTTGTAAAGTACAGTGATTACTTCTGTAATTGCAGTCATTCTGAATGGAATTTTCAGAATAAAAGATACGCCATCTGGAAGACATGAACTATCAATCACTGTAATGAAGGCCTCTTCCTAGATTGAAGATCTGAATAGGAGTCTATACAAATTTCTTTCTTTTCTGTTTTTTTGGAGACAGAGTCTCGCTCTGTCACCCAGGCTGGAGTGCAGTCTCAGCTCACTGCAACCTCTGCTTCCTGGGTTCAAGTGATTCTCCTCCCTCAGCCTCTCGAGTAGCTGGAATTACAGGTGTGGGCCACCATGCCCAGCTGATTTTTGTATTTTTAGTAGAGATGGCTAGGCTGGTCTCAAACTCCTGACCTCAGGTGATCCAACCATCTTGGCCTCCCACAGTGCTGAAGGAATTAAAAAATTCCCTTTTAAAAAGCTTTTCTGTTGGTGAAGTTATAGATAATACAGCCTTAATTTAATATGAGGTCGTTTTTCACACTAAACATTTCCTCTTTTAATGTTAATGGAACCGCATATATTTGCTTTGAACATGGCCCTTCATACATAGGCATATGCCCACATAATATCTGCACATTTTAAGGGCCCTTCATACATATGCATATACACACACATAATACCTGCACACTTGTATATGCCAACATGTTTCCTTGGCAATTCTCTCTGCTAGACTGATGTGTTTGTTTTCCCTGAAGGGCGTCTCCTGAAACCGTCCTCATACTGGTCACCTTGCCTTCCTCCGGGAGGAGCGAGAGCCCTCTGGTTCACAGATTGAGTCCTGAGTGACTCAGAGTTGCAAATCACTTGAGACAGAATCAGAAGTGCAAGTAATTGGAGCAGGGAAAGCTAAGTCTGCATCTGCGCGCACAGCTGGTCTGACCATTCCTGCTTGATCGACCATTAGGGGGAACACAGGGAGTGGGAGTAAGAATGACACCACATCATAGCTGCCACCCAAGAACTCTTAGGCCATTGTCAGAATGATCTTAGGGATTAATTCTGATGGGGATGTTACGACTTTCAAAGCATCAGCTTCTTAATCCTAAGGATTAGTTTAAAGAAAGTAAATCCTGGGTTATGTATTAGGCAACATGAATTTAGTCAAAATCGCCAAAACAGTTTGATGTTCCTACTGTTGTGTGCCTACTCTGTGTTTCGTATTCAGTAACTGTAGGAAGGTATAATGACACTGAAATCTACTCCCTCTTGCCAGGATATTACAGTCTTATTGGGGAAATAAAAGTAACATAAAATAGAGACAATAGAAGACGATAGAAAAAGAAATATCTGAAGATCAACCAGCGCCGGGCCAGCCTGGAAAGCTTGGTCTGGAAGACTTAAAGAGAAGTCGGTTTTCTGAGATGGTAGAATGTATATGGTTAGGTTGTTGAGGGCAGAGGTCAACTCTTGTGCATTGTAATTCTCTCCCGTACAGTAAATCTCAACAGATGTTTGTTGAATTAACGAGTGAATGAGTAGATAGTGAAGACTAGGTGAAGGCCTCATGGGAGGGAGACGTAGGTGTGTAAAACAGTCTGAACAAAAATTGAGAGGTAGGAATGAACATGCTATTTCAGAGAGAAAATAAGCCTAGCTGGCCCCGCGGGTGATGCTGGCAAACAGCAGGAAATGAACTTCAGTAGATTGACTGGGACTAAATTGTAGAGTCCCAGGATCAGGAGTTTGGAATTCATCCTGTGGGCAATGGAGAAGTATTATAGGCTTTTGAGCAGACGAGTCACATGGTGTGTGAGTGATCAGGAGAAGGTTTTTCTGGTGCTGGTCGGTTTGTTAGATGCATGAGAAAGAGGTTGGACCAGGGAGACCAGTTAGAAGGTTATTTCAGCATTCTGAAGGCACCCAAATAAGGGCCTAACCTGGCAATGGCAATGGGAATATACAGGACTGTCTGCGGCAGAATCCGTGGGTCATGATGACAGAGCGCAGGGGACAAAGATGAGAGCTGAATCAAAAGTAACACCAAGGCTTTGCCCTTGAGCACAAGTGTTATGGTAATGCTACTGACTGCAACAGCAAAGTCAGAACAGACTGCAGTGTATACAGAGACGGTGTGCTCGTGTGGTTTACCCGGAGGAGCTGTGTGATAATTGCCAAGATGGTATGTTTACAGGGAGTTCATGGTACTTAAAGATCAACTATTGAGTCTCTCAGTGGACTAAGCATAGGACAGGTATTTTCAAATAAGAATATGTATGATTTCAATGATTCAATCAACAAGTATTGTTACAAACCTTCCACATATATGAGCCAGTATGTTTGGAAGTAATATATAAGATGTAAATACTATACAAATCTAAGTTATGATTTAATATAACAGACCCATCAGCTAAGTGTAATAGCAGTTGACTAGTTTGGTAAACTAGTAGCTTAAGAATTGTTGCTTTGAGATTCTCAGAATTCTACAAATTGTTTTTAAGTACATTTATGCTATATAATAATATGGATTAAAGTTACTTACACAGTCTTCATAATATCCACAAAGCATCAAATGCTAGTTTGAGAATATACATTCTTACTGCCCAGGATGTCATATGATAAACAAAATAAATCCCATTGAATCAAGTTCCTACAAGATAGAAGTCCGTAAGTGTCCAGCAATGTGTATTGCATCAGATGGTGTTTAGCAGCAGGGAAGATCTCAGAACAATTTTTTAAACAAACACTTACCTGTTGCGGCTTCTGTGTCAGGTACTGTTGTAATTACCATTCAAATAATAACACGTTGAATTCTCTAGACAACCATGTGTGGTGGGTAGTATTACTATCATCTTCATTTTAGAGACAGGTAAACTAAGGTATGGCGCAGTTAACTGACTTGCTCAAGGGCTTAGAGCTAGTGAGAGGCAGCCAGCATTTGAATCCAAACTTGTGCTTTTAACCGTTATATTATTTTCCTTCCATCTTCAATCAAATACTGGGGCTCCAAGTTGATCCTTTGGTAATTTCAAAAGTTTTAATCTAAATAAATAACCTTGTTCATGGTGTCTTTATGTCTTCCTATTGCTTTGCCTGAAATGACGTGTTCTCAGGTTGCTTGGTCTACAACATCTGCAGGCGAGGAGTCCAAAATCTACCAGGGTATACACTAGCCTTCACTGTGAACCTCCTGACTGTTGTGGATTTGCCGGCTCTACAGCTGCAGGGAGAGGAACTAGTGACTTTGTGGGGTTTGTGGGGCTCCATGGCTATTAAGCTGGCTAGCGGAAAGAGAAAGAAAAAAAATCAGATGATCGTAAATGATACATTTTCCTTTTTGTCTCTCCAAGGTGAGCCTTTTTCTCAAGAGGAAATGGAAGAAATGTTGTCTGCTGCAATTGATCCAGAATCAAATTCAATTAACTACAAGGACTATATATCAATGATGGTGATAGATGAAAACTAAATGTTCTAAAGATAATTTCTAAGTAAAAGGACAATTGTAGAATTTGCTCGTCCTTGTTAATTTCACATCTTCTCTCATGATTCCTATATGTGATATTTAATATCTTGTGACATAACTATTTTAAGATACTTTGTTTTTAAAGATGATCATAACACTTTAAAACAAATTTAGTATGTCTAGCCTTACAGAATGATATGTTACTATTTATTTAAAAACAATTCTGTCCAGGCACCGTGGCTTTCACCTGTAATTCCAGCACTATGGGAGGCTGAGGCGGGCAGATTACAAGGTCAGGAATTCGAGACTAGCCCGGCCCACATGGTAAAGCCCGTCTCTACTAAAAAAATACAAAAATTAGCCAGGCGTGGTGGCAAGTGCCTGTAGTCCCAGCTACTCAGGAGGCTGAGGCAGAAGAGTCACTCTAACCCAGGAGGCAGAGGTTGCAGTGAGCCGAGATCATGCCACTGCACTCCAGCCTGGGCAACAGAGCGAGACTCAAAAAAAAAAATATTAAAACATTTTAACATTAGAATGGATCGTTGTTTATTTTCTACACTAAAACTCAGGTTACCTTCAAATTAATTAAGCTGACAAAATGAAAATGACTGTAGTGACCCCAGGTTTGGCATATAAAGATCTAAGAGGGGGCAGAATGACCACCAATTGAAAATGAGTAGCAGTATGATGGCTTCTTTTTTAAACAACAAGAAACATTTCATCAGTCTGAGTGTGGAAGGAGATTTATCAAAATAAATACTAATCATTGATTTTCTCTGAGTGCCAATTACAGATATCATTTGAGATCATAATAACTTAGTGTAAAAATTAAAATTTGCTGATCCAGCGTGACATCATTTATGGAGTAGCTAAAGGAGTTGAGGTCATTGAAACTAGAGGAAAGAAGGCTGAGTGGAAATGAGAATGGAAGGTGGTGGCAATGCTCTCTTTGTCTTTAGAAAAGTTCTCACCCGTGCAGCGTACCTGCCATGGAATGTTGTCCTGAATACTGAGTGATGTTACGGTGTCTGGAAAGTGCAGCTCCTGAAAGAACAGAAGAAAGTGACCTGTGCACCTCTGAGTACAGCAGTCACAACGGAGAAGTGTAAAATATAGAGCCTCTTACAAGCAAAGGGAAGATAAGGTAAAGGAAAATGAACAATTTTCCATAACTTCTATATTCTTTTATAACAACACACACACACACACACACACACACACACACACACACACACACACAGGCATCTCTATTTAAAGATGGCTTTTTCATTATATGTGTGTATCTACATATATGTAAACATTTAAAGTTGCTGTGAGCCTGCCTCAGTCGTGTAGTCTTGCCCCTAGAAGCAGCAGCTTCATTCATTCTTGAAACACTGAATGAGTGTCATTAGATAATGTGCTCGGAACCAGAGTCCCTAACTAATCCAGGTCACAGTTGAGGGAGGGAAAGCTGCAAGTTAGTCAGCAGCCAGTTTCAGATAGGGGCTCCTTCAGAGTACTGTGGAAATGCAGAAGAGAGGCAGCCGCTGAGCCGTGCAGGGAGGGAGCCTTCTGGGAGGTGAAAGGTGCTAGTGTGTAGAGAAGGCTTACCAGGACGGGAAACACTCGCCTTTCAAATGAGTAGTTTAATAAGTGGGTGGCGGGGCACAGGGCGTTCCAGCAGGTGAGCAGCAAGTACAGAAACCCCAGAGGTGTCATGAAAGATGGAACCCCCTGGGAATTGAAAGCAGCTCAGTAGTGTGGAATGAAGGAGATTTGGGGGTCATGATGAGGGTGAAACTGGAGGACAAACGAGCCGTATCGTTAAGAATATCGGGGTAGGTGTTAAGTTTCAGCGTTAGAATTTGGACTGCATTCTGAAGATCACAGAGAAAGATCATTTGTAAGCAGCATTAAAAGTATATTTGATGGGTCACACCTAGAAGTGAGACCAGCTTGTAGGCTATTTGGTTTGTGGGAAGGATAGACTGGGAACAGTCGAGCATGAATCCCAGGTTTCTGGCTCAGACAGACGGTGGGTACAAGTGCCATCCATTCCGATAAGAAACCCAAGTGGGGCGTCGGTAAGCAAAATGATGAGTGTGGGTGCAGACATCCTGGGACGCCCAAAGGGTGACATTCGATACTCAGCTGGATATAGAAGGGCGATCTGGCGGAGGCCTGGGTTTTGGAGCCCTCAGCATGTAAGTAGTAGTCAATGCCTTGAGAGCAAAACAGAAGCGAGTCTAGAACAAGATCATGGGGAATGCCGGCATCTAACAGAAGGCAGGGGAAGAGGAGCCCGCAAAAGGGACGCGGAAGGAGAAGCTCGGGCAGAGGGGAAGCTGGAAAGAAGCCTTGTGGATGCCAAGCTCGGAGAGACTGGCAGGGAGGCGGCCGTGGCCGTGGCAGCTGCAGCGGAGCGGGGAGGTCCGTTAAAGAGGGGAGGCGTCCGTGGGGTCCGCACTGAAGCGTCGCTGAGGACGTCTCCCCGCGCAGAGGTGCAGGGCTGAGTGGCCGGAGGACGAGTCACCCCGCAGGGAAGAGAAGGAAGCAGGCAGCAGCGGCGGGGGCGACGTGGGGCGCTGGGGGTGTGGGCGCGGTCGCTCGCAGTCCAGGAGGCCGCGGTCACGGAGGAGCCGGGGCGGTGGGCCCGCGCCCGTGGCCCGCGCACGGCCTCTGCTGACCTCCGGGCGGAAGGTGGCAGGTGACAGGGCTTGCAGAGAAGGGCGGAATGTTGGAAGATCTCTTGTGGGAAATGGAGAAAGTTGAGAAAGAGCCCGTGGAAGGGTTTTCAAGAAACCCGGAAGATTCTGTGCTCGAGAGCAAAGAAGAGACAAGGTAGATTGTCGCAGGGCTTCAGGGTGAGGCGGAAGGAGCCACGGGCCGAGGCAGCCGAGGAATCTGCCAGGAAGCAGGTGCGTGGCGTCTGCGGGGCCGGCTGTCAGGGAAGCCCCGGGCAGGCGGCGCGGGCTGAGGGACCGGAGGGGTCAGAGGCTCCGGGTCTCAAATGGCAGATGGCTGCTGTTGGCCGCAACCGATGGTCCTTCCTACCATTCCTGAGCGATAATATGTTTCCCTGGAAATTTCGCTTTACTCTGTTCTTAGGGTGTTTATTTTCTTCTCCTGTTTATTTATTCATTTGAGACAAAGTTTCACTCCTGTCGCCCAGGCTGCAGTGCAGTGGCGCGATCTCGGCTCACTGCAACCTCCACCTCCTGGGTTCAAGTCATTCTCCTGCCTCAGCCTCCAGAGTAGCTGGGATTACAGGCATGTGCCGCCATGCCTGGCTAATTTTGTATTTTTAGTAGAAACAGGGTATCTCCACGTTGGTCAGGCTGGTCTTGAACTCCTGACCTCATGATCCACCGGCCTCAGCCTCCCAAAGTGCTGGCATTACAGGCGTGAGCCACCACGCCGGCTTTTTCTCCTATTTACTATATGAATAAGTAGTAAGAGTGGCTCATGTTCGTTGACTGTTCTGTGTTGCAGCCACTGTCCTGAGTGCTTCACATACATGAACTCATTTAATCCTCACGTCCACCCATCGGTATAGATGCTAGTAAGTTGCCCTCATTTTACAGGGGTGGCAATCAGGAAGTGACACAACATCGCTTCTCGGCCTTTTGGCTAAGATCAAGTGTAGTATCTGTTCTTATCAGTTTGATATCTGATACGTCCTCTATCCGAGGACAATCTATTAAATGGATTTTTGGAAATAGGAGATGGAATAGAAGCTTGCTCCGTCCACTCCGCGCATCGAGCTGCTATTGCAGTACTTCCAGGAACGGTGCACCAAAAAAAAAAAAAAAAAAAAAAAAAAAAAAGAAGTGACAGGACAGTAAGGGGCTGTATCAGCTTTTTCTAGGTTATGTTCTGATATCAAAACTCCCATATGTCAGGGGTTGACAAGAATAAAGCTTATTTCTGTTTACGTCTTTCGTCAGCTGGGGTCATCTGGGACTCTGCCCTCTGTGTCCTTTCTTCTAGTCATGGCCTGGAGAAGTAGGATGACCATATGTGCTGCTTTGCCCGGGGTAGTCCCAGACTACACCCATTCCAGTGTAATTATTGATTGGTCTCCTTGTTACTTTTAGAAATGTTCCAGTTTAGATGATTAATGTGTGGTCATCCATTCAAAAAATAGTGAGTGAAAGTGATGGCGAGGAATCGTCACTTACGGAGGGCTTTCTGACAGATGATTCTAGCAGTAGTAACAGTGGGAGGCATTTCTTCCTTCTCTAGTTTCCCAAGGTATTTTTTTCCCCCAGGATAAGGTAAAATCCAAGTGGAGAATTGATGTGTCTCTGGCTTGGCCGTGCATGTCAGAATCACCAGCCAGAGATGAGAACCAGCCGCATGCCCTCAGGACCGGGCGGAGGCGGAGGACGAAAGGGGTGTGGTGACTCTCAGAGCGCCCGCAGACAGGCTGTTTGTGATGGGCAACGCTTTGCAGCTGGGAAGGAGGGTGGCCGAGATAGGAAATAACCTTTGAGGTGGACACACACCCAGGGGCGTGTCATTCGGCAGCAGGGCCAGCACGGACAGGCAGCGGTACAGCGCGAGCTGGCGCCTGGTGCGTGAACACAGGCACCGACCTGTTTGGAGCACACAAGACAGCTCTGAGTTAAATCCTGTAAGCCGTTGAAGAACTGCAGCCTGGTGAATGAACCCTAATCTCTTGACAGTCAGGGGTGACACCATATTCTCTCTCCGAAGAGACTCGTGCCTGGAAGGCGGAAGAGGAAGGGGGCCTCGCGATCGCGTGCCTCCCCAGGTCCCACCTTAGAGGAGTCTGTCAAACGTTCTGACTGATGTTAAACTTCACATTGTGGCTCAAGGGAATCCTCTCTGTGTAGTATCATAGAGTTGGCTTTACGGAATGCAATTAACTTTTATCTTTAGCACAAATGTGTCTGTTTCTTTTAAGGCCACCAGAAAGCGCAACAGAGGCGTCCCACAGAAATCTCATTTTATCTCCGGAGTTGCAGAATAAATGTACCTTGTTTGCAAAGGGCACACTTTTCTTTACACCCAAACCACAGCAATGTGTTTTTTGACTCTTCAGCTCACCGACCTTGCACTCAGCATCTGATTTAAATCACCATGGCATTTCCTGACTAGGAGAGTGCTTGGTCTCTTGTGCAGAAAGGTGGCTTGCCCTCATGCCTCTTGGCTTCTGCCGAGCCCGCCAGCCCCACCGGGCCCCGTGGAAAGCCCCCTCTGCTCTCACACTGCTGGGAAAGGTGCGTGACTTCAGGCCTGAGACTCCGGCGGTCTTGCGCCCTGATCCCGGCTTTATGTGTGACTTACTCCGGATCCTTCATTCACCCCCCTGTGCACCTCTGTCTGCAAAATAGCCCAGCTCTAGTCCTTCTCCCACCTGAGAGTCCCCTTTGCAGTCACCCAGTGTCTAAGTGCCAAATGCCTAAGAGACACAAAGAAGAGGGTGCACCACAGCAGGCGCGCTGGGCTTGTGACTGTGAGCTCAGGGAAGGAGGATTTTCTGCGGGATGGAAAGTGTTTAGCTCTTTCTTTCCTACCTTCCTGTCTTCCTTTCCCTTTTCTAAATCCTTCCATATGAGAAAGTTCCCTGCTTATACCGGCAGTTCCTGGAAGATGAGTGTCACTACATTACGCTCCTGGGCCACTTAAATAGACAGAGAGCCTCAAGGTCGCATATACTCCCTGCCAAGCCGGGCGTGTTTCTGAATGTGTGGCTGCCAGTCACCTGCTTCAGGAGCCCCTGGAAGGAGGATGTTAGGAATGGGGGGAGTGCCCCTTCCAAACTCCTCAAACAGAATCTCTGGAGGTAGGGCCCAGGACACTGAATTTTTCACATTCTCACGGGAGCCTTATGCACGCTTGTGTGTGAAAACCACTACCTGGGACTCTGATAGCGAATGAAAGTGTGGGATTTGGAGTTAGTCTTTGCCACGTACTGATTACGTGATCGGTCCAGACATTTAATATTTCTGAGCTTCCGTGGCGGTCGAGGCTGCCGTGAGCCATGGTTGCGCCACTGCACTCGGCCGGGGTGACAGAGAGAGACCTTGGCTCAAAAAAATAAAAGAAAATTGTTGAGCTTCTGCATCTATATTTGTAAAGTGGATAAAACACTTCAGGGCTGGTGTGAAGATTAAATAAAATAATAAAAGCGAAAGTGTTTACAAAGCTGTAAGCGATGACAGAATGATTATTTACAGAAAGCCAGGTGGGCAGAGAGGGAGAGAGAAAACCAGAGAGGGTAGGGCAGGGATGAAGACCTGCTGCCTGGGTGTGGACAGAGTGTGGGGACATGGGTACATAGCAGAAAACGAACTGGGGAGAGTGTGCGCATGCCCAGCCTGCCGTGGGCTGATGCCCGAGGTTTGCCGTCATGGCGCTGTTAATGCTAAGGTGTTAAGTTTATTTCTAGAATGTGAAAATAGGAGGCTTTAAGAGGTTTCTTTTTTTCTTGGTTCTATTTTTTAAAAAATTTGCTATCAGTCATAGTACCTTTAGAGCAGCAGGAATTATTTACCTCGTCTAGTGGAGAAAACACTCATAATCATTTGAAGAAACTGTTATTTTTCTTAAAAAAGAAAAATTAGGTCAAGCACAGTGACTCATGCCTGTAATCCCAACACTTTGGGCGGCCAGGGTAGGCGGTTGACTGAAGATCAGGAGTTTGAGACCAGCCTTGGCAACATGGTGAAACCCCGTTTCTACAAAAATACAAAAATTAGCCAGGTGCGGTAGACCATCTGTAATCCCAGCTACTTGGGAGGCTGAGGCAGACGAATCACTTGAACCTGGGAGGCAGAGGTTGCAATGAGCCAGGATCATGCCGTTGCCCTCCAGCCTGGGCAACAGAGCAAGACTCCATCACCAAAAAAAAAAAAAAAAAAAAAAAAAAAAAAATCCAAAAAACATAAATTGAAAAATACTAGAAGATCAGACCATATATGCCATTATATAATCTGCTATTTTAAATTAATACACATAATGAACAATCTTTCCATGTCAGTGTATACTTGCCCAAAACATAACTTTGAGTGACTAGATAGTATCTAATTGTTTGGCTACACCTTAATTAATTAATCAGTTTAGAGATAGCTCTTGCTGTGTCACCAAGGCTGGAGAGCAGAGGCACAATCATAGCTCACTTCAGCCTCGAACTCCTGGCCTCTAAGAGATCCTCCCCAGCCTGGGCTTCCTGAAGTGCTGGGGTTAGAGCTGTCACACTTGCTATTTCATTAGTCCTTATTCTCAGTAATTTAAATACTTTTCAGTTTCCACTATTATAATAAATTATGATGAACATCCTAGTAGTTAATTGTTTGCTTAGAATACATTTCTAAAAGTAGAACTGTTGAGTCACTTCTGAAGCGATGGGGACCTATTTTTAAGTCTTTGGCTAATGCGTTTTCAGTCTATCCTGCAGAAAGGTTGTTCCCAGCATAAACGCTCCTCAGCATATTTTTGCTTTCTATTTTGCCAGTTTGATAGGCAAAAATAGTATCTCATTGATCTTTTAAAAATTTGCATTCCATTGATAACTGGAACTTTCTAAAGGCCCACGGCAGCATACTGAAGGATTCAGTGGGGTGAGCTCCGGGAAGTGCCAGATGTGAGCCTCGCATTTGTTTCTTCAGACAGAAACAACAGACCCCAGCCGGGCGCAGTGGCTCAAGCCTGTAATCCCAGCACTTTGGGAGGCTGAGGCGGGTGGATCATGAGGTCAAGAGATTGAGACCATCCCGGTCAACATGGTGAAACCCCGTCTCTACTAAAAATACAAAAAATTAGCTGGGCATGGTGGCACGTGCCTGTAATCCCAGCTACTTAGGAGGCTGAGGCAGGAGAATTGCCTGAACCCAGGAGGCGGAGGTTGCGGTGAGCCGAGATCGCGCCATTGCAATCCAGCCTGGGTAACGCGAAACTGCATCTCAAAAAAAAAAAAAAAAAAAAAAAAAGAAACAACGGACCCCGCGGCCGCTTTGAAATGGAGCCCACAAAGCACAACATTACAGGCAGAATCTGAATTCAAGAGATGCGATTTCTTCCAGAAAAAAATATTATTTGCAGGAGGCAATTAGAATGAGCCACTTCTGCACAGAGCACTTAGCAGGAAATGTCACAGATATTCAAGCAGCAACATAGGAACCGGGGAAGAAAGCGTGCAAAAGTAGTGAAGAATGACTGTCACAGCCAGAAGGACGGGAAAAGGCCAGCTGATCCGGCTGCGAAAGCGTTTCCTCATGCAGTTCGTTTGCGCATCAGTCAGCATTCGTTGAGTTCCCACTATGTGGCAGACACTGTGCTAGGCACCAGAGATGCCGAAGTGAATACGAGACATAGCCCTTGCCCTTGAGAGATTTCACCCTGATGGGAGGGACAGTAGGACACTCAGAGACGCCGAGCAAGAGTTGGTCAGCAATGTCAGCAAAGTGCACCAGGGCCAGTCACAGCAGCCCGCTCTGCTGTGGACTCAGAGGACTTCACAGAGGAAGTGACAGGCTGAACTGCAAATGTTTTATGTGCTCACATTGGCAATTTTGCTGCCAATACTAGGTGGGTGAGAATGTTCTAGAATGAATGGCCTGAAGCTAATGCTGAAACAGCTTTATAGCATGGCTTAGGGAAAAGAGTGCTGAATTCCAGCTGTGCCAGGTATAGGATACGTGACTTGGGAAACGTCACGTGATGTGTGTCCTCTGTTGTCTCTCTCTAAAGTGGCGGAAATCATAGCTACCTTGTAGGATTACTCTGAGCATGAAGGGCTCCCTGCACATAGGGCTTAGTAAGTGGTCTCTGTCATTACAAAGTGTTCAGTGAATATCTGCTGAATGAATGAATATAAATATTTTCTCTATATAGAAAGCATCCTCAATTATATAACGAGGTTGGGCACAGGTATTTATAGGATGTCTGGGAGTAAGGAAGTCCATTTTTCTAAACTTGTGACCTCAGGGACTTCATGGAAAGGGTGCACATGAAATTTTAACTTCATTCATTCAATGAAATATTTAATTAGTGATATTCTGTGCTAGAAACAGTTCTAATAAAATAGTTGGGTGTGGTAGCTCACGCCTGTAATCCCAGCACTTTGGGAGGCTGAGGGGGGTGAAGCACTTGAGGTCAGGAGTTTGAGATCAGCCTGGGCAACATGGCAAAACCCTGTCTCTACTAAAAATGCAAAAATTAGCTGAGCATGGTGGCGGATGCCTGTAGTCCCAGCTACCTGAGAGGCTGAGGCAGGAGAATTGCTTCAACCCAGGAGGCAGAGGCTGCAGCGAGCCGAAATCGTGCCACTGCTCTCTAGCCTGGGCGACCGAGCAAGATTCCGTCCCCAAAAGAAAAGAAGCAGTTCAGGTAAACAAAACAAAGTCCCTGTCCTTAAGGAACTTGAATTCTGACTGTGAGGTTGACAGTAGGAGGCAGGTAACACATCAATAAATATACGTCACGTCCGGATTCACACTATGAAGAAAAACAAAGCAGGGTAAGGGGAGAGAGTGACGGGTGCTGTCCTATCTAGAACGACACGGGAGGCGATCTCGAGCAGTGGGAACGAGCATTCCGTGTAGAGGAACGTCAAGTACCAGGAGTTTGGCAGCTGGCAGGATCAGCAGGGAGACCCCAGGCCTTGGCAGCCTGAATGAAGAGTGAGGAACATGAGGACGGGAGGGCCCTGTAGGCCAGGAAAGGACTCTGGAGCCATGCTAAGTGTGAAGAGAAGCCACTGAATGGTGCTGAGCCGGCGAGGGGACATTGCCAGGGGATGGCGTCTCGGGCCAGGATGATAATGGAGAGCGAAAGGTGGTTGGATTTGGGATCCGTGTGGGAGGTAGAAGCCGCAGGAGTTCCCAGCGGATTGGATGGAAGTAGAGAAGAGACTCAAGAAGGATCACAGGGTTTAGGTCTAAACAACTAGATTCTGTTCGTTCAGGTTGAAGGGACGCTCAGGAGTGTGGTTTGAGACACGTTCCCACTGAGGAGCCAACCGAGCAGCCAGGCTGTCGGTGTAAGTCAGGAGCTCTGGGGAGCCTGGGCTTGGAGTGGTCCGTGTGCAGATGCTTGCAGCTGTGCGGCTGGAAGAGTCACCTAAGAGGGGATGGCGAGTGGGGAAGAGAGGGGCTCTGAGGGCCGAAGCTGGGGACAGCCCAAAGTTAGAGACAGGGAATGAGAAAGGGCAGCAAAAGATAACAGGGCAAGCATGCCATCAGGGCAGTCCCGGGCCCTCTTCTGTCCGCCGTACGGTGTCCCCAGGACCTGTAGCGGACCTCCATCACCCAGTTACTTCTTTTCAATGGTCCTTCAGCTTCCCTGAGGCAAGTTGGACTCACAAAGACTAGAAAATACTGCGTGTGCGCCATATGCAACTCAATGGTAGCACCGCGTTTTTTAGTTGCTTGTGAAATCTAAAACCATCCCTTCTCATCACATTGCAAGTGAACCATCACGATCGCATGGTTTCTCAGTGCCTTTGAAATTCTTGTGATCTTCAGTCCTGATGCCCATATTCTTATTTGAGGAGGGAGGCTGGGGTCGAGGCAGGGCCCGACTGCCGTGGTTTTTGGCTGCATTACAAATTGGAGTTAGCTCCAGCTGAGCCAGTGTGGCGGCCACAAAAGCAAGTCCTGCACCAAGACGGTGTGCTTAATTTAAACTACCAGGAAAGAATGACTGGGCAGTATGTGATTCCCAGCTGTGAAACGCAACCACCACACCCTTGTCCCAGAAACACCATTTCAGTTTTTCTAAATCAAGTGGAACTCCAATCCCTTATTGGCCAATGGAAACAGGAGGCCTCAGTTTACCTCCTATCACACAATAATCTGGAGGTTTATGTGGTACCTCTACAATCTAACAATACGGACCAAGACCATGACAACTGTGAACACCAAAACTGGCTCAGTCACCGTCGTCATCGCCTGAGAAGCCCTGTCCCCTTCCCAGTCCACTGCTCTGGAAACTGGAATGACCCCTGTGAGGAAACCAGTGAGAATACAAAAATCAGCCGGATGTGGTGGCACATGCCTGAGGTCCCAGCTACACGGGAGGCTAAGGCAGGAGAATTGCTTGAACCCAGGAGGCAGCGGTTGCAGTGAGCTGAGATCGTGCCACTGCACTGCAGCCTGGCCAATAGAGCGAGACTCTGTCGCAAAAACAAACCAAACAAACAAACAACAGAATAAATGGACCCTCATGTATTTATTATGCATTCGCATTAACGTATGGCCAATCTTGCTTCACCTGTTCTCCCTCCACGGTGCCCCTCACCTCCATCCTCACCCCTGCTGGTTATTTCCAAACCGATTCTAGACATCACATCATTTCATCTGTAAACGCTTGGATGTTATCTTTAGCATATAAGATAAACATAAGGACCTCCCTCCCCCTGCCCCCACGCAACCATGAAACCATGATGATATCTTAAAAAGTTAACAATAATTCTGTAATATCTGATATGCGATATTTTCAAATTTCCACTATTGTCTCATAAACGTGCTTTTACCATTGGTTTATGCCAGTCAGGATCCAAACCAGGCCGTCGTGTGGCCATTGGCTGCTGTGTCTTTTCATCTTTAACTCTCCCCTCCCCTTCTGTTCTTGTCTTTCATTTGCTGAAGCGCCTGGTCTTTGGTCCTGGAGAATTTTCCCCATTTTGGCCTTGTCTGATTGCATTTCTGCCGTGGTGTTTCACACGTCCCTCTATTCCCTGTATTTCCTGCAGACCAACTTTTATGTCTAGTGGCTTGATCACCGTCAGGGTCAGTTTTGTTTCTGTCTTTTCTTTTTTTGCAAATCAACTTCATTGGAAGTGGTGGCTTTTTACTGCCTTCCTTCAGGAGAGAACATAAGGTCTGCATTGTCTCTTCTTGTCACTAAGACTCGGGTGCTGTCAGCCTGATCCCCACTGTATGAAGCTCTCCGTCAACCTGTCACTTAATGGTCGCCATTAACATTATTTTAGTAAGAGTTGCAAAATGGTGATTTTTTTTTTTTAAAGATGCTATCGTTCCTTCTTCATTTATGCAATGGAATTCCTCTTTTATTTTTATTTATTTATTTATTTTTATTTTTTTATTTTTTATTTTTTTTTTTGAGACGGAGTTTCGCTCTTGTTGCCCAGGCTGGAGTGCAATGGCGCGATCTCGGCTCACCGCAACCTCCGCCTCCTGGGCTCAGGCAATTCTCCTGCCTCAGCCTCCTAAGTAGCTGGGATTACAGGCACGCGCCACCACGCCCAGCTAGTTTTTTGTATTTTTAGTAGAGACGGGGTTTCACCATGTTGACCAGAATGGTCTCGATCTCTCGACCTCGTGATCCACCCGCCTCGGCCTCCCAAAGTGCTGGGATTACAGGCTTGAGCCACCGCGCCCGGCCTGGAATTCCTCTTTTAAAGATAATTTTCTCACCACCAGCCTGGGCAACATGGAGAAACCCCATATCTACTAAAAATAGAAAAATTAGCCGGGCGTGGTGGTGCGTGCCTGTAGTCCCAGCTACTCAGGGGGCTGAGGTGGGAGTATAACCTGAGCCTGGGACGTGGAGGTTGCAGTGAACTGTGATCACACCACTGCACTCCAGCCTGGACCACAGAGCAAGATTCTGTGTCAAGAAACAACAACAACAAAAAAAAACAAGATAATATTCTGTCATCAACGATTTGGCTTCTTTGAAATACTGTTTGCACAGCAAAGGCACAGCAGTTTGCTTCTTTTCTTTAGTTTGTCAAACGAAGTATTTCTTGAGTTCTCTTGATAACATGTATTTTCGGCTGGATGCAGTGGCTCACACCTCTCATCCCAACGCTTTGGGAGGTCAAGGCAGGAAGATCACTTGAAGCCAGGAGTTTGGGAGACACCTGGGCAACAGAGTGAGACCCCATCTCTACAAAAATTAAAAATAATTAGCCAGCATAGTGGCACATGCCTGTAGTCCCAGCTACTCAGGAGGCTGAGGCAGGAGGATCCCTTGAGCCCAGGAGTTAGAGGCATAGTACTGCACTCCAGCCTGGCCAACTTGCAAGACCCTGTCTCTGGAAAACAAACAAAAACATGTATTTTACTAAGTGTGTGTGTGTGTGTGTGTGTGTGTGTGTGTGTGTGTGTGTCACAGGTGGGCCTTAAAAATTGCCTGTGTCCCTTAAGAGAAGTATAAGCCCCACTTCGGCTTGTGTGCTAGCCAAATCCACACTTAGTAACTTTCTTCTTACCTTGTTCGTTCCTGGCGATTTACAGTGTTTGCATTAAGAGTGACACTGCTATTTCTGTCACAGCGAATCTCTCTCTCTGTTTTTCTTTTACTTTTTCTTTTTCTTTTTGAGACGGAGTTTCGCTCTTGTTACCCAGGCTGGAGTGCAATGGCGCGATCTCGGCTCACTGCAACCTCCGCCTCCTGGGTTCTGGCAATTCTCCTGCCTCAGCCTCCTGAGGAGCTGGGATTACAGGCACGCGCCACCATACCCAGTTAATTTTTTGTGTTTTTAGTAGAGACGGGGTTTCACCATGTTGACCAGGATGGTCTCGATCTCTTGACCTCGTGATGCACCCGCCTCGGCCTCCCTAAGTGCTGGGATTACAGGCTCAAGCCACCTCGCCTGGCCTTCTTCTTCTTTTTTTTTTTTTTAAAGATGGGGTTTCACCGTGATGGCCAAGCTGGTCTTGAACTCCTGACCTCGTGATCCACCACCTCAGCGTCCCGGAAGTGCTAGGATTACAGGCGTGAGCCACCACGCCCGGCCTGTTTTTCTTAATGTGGGTGGAAGTGAAGTGTTTGGACTTGATTTAATGAAGCTATCACAGATAAAACAGGTTTCAAGTATCATAGGGTCATAAGGAAAAAGATGATTTAGAAAAATTATTAGGTAAGTGATAACAGTACACCATGAATTCTGTAATTCTAATATTACTCTTCCCTAACTAAACATGTTAAATAATATTTACAACCATTTTTATTTTGATATTTGATATATTTAAATTATACATGTTAAATAATGTATATTTAAAAATAAGAAAAATGCTCACACGATTCAGACCCACACCTGGTTATATCTGTGTTTCTTCCATTTTAAATTTGGTCATTCATCAATATACATTGGTTATCAATAAATTTGCATTTGTAAGCCAGGTAGAAAGTTGAGATAATTTCTTCAGGAATAACCAGGATTAACCAGATAATTTAAAGATTTTCTTGATCTAGGAATTAAGAATTACTATGCTATGGCGGCCTGGCACGGTAGTTCATGGCTGTAATCTCAGCACTTTGGGAGGCCGAAGCGGGCGGATCAGCTGAGCTCAGGAGTTCGAGCCCAGCCTGGCCAACATGGCAAAACCGGTCTTTACTAAAAATACAAAAAATTAGCCAGGCGTGGTGGCGGGCACCTGTAATCCAAGCTAGTCGGCTGGCTGAGGCAGCAGAATCGCTGGAACCCCAGAGGCGGAGGTCGCGGTGAGCCGAGATCGCGCCACTGCCCTCCAGCCTGGGCGACCGAGCAAGACTCCGTCTCAGAACAAAACAAAAAACAAACAAAAGAGAATTCATAAGCTAGGGAGACAGAACGAATTTCAAACAGTTGGAATCCGATTCCAAAGACACGCTTCCAGTTTCCTGATGCTGTCACCCACCCACGTGGCTGCATCAGGCGTGGGGTCCTGAGGGCAGTGGGGCAGGGGCGAGGTCGAGCGGGCAGGAGCGGGAACCGAGGGCAGAGGCGGCGGTGAAGACGCCGCACCCAGAAGCAGGAAGAGGCTCGATCCACGCCGGCCCAGCGCCACGCGGGGCGAAAGGTGCTGAGAAGCTAGGTGCACCTGCCGCGCCTGCGCAGGGCGGTCGGGGGTGGGGGGGGTGGTGTGTGTGGCTCTCTGTCCCGGTGCGCCTGCGCGGGACGGTCAGCGCGGGGGGTGGGGGTGAGGGAGGGGGTGGGGTTCCGGCGCCCCGTGCGCCTGCGCGGGATGGTCAGCAGGGGACCCGGCGGCCCAGTGCGCCTGCGCGGGAGCGGAAGGGGCGCTGCCGCCGCCAGCCGCGGGAAGGAGGAATGGTGCGTTCAGGTAACGGGCTTTCCAGCGCCAAGCGGGGGACGGGAGGGCCACGGGCCCAGGCGCCGTGAGACTGCACCCCACACCCAGCACGGACTTACCCGAATAAACGCGAGGGCCCGGGCGCGGTGGCTCACGCCTGTAATCCCAGCACTCTGCGAGGCCGAGGGTGCGCATCTCCTGAGGTCGGGAGTTCGAGACCAGCCTGGCCAACGTGGTGAAACCCCGTCTCTACTGAAAATACAAGTTAGCCGAGCGTGGTGGCGGGCGCCTGTAATTCTACCCATGCCGGAGGCTGAGGCGGGAGAATCGCTTGAACCCGGGAGGACCTAGCCTCTTACTTAGCAGAGAACGTAGAAACCTGTGGGCTCTGACGCCGTCAAGTCTCCCTTTCAGAGACCAGTGGCATCGATGAGCTCCGGGGGCGGAGGTGCGGCTGCGGGCGCTGCCGGGGCAGGTCCGCCGCGGGCTCCCAGGGGTCCCGGGCCCGGCAGGGCTCCTCCTCCACGCTGCGCTCTCTTGGTTCTCAGGCCGCTGGGTTTCCAGGTGCCCAGGGCCCTCTCTGCACCGCCCCGGGCACCAGGCTCCCAAAGCAGCCCCGGTTTGAGAGCTACCGTGTAGTTCGTGACACTCTCCACCACCAACCCGGCCCAGCCCAGATTCCCTCCAAGCGCAACCGCGCGGAGCCCAGCGCTCATCGTCTCTGCTGTCACCTGTGAGTTCGTCCATCGTCACCTCCTCGTCTCCACTCTCAGGAGTCCCGGGCCCTCCTGAATGGCGACCCCCGCCTCCTCGGCTGCCTCCTCACCCGCTGTGCTCCGCCGGCCGTTCCCTTTCTGCTCTCCCGTGACTTGCCTTCCCTGTGTTTGTTGCTTGCAAGACCACAGCCTTCATCACGTCTACCCCATCTTTTCAAAAAACACCTTCCCTTCCTTTAGACTTCTCTTCCCCTCATCCAAGTCTCTTTCCCCTCCCTCCACCACCAAGCGTTCTGAGAAATGTTCCCCTCTCCCAGAGCTCGCCCGCACCTCCCTTCCATTTCTCAGCCTCCCAGTCTCGCTTCCGTCTCCGTCACTTACCGAGACCGCCTAGGTCCTTAGTGGCATGCCCACTGCCAGTCCCAGCAGCCTGTGTCCCGCCCTGCGCGTCTTCTGAATTCACTGCAACATTTAACGCTTGCTGGCGACCCTGCCCTGCGACGTTCTTCCTCGGGTGAAAAGGCACGTTCTTTCCAGGTTATCTCCTTTCTCTTTGACTATTGCGTCTACGTCTCACTGAGGCCTCTTTCTGTTTCCACCCTCAACTGTTAGTGTCCCCAGGATTCGAGCCTCAGCTCCACTTCTTCTTTTGTTTTTTTCTTTTGAGACAGAGTTTCGCTCTTGTTACCCAGGCTGGAGCGCAATGGCGCGATCTCGGCTCACCGCAACCTCCGCCTCCTGGGTTCAGGCAATTCTCCTGCCTCAGCCTCCTGAGTAGCTGGGATTACAGGCACGCGCCACCATGCCCAGCTAATTTTTTGTATTTTTTTTAGTAGAGACGGGGTTTCACCATGTTGACCAGGATGGTCTCGATCTCTTGACCTCGTGATCCACCCGCCTCGGCCCCCCAAAGTGCTGGGATTACAGGCTTGAGCCACCGCGCCCGGCAGCTCCACTTCTTTAGTCTCTCCCAGGGGCCTCATTCATCCCCGTGACCTCAGCTACCATTCGCAAGAATTCCCAGATCCAAACCTTTGATCCAGCCTTCCATGGAGATTCTCAGGCTGAATGTTCTGCTGGGCTCCAACATGCAGCAAAATCGATTCCTCCTCTCCCTCAACTATACCACACGCCGAAGTCACTAGGACTTGCCTCGGTGTCTCTGGGGTCCATCCCTTCCTCTCTACTCCTTCAATACAAGATGATTCCAGCCCCCATCCCCTCCTTCCTTGACGATTGCCATAGCCTCCTAGCTCTGCCTCTAGGCTCTACCCAGTCCAATCATTATTCACCTGCCTCTAGAAGTATTTTGTTAAATAGGTGATATGGTCATGGCTTGTATCTCAGTATGGGTTTTGTCAAAAGCAGACTCTGAAACGAGCATTCTGGTGTAGATGATGTGTTTGGGAGTAGGGAAGCAAGATAGGGAAGGGAAGCCAGCCAGGAAAGGGTGCGTTGTCAAGCCAGTTACCACTGTGGGTAACTGGAGCTGAATCTTGCTGGGCGACTCTAGGAGTCCCAGAGAATATATGCCTCTGAGGCGTCCTGCCTGAGGGGTGCGAGAGCTGGGTTACGGGTTACATGTACTCCAACTCTCATCAGACAGTGAAAGGTGTCAGTTCGGTAGCTGTTCATTCCTCTCCTGCAGTAATCGGAGGCAGGGGGCTGACGAAACCCTCAGAGAAGTTAAGGCGGCTATTATAATGGGAAGGCACAAAGGCCTAGAGAGGGGCGGATGGAAGGAGAGGGACAGTGTCTGTCTCATCACCCTCCTGCTTAGTAATCCCCACAGCCGGCCGCCATTCTGGCCTCCTCCCCTGCACTGCTCCGGGAGCACCTTTCCGTCCACTCACAGGAGCTCTGAGGTCTTTCCTGAGGAGGACGAGCATCCTGGTGCCTCCACGCCTGGGTGTGCATCGCTCTTTCCTCCACATCGCCCTTCTCGTTCAGGTTAAGTGACAGTACTGGGTGTGTGTACCGAGCACCTGCTACCTGCAGTCATTTCTATATGCTGTTGATTCAATGTAACCCCTATAATAGTATATGAGTTGACTATCTAAAAGGCGTGATCATCTCCATTCTACAGGTAAGGGAATTGCGGCTCAGAGAGGGTACCTGAATGCCTCTGGCACAAAGCTAGCAAGTGGCAGGGCCATGCTAGGGGACCCGGGCAGTAACCACCGGGCTGAACTACCTCATACTTCCTGCCTCAGCTCGGTGTCTGTCGTTGCTGCTTCTCACCTAAATCGAGGTGCTGTCAGCCCTGTCTTCCCATAGCCTAGGGTACTTTTTATGTGGATGCCTTTATTAACTGTGTGTTACCTTGTAGTGTATTGATTCCTCTGACTTCCCTTTCAAACCATAAGTTCCTGCCATTTTATTCTTCAATGCTTGGCCCATTGCATAACTCGAGTAATGCCTTCATTAACTTTTAAAACAGAATTAAGTTGAATTCGGCCCGGCATGGTGGCTCATGCCTGTAATCTCAGCACTTTGGAAGACTGAGGCGGGCAGGTCACTTGAGGTCAGGAGTTCGAGACCAGCCTGGCCAACATGGAGAAACCTCGTCTCTATTAAACATACATAAAATTAGTCGGGAGTGGGCCACACCTGTAGTCCTAGCTACGGGCTTACACCTGTAGTCCCAGGCCTAGGCAGGAGAATCGCTTGAACTCAGGAGGTGGAGGTTGCAGTGAACTGAGAGGTATTGCCACTACACTCCAGCCTGGGCAACAGAGTGAGGTTCTGTCTCAGAAAAAAAAAAAGAAAAGACAAAACCAAGAATTAAGCTGGATTAATCACTTTGTTTCAGTACCATGACCACAAATACTGAGGAAGGAGACTCTTAAATAAGACAGGACCCAGTTTTGATTCTGCTGGGCAGGAAAGAAACAAGAACATGAACTGGAATGCTCACAGCCAGCCTGCCAGCTGCACAGTGCTCCCCCAAGGGCCGGAGCAGTGCCTTTGCCCAAATCAAGGAGTAGCCTGTTGTTTCTTCCAGTGTGTGCATGGAAGGCAAAACAGTCAAATCCAGTTCTTGGAAAGCTCTTCAGGCTCTGCACTTTGGGGCATGTTTCTAGAGTGTGCCTGAGTACAGTGGTCGGTGGCTCTGTGGCCACAGAAGGCAGTGAGAGGAGATGTTAGTGGCCTCCTCACCCTTTGTTCTTTAAAGGGGTTCTGCATTGACACCAACAGCCTAAGACGTTTGCTAGGTTCTAGTGTGGCTGTAGTGTGGACTTCTGTGCTGCAAAATGGGAGGAAAGAATCCTTCTTTTCGGGAAGAAACTCCTACCTGTGTTAGCCGTAGTATAGCAGCTCCCAGTGTGTTAAGAATAAGAATATTTTTCTTCTTTAATAAAAACAAGTACATATGCATGCTTATGAAAACTTGGCTTCACAATCAGAATGCCGAATCTACTAATAAATTTATACCAAAAAAGCAAAGACCAAAACGCGTGCATGCTTTGCTGCTAAAAATTAACTTTATAATTTACTTTTTGGCAACAGGGGATCATGAGAAAGAGCAGCAAGGACATTTTGAAAAGGCGGCAGGGAATCAGACTTCCTTCTTTCTTCAACCAGGTCCGCACTCGCGGGCACTGAGTCAAGACCACCGAGTGCACACGTGCATGGGTCTGACGCCCGGTGAGCGGCGGGGACAGCAGCACCCCAGCCTCTGCCCACCTCTGACCACAGGGTAACGTGTCTGCTTGTAAAAGGAAAGTATAACTCCTTCTCCCCTCAACGCGGCTGCATCTTCCACAAGTCATTTGCAAAATAGGGAAGGTATGGAGCAAAGAACTTCATTACAGCACACATGCCTTTTCCAGGGGTGCAAAAATGAATCGATGAATGAAGGTGACATGAGCGTCTTTGGCTTCCGTGTTTACGGCTTTTGGCTCTTTGTTTCTTCTTGAACATCTTCCCGGTGCCTACTTTCTTCATCTGACTTCTCTTTGCTTTCATAAAAGGCAGCCTTTTCCTTCTGACCCTGAAATCTCCTGTGTAAACAACGTAATGCCTATCAGCACCTGAACCCATCTAAAGTTTAAGGGGTGCAGGGGTAAGGGGACTTTTAGAAAGCCCCATCGTGTTATGGTCAACAGCAGATAACTGGGCGGGACGCAGTAGCTCATGCCTGTAATCCCAGCACTTTGAGAGGCTGAGGCGGGAGGATGACTTGAGCCCAGGAGTTCAAGAGCAGCCTGGGAAATGTAGTGAAACTCCATGTCTATACAAATTAAAAAAAAGTTGGCCAGGCGAGGTGGCTCACACCTGTAATCCCAGCACTTTGGGAGGCTGAGGGTATAGATCACGAGGTCAGGAGTTCGAGACCAGCCTGGCCAGCATGGTAAAACCCCATCTCTACTAAACACACAAAAAATTAGCTGGGTATGCTGGTGTGCGCCTATAATTCCAGCCACTCAGCAGGCCGAGGCAGGAGAATTGTTGAACCCAGGAGGCGGAGGTCGTAGGGAGTCCAGATCGCATCACTGTACTCCAGCCTGGGTGATGGGGTGAGACTCCGTCTCAGAAAAAGAAAATAAATAAATAAATAAATAAAATCAGCTGGGTGTGCCACGCACCTGTGGTCCCAGCTCCTCTGCAGGCTGAGGCCAGAGGATTGCCTGAGCCTGGGAGCTTGAGGCTATGGTGGGCAGTGTCTGCTGCAATGCGCTCCAGCCTGGGCGACAGAACAAGACCCCGTCTCAGGAAAAAAGATAATCTGCGAGACGTTATTATTTGTTTTTTATGAATGATCCTTATTCCTTTACTTATTTCATTGAAGGTTACCCTTAAGATTATTGGAGCTTAAAAAAGAAATAATACAGCTGAGTGAGAAAAGATTATTGAAAATTGTACTCTCTGTATATGTTCATATGCTTAGAGGGACGTGTGAAAGCAGATGGTATTTAAACTTCTTTATACTTTTATTTAACTGCGGTGGAATATACATAACATCAACTTTACCATTTTAACGACTTTTATGCGTCTAGTCCAGCGGCATTAAGGAAATTCACACTGTTATGCAGCGATCACGCTGACCCATCTCTAGAACCTTCCCATTCCAAATGGAAACTCCATACCCCTGAAACAATAAGTCCCATTCTTCCTTCATACTATTGTTTTTTTTTTTTCTTTTTGAGAGGGTGTCTAACTCTGTCTTTCAGGCTGGAATGTACTGGCATGATCTCGGCTCACTGCAGCTTCTGCCTCCTGGGTTCAATCAATTCTCCTGCCTCAGCCTCCCAAGTAGCTGGGATTACAGGTGCCCACCACCATGTCCAGATAATTTTTGTATTTTTAGTAGAGGCAGTGGTTTCACCTTGTTGGCCAGGTTGGTCTTGAACTCCTGACTTGAAGTGATTCACCTGCCTTAGTCTCCCAAAGTGTTGGGATCACAGGCTTGAGCCACTGCACCTGGCCCCTCATACTATTTTAAGTGTGATTCTTTTTTTTTTTTTTTTTTTTTTTTTGAGACAGAGTCTTACTCTGTCACCCAGGCTGGAGTGCAGTGGCGTATCTTGGCTCACTGCAACCTCCGCCTCCCGGGTTCAAATGATTCTTCTGCCTCAGTCTCTTAAGTAGCTGGGATTATAGGCACTGGCGACCACATTCAGCTAATTTTTTTATTTTTAGTAGAGACAGGGTTTCACCATGTTGGGCAGGCTGGTCTCAAACTCCTGACCTCAGGTGATCCGCCTGCCTTGGCCTCCCAAAGTACTGGGATTACAGGCATGAGACACCGTGCCCAGGCTTGAGTGTGATTCTTTTTTTTTTTTTGAGACGGAGTTTTTGCTCTTGTTACCCAGGCTGGAGTGCAATGGCACGGTCTCGGCTCACCGCAACCTCCGCCTCCTGGGTTCAGGCGATTCTCCTGCCTCAGCCTCCTGAGTGGCTGGGATTACAGGCACGTGCCACCATGCCCAGCTAATTTTTTGTATTTTTAGTAGAGACGGGGTTTCACCATGTTGACCAGGATGGTCTCGATCTCTTGACCTCGTGATCCACCCGCCTCGGCCTCCCAAAGTGCTGGGATTCCAGGCGTGAGCCACCGCGCCTGGCGTGTGTGATTCTTATAATAAGATCTTATATTTTTGAAAACAGGATACACCTTACCTTGGTCCTTAAAGAATATGTTTGCTTATTCTGCTATGCCTCCAAACTTGCAATAAGTTTTTTCCCTTGGAGAGCTTATCACAGTGTCTTATAGGTGAGTCCACCAAATAAGACACCATTAAAATGCCGGTTTGGTGAGGCTTCCAGGTGTTCCTTTATAAAAGATTCTGAGAAAAGCTATTAAGAGTTTATCTAAGAGTTGCTTTCAGTGATCCTAACTCAGTTAGTGGGGGTTGCTGACCACAGGTCATGAATGTCTAGAGTACAGACTGTATCCTCGCAGTACTCAGTACTCTGTTGTCTTTTCATTATTCAACTCAGCAGCATTTTATAAGGCCCACTGTTTGCTCTGCACTGTACTAAGCACTATGGGAAATATAAAAGTTGAAGACATGGGCTGGGTGTGGTGGCGCATGCCTGTAATCCCAGCACTTTGGGAGACTGAGGCAGGCAGATCACCTGAGGTCAGGAGTTCAAGACCAGCCTGACCAACAAGGTGAAACCCTGTCTCTACTAAAAATATGAAAATTAGCAGGTGTGGTGGCAGGCGCCTATAGTCCCAGCTACTCTGGAGGCTGAGACAGGAGAATTGCTTGAACCCAGAAGGCAGAGATTGCAGTAAGCCGAGATCGTGACAGTGCACTCCAGCCTGGATGGCGAAACGAGACTCCAGCTCAAGAAAAAGAGAAGTTGAAGACGTGGTTATTGCCTGGAACAGCAGTCCCTGGGAAAAAATGGAGTAGAAGGAGGAGCTGACTATAGAAAATACGGTAATTTCTAATCTAAAATTAATATGCCACTGTGAGCATACAGTATGAACACTAACATGTTCAAATACGAGATCAGGAACGAATGCTGGAAATATATTAGAGAATAACAATAATAACATTAACACCTAACAGTCATTAAGCATCTCTCCTGGGCCACACACCACACCTGGCACTTCACTCACGTGATCTCATTTAATCCCCGCAAGAACACGAAGCTTACAGTTACGGCTGTTGTCCCCAGTTTAGTTCGCACAGCTGACACATACAGAGATGAAGGGCATGATACTGACAAGGGATGACATGAGGCTCCGAACTCAGACCTGCCCGACTCCACGGCTCAAGGCTGGCATTTGTCACTGCTGGGACAACCACTGGTACACTGTGACGTCTAGTCTGGAAACAAAAGAGCGTTGATTTTGTTCTGGTACATTTTATTTTTCACAGAAGTGAAAGGGAAAATGAAGCAATTCGTCGTAAGAGCAAAAGGAAGATGCGGTTTCTATCATGCCATTGCTTGGGATCTGCTACCAAGTCCTTCACTGGTAGCCTAGGCCTCACTGGTTGGGGTTCTTTTTTTAAAAAATTGTCTTCCTAAGTTGCCCCCAGATTCCTTCATGTACCACATCCCTGGGTACAACACCATGCAAAGCCAGGCGCTGGCCAGCAGCCGGTTCTTGCCTGTGTTCGTGTCGGCTGAGGACTCGCTCAAGTGGAAATTCAATGATGCGTGAACAGCCTGCCTGTTCGTTTGGTGAAATATGGCAGAATTGTTATTTCTTAAAAGTGTATTAAACAGAGATGCTATTAATCAAAGGATTTAAATTATTTATTTATTTATTTATTTTGAGACAGGATCTCGTTCCGTCATCCAGGCTGGAGTACAGTGCCATGACCTCGGCTCACGCAGCCTCGACCTCCCCAGTTCAAGCAATCTCCTGCCTCGGCCTCCCGAGTAGCTAGGACTATAGGCACGCCACTATGCCCGGCTAATTTTTGTACTTTTTGTAGAGACAGGGTTTGCCATGTTGCCCAGACTAGTCTCAAACTCCTGAGTTCAAACTCAGCCTCCCTAAGTGCCGGGATTATAGGCATGAGCCACCCTCTGGCCTTAAGTTATTTATTTAAAAAAAATATTTTATATATATATACATATCTCCCACTCTTTAGCAATGGGGAGGAAAGCATGTTTCTTCCTGCGTCCTCAGGAGTGGCTGTCTCTTTGGGAAGGTACTCTTTTCAGTTGAGAAGGGAAGTTCAGGGAACCACGTGACAATAGGCGAATAGTTCTCCGCTCAGCTCAGTTTTCCAGCTCTGACATGTAGGACTCACTCATTCGTTCAATCACTGTCATTCATGTATTTGTTCATCAGTAAGTGCCTTCCTTGCACATGGCACAGCAAGCTATGTAGCAGGGCTCAAGAGCCATCATGCCCAGCACCTGCCCTCATGGGGTGGGCTGTCTAGTCGGAGTGAGGGAGGGGGACGTGTGAGCAGGCAGATCACACACCGATGGCCGATGCCAGGGCAGAGTGATAACCAAGCGCTGCCGACGGGCAAACAGCACAGATGGCAAAACCGCAACCCTGGCTGGTGCCACGGCTCACGCTTGTCATCCCAGCACGGCGGGAGGCTGAGGCAGGAGGCTTCCTTGAGGCCAGGAATTTGAGACCAGCCTGGGCTACAGAACGAGATCCTATCTCTCTCTCTCTCTTTTTTTTTTGAGACGGAGTTTCGCTCTTGTTACCCAGGCTGGAGTGCAAATTTTTTTCTTTTGAGACTGGTTCTTGCCCTGTTGCCTAGGCTGGAGTGCAGTGGCGTGATCTCGGGTCACTGCAGCCTCTGCCTCCTGGGTTCAAGCGATTCTCCTGCTTCAGTCTCCTGAGTAGCTGGGATTATAGGTGCTGCCACCATGCCTGGCTAGTGTTTTTGTATTTTTAGTAGAGATGGGGTTTTACCATCTTGGCCAGACTGATCTCAAACTCCTGGCCTCAAGTGATCTGCCTGTCTCAGCCTCTTAAAGTGCTAGGATTACAGGCATGAGCCACTGTTCCTGGCCTCAAGACTCTCTCTGTACAAAATTAAAAAAAAAAAAAAAAAAAAAAAAAGTAGCCAGGTGTGGTTACTCATACCTGTATCCTAACTACTTGGGAGGCTGAAGTGAAGGCTGCTTGGGAGGATCGCCTGAGCCCAAGAGTCAGAGGCTGTAGCGAGCCTTGATGGAGTCACTGCACTCCAGCCTGGGCAACGGAGTGAGACCTGGCCTCTAAAAGAAAAAAGAAAAAAAAAAAGAACTCTGGCTTGAGGAGTCTAGAAATTAGGAGGTGGCATCTGAGCTCTGTCTTGGAGGACAAACAGGAAGTCTCGGCTGGAGGTGGCCTCTGCGAGAGCACAGAGCCTTGAGAGCCAGCTGGCGAGGCCTCGCCAAACAGACCCAGGCGTCAGAACAAATTCTCCAGGGCACGAGGAAAGTGCCGAGATTTCTTGTTTGTATTATATACCATATATATTAAATTGTTAACTAATTTTTTGTTAGGTTTTCAGCCACCTTGAGTATCTGGCTAAAACCTATTTGTCTTAAACTACAGACACAAAGATTAATGTCAAAGTAGCATAAAGTCTGGTCTTGTAGAAATATTTTATCAACTAAATACACGGAAGGTCTGTGTAATAAAATCCTGGCTCCTTAGCTCTCTCGTGTGCTGCGTAGTACAAAATATTTTGTTTTTATCTCTCTTCTATGGTTAATACTTAGAAAGCCAGCAATGATTTTATCTGACATTCAGAAATATCCATGTAAAAGCCTGTAAGCCCTGCAAAGAAAATTGTTTTTCTTCATTCTTTTCACCAGTATTGAGAAGCTCTCAAAGATATCCAGGGTTAAGCAATTTGAATTCAGATTGTTGTTATTAAGTCTGGTTTCCTTCTCTCTCTCTCTCTCTCTCTCTCTCTCTCTCTCTCTTTTGAGACAGAGTCTTGCTCTGTTGTCCAGGCTGGAGTACAGTGACACCATCTCTGTTCACTGCAACCTCCGCCTCCTGGGTTCCAGTGATTCTCCTGCCTCAGCATCCCAAGTAGCTGGGATTACAGGCACCCACCACCACACCCGGCTCCTGACCTCACATATCCACTTACATTTAAATGTGCTTCAGAGTGGGCACGGTGGCTCATGCCTGTAATCCCAGCACTTTGGGAGGCCAAGGCAAGTGGATCACTTGAGGCCAGGAGTTCAAGACCAGCCTGGCCAACACGGCAAAACCTCATCTCTACTAAAAATACACAAATTAGCCAAGTATGGTGGCACACGCCTGTAGTCCCAGCTGCTTGGGGGACTGAGGCACGAGATTTGCTTGGACCCAGGAGGCAGAGGTTGCAGTGAGCCAAGACTGTGCCACTGCACTCCAGCCTGAGTGACGGGGCGAGACTCTGTCTCCAATAAATTAAAAAGTATGCTAAAAATGGGAAGTGATGACTGTCAGGCTGTGGGATATTTACTTCAGCAAAACCCTCTGTTAGGCTCCCTGGGAATTACGTTTCTCAACTTTGAAAAACTTCAAAGCTATGGGATGGCCACCCCCATCTGACCTCCTACACACTTAAATAATACTGAGAACTGAAAGGCCCTAGGGTCAAAAATCTTTAAGATCTACCATGAGAAATAGATGAGGGAGAGTTAGAACAAACCCTAGCCCTAGGGTGCATTTTGAGATTGAAATGGCAGCCTAGTCCCTTCCATTACACCATGAGTGAATCCTGAAGGAAAGAGAGGTGGCCAGGAACAACATGAGGGCAGGTGCGCCGGGCGTGGCTGGCACAGGGGCCAGGTGAAGTCTTGGCTTCTTGAATGCCATGGAAGTTGGCCCCTGCAGCTTCCTTTGGAGAACCCGGAGAACCCCATGTATCACCTTGTAGAGCATTTTAAAAGCTAGCGAGAAACCTTTGTCAGGAAGATGCTACATGCTGAAAAATAATAATGGTGACAGTTAACGAAACGCTTTGATTTCTAGCAGATGTTCTGTAAGGAGAGGACTTTGCTTGCGTGGGACAGGAGGAAGGGAGTGATTCAGTCGTTCTTGGTGAGAGGGCAGGGCCAAGGCTGTGGGGACGTGGGAATTGTCTGGTTGCTGGTGGTTGTGAGATGCTGGTAGAGCCCAGCCCATGCCTGGGCTGTTACTTGAGGGCGGGAGAATTCCAGTTTGTTAGAACCGCTAATACCAACAGTGGAAATCATGGGTAGGTTTGCAGTTTATTAAAGTAAGTACTTCTAATTAATCAGAAAAAAAAGGTATGAGCCCTTGACCAAGGCGTAGTCATGATTATCAGTAAAATAATTTCTCACTTCTAATGATCACAATAATAAAGAAGCGCGAATATGAAATGAAATGCAACATTAAGGGTTGGTTAACCCCAAATTCATCAGAGAGCAAAATACAAGAAATTGGAGAGCTGTTTTTTTTTTGTTTTGTTTTGTTTTTTTTTTCCCGTAACAAAGGTAGCCATTAAGAGTAAGGAACTGAACCTGGCACGGTGGCTCACGCCTGTAATCCCAGCATTTTGGGAGGCCATGGCAGAAGGTTAGCTTGAGGCTAGGAGTTCGAGACCAGTCTGGGCAACAAAGTGAGACCCTGTCTCTACCAAAAATCTTAAAAGTAGCTGGGCATGATGATGCATACCTGTGTTGTACCTGAGCGAGTCAAGGAGCGCGCCACACCCTGAGAATGAATTACGAGTCCTTTATTAAGCCAGTGACGGAGAGTGCCTAACGCAGAAAATTCTCTCAGCCCCAAAGAAAAAGTTAGCTGGTCTTTTATACACTAGTTTTAACAGCAAGGGGGACGTAGCTGACACAAAGTTTTTATAAAAGCCGAGTAAGCAAAAAGTCAAAAGAAAAAGCTGATTCATAAGAAATAAAACAGTGCCAGGTGTGAGGAGTGCAGCTGTCATGGAAGACACACAACTTAGAGATAAGGGGGCTCTGGGGCCCACTGCAGCTGTGTTTCCAGGCTCTGCTGATACCACTGTACTTGGCCTCATCAACAAAGGCATTTCTGGGTGCCCAGAGTCAGCCTGACCTCGCTTTATCCTATAGTCACATGCTTAGTGGGGAGAAGGTTACTAAAATGCAGAAACCAAGATTGGGAGTCTGGTCAGCTCAAAAAGGCTAACAGAAAGCCTGAGCAGCTATTTGTCAGGGAAAAGGAGAGTCAGTTTTAGCTGGCAAACACCAGGGTATCACACCTGTAATCCCAGCTACATGGGAGGGTAAGGCAGGCGGCTGCAGTGAGCCATGATCACGCCACTGTGCTCCAGTCTGGGCAGCAGAGCAAGGTCCTGTCTAAAAAAAAAAAGGAGTAAGGAACTGAACCCAGTGGATATGCTGGGGCATCAGGTAGAGGCTGTTGGCCATGTAGTTAAAATAAGATAGATGACCATAATCTGAAACATGTAAAAAAAAAAAAAAAGCTTACCTAATTTGTTTTTTGAATGAACAAAATGTACATGGTACAAAACTCAAAAGGTATAAAGGCTCATAGAGTAAAAACCAATTTTTCTTTTTTTCTTCAGAATTTTTTTTTGAGATGGAGTCTTGCTCTGTTGCCCAGGCTGGGGTGCAGTGGTATGATCTTGGCTCACTGTAACCTCCATATCCCGGGTTCAAGTGATTTTCCTTCTTCAGCCTTCTGAGTAGCTGGGATTACAAGCACACACCACCACACCCAGCTAATTTTTGCACTTTTTGTAGAGAGGGGGTTTCACCATGTTGGCCAGGCTGGTCCCGAACTCCTGACTTCAGGTGATCTGCCCGCCTCAGCTTCCCAAGGTGCTGGGATTACAGGCATGAGTCACTGTGCCCGGCCGCTGTTTATAATTTTTCTTTATAAACGTGTTCCACAACCACTCAGACCCCTCTCTCCTGAGTGCACCAATTCCAGGGAATCCTGTTGTGAACAGGTAGCTTCCTTTATCTACCCTTCAGGGATCTCTACGCATCACACTTTTCTCACTGAGGAACACGTCCCGTACGTGCCGTTCCTAAATGTATAAATACCCACCTCATCTGTTTCAGTGTCTGCAGAGTATTCTATTGCATGAATGCACCATGCTTCATTTAACCAGTTCCCTTCTCAAGAATATAGAAGTGGTTTTCAATCTTTCGGAAACTCTGATTTATTTCTTATTTGTATTTTTTTTTCCTGACAAAAAACGCTATTCAGAACAGAAACCTCAGGTTGAAATTGCAGGGGCTGTTCTGGCTCACACAGAACTAGACTCCAGCCTTTTCCTTCTTTTCTTTTGCCTGGGAGAGTTTTGCTTGTCCTTTTGTTTTTAGCATTTTTCAAACATTTTCTTTGGTTGTGTCTCTTGTATACCCAAGCGGTGATTGCGACATTTTCAGCAATTACTATACTTTCCACTTTAGATACAGAGACACCTGTCACTTAGCACCTGAAATGAAGAGCTTGTGAGCTAAGTTCTTGGCTGGGAAGGCACCGGGGCTGGTACGTGAAGAATGTGGAACATGCCATGGGGCAGATAAGCAGTTAACAGCAGTGTTAGGCGTGGTCTGCTTTGACTTGCAATCCACCGGAGCCGAGCCCTGGCCTTTTCCAAAACTTGGGCGGCAGAGATGGTGGCAGGAATGGGTTAAACCAGGCTCCTCTGGGTTTCTCAAGCATGGACTTCTATTTGTAAAATATTTAGGGCAAATACAGTTCAACATTAATTTGGTCAACTACATTTCTCCTTAATTTCTTTAGATTAGAAACTTTTGTATATTTGTATTAATTATGAAACTCATACAAATGTTATGTAGGCAGAATTTTCAGGAAGTTTTATGCCCCTTTGTATAAACCTGTAACAAAGAAACACGTGATATAATAGAGAAATAGTGAGGTGTATTTGCACAGTCTTTGTACTTTAGAAGATTCTCCTCTGGCCACAGATGGGATTGCTGCTGTTCTAGGTAGCAGAAAGCACAACCCGTAAAAGGAATTAACTGGCTTATATGCAACAGGACCGTCCCAGAGCGGACAGAGCTTCAGACACAGCTTGATCCAGGGCTCGGAGGCCATCATCAGAATCCAGTTCTTGGATCTGTTTTCTTTGAGTTGGCTTCATTTTCAGGCAGCCCCTTTCCTCATATCCTCACGAAGGCAGAGGCAGCCCAGGGACTTTGCCTTGCAGAGATTTATCACCAGGAGACAAAACTTCCATCCCTAGTCATGAAACAACGGTCTTGAAATTAGCCAGGAATGGTGACGGGCACCTGTAGTCCCAGCTACTTGGGAGGCTGAGGCAGGAGAATCGCTTGAACTTGGGGTGCAGAAGTTGCAATGAGCCGAGGTCACAGCACTGCACTCCAGCTTGAGCAACAAGAGTGAAACTCCATCTCAAAAAAAAAAATTGGAAAAAGGAAGTGGAGAGGAGAGGAAAACAGAGACCAAGGCGCACCCAGGCCTTTGGGAAGTGAGGCTGTAACCCCACGCAAGCAGGAGCCCTGCGTGCGTCTCCCACAGTGCCTGCCACATAGTAGCTGCTCAGTAAACAGCTGTCAAGTAAATGCTGATCGCAAAGGACAGGATGGGAAAGATGAAGAGAGAAGAAAGGAGGCGTGGAGGAATACAAAAGGAAAGACTAACCTGGGTGTGGTGGCTCCGGCTGGGTGCGGTGGCTCCTGCCTGTGATCCTAGCGCTTCGGGAGGCTGGGGTGAAAAGATCATTGAGGCCAGTAGTTTGAGACCAGCCTGGGTAAGAAGGCAAGACCTTGTCTCTACCAAAAAGTTAAAAAAAAAAAATTTAGCCAATTTAGCCAGGGGTAGTGGCACACGCCCATACTCTGTGCATGGAAGGATGAGGCGGGAGGCTCCCTGGAGACCGGGCGTTCGGCCGCACGAGCACAGCTGCGCACCAGCTTTGGGCTGTGGAGCAAGAGCTCGTCTTGAAAATAAAAAAGAGAAACAATGACCATTTCCACTAAAGTAAGGCTTTTACACTTAAACCCTCCCCATGACTTGATTCTCATAGTAAATCCACAGGGCAGAAAGAGCCTTTGTGCAGAGAAGGCATAACATCTAGAGTTGGAGAAGTGAAGAGGCCACACTCCTGGGAGGTGGCAGGGCCAGTTCTAGACGAGCACTTCCATCTGCCAGCACCGTCCTGACCGCAGGACACCATGCTGCTGCTGTCTGGAGTCCTGGGGTCAGGGCTGGAGATGGGACTCGGAGCCGTCAGCACAGGCAGGATATTCGGAACCACGAGACTGGTGAGACCAAGGGCTGGCGGGGAGAGAAGAGAGGTTGGAGGACTGAGTCCGGGTGCCCCGTGCTTCAGAGGGCGCAGAGAGGGACGCACCCTGTGAAGGCGACTTTGAGGGAGGGAGTGTGGAGCCCTGTCGGAATGTGACAGTGTCTGATACCTAGTGAGAGCCCCAGAAATAAGAGCCCCTTCCCATTTGTAGTAGTGTCGTCTTGGGAGGAGGAGGAGCAGGGGGTGTGGTGGGTAAGAGCTCAGCTGATGGACCACAGCACAGGGCAAAGAGCTGATGTCTCAGATGGGTCCATCAAGAAAGAGCCGGGCAAGCGCGTTCAGAAAAGTGGAGGTGAGTACCTCAAAAAACTCAAACTGGAGGCCTCAGAGGGGAGGAGGACAGGTGTGGGGGATCAGCCGGGACGGGGGATTTTTGAAAATAAGCCTTTGGACCTTATTTGCACATGCATTTCTTTAATAAAGAATTTTTTTAATTTTTAATTTTTTTGTAGAGATGGGGCCTCCCTCTGTCACCCAGGCTGGGGTGCAGTGGTATGATCATAGCCCATTGCAGCCTCGACCTCCTGGGCTTGAGAGGCTGAGATGGGAGGATCACTTGAACCCCCGAGGTCAAGGCTGTAGTGAGCCATGATCACGCCACTGCACTCTAGGCTGAGCAACAGAGTGAGACCCTGCCTCAAAAACAAATAAATAAATAAAAGTAAAAATTAAGGAATGAGAGGTAGGGTCTAACGGGCAGGAGGCTGGGTGGAAGGCTGCCTCAGGACACGAGCCGGGGTGTTATTTTACACACGGACGCCGTGGGTTAGTGCGTTCGTTCCCCAAGACTGCCAGGATGAGTTGCCATAAATGTGATGGCTCGAAACAGAAACCCAAAGTCCAGGTGGCGGCACGGCCGTGCTCTCCTCTGGGTCCTGGGGAAGGATCCCCCATCCCACCCCCTCGCCTCCCCAGCTGCTGCTGGCCGCGGCGTTCCTCGGCTTGGAGCAGTGTCACTCCGGCGGCGGCCCTCCAGTCCCTGCCTCTGCCTTCGCGACCTGCCCTCGCGCGTGTCTCCTCGGTGTCTGCGCATCTCCAGTCTCCCCCTTCTTAATCAGGACGCTGGTCACTGGAGTTAGCGCCCACCCTAAGTCCAGGATGATCTCAGCTCGAGATCCTCCACTTAATTTCATCTACAAAACCCAGTTTCCAAGTCAGATCACATTCACAGGTACGGGGTGACCACGGACTGAATGTGTCCCCCTGGAATTCCTATGCTGAACTCCTGATTCCACTGTGACAGTATTGGGAGGTGGTTAGGGAGAGTGGAGAGTGGAGCCCTCATGAATGGGATTAGTGCCTTTATAAGAGGCTGGGGACCCAGCTAGCTCCTTCACCGTGGGAGGATATGGGGAGAAGGTCATGGTCTTCAGCCCAGAAGCAGGTTCTCGCCAGAACTGACCGTGCTAGCGCCTTGATGGTGGGTGTCCAGCCTCGACTGTGGGGGACAAATGTTTGTTGTTGAAGCCACCCAGTCTGTGGTCTTTCTTTCTTTCTTTCTTTCTTTCTTTTTTGAGATGGAGTCTTGCTCTGTTGCCCAGGCTGGAATGCAACGGTGCGATCTCAGCTCACTGCAGCCTCCTCCTCCTGGGTTCAAACGATTTTCCTGCCTCAACCTCTTGAGTAGCTGGGATTACAGGTGTGTGCCACCATGGCCAGCTAATTTTTGTATTTTTAGTAGAGACGGGGGTTTCACCATGTTGGCCAGGCTGGTCTTGAACTCCTGACCTCGTGATCCGCCTGCCTCAGCCTCCCAAAGTGTTGGGATTACAGGCGTGAGCCACCACGCTGGCCTATGGCATTTCTTACTGCAGCCCTAAGTGATGGACTGATTGGGTGCCTGTATTCAACGCTTGTTTTGACTTAAACGCCATTCTCTACAAGGAAAATTTCTTAGGACTATTGGATAAAATGTAAAGTTCTTTTCTTGCTTTTTGTTTTGTTTTGCAAAAAAAAAAGAAAAATGGTTGGGTCAATGAGAACATGTGAAAAGTCTGGAGTACGACTGAGGAAACACAGGGCAGTGGAGAACCCAAAAGCGAATGGGAACCCACGACAGACGCGGGGATGTGCTTTTCCTGGTCATCTGACTGATCGTAGTGTGTGCGTGTGAGTAGCTGTGCTATGCAGCGGGCAAACGGCAGACAGCGAGGAAGCCAAGATGACTCTGATATTTTCAGGAATGCCCACGCTAAATGATTTTTAAGTTGAATATTTGACTAAAATAAATAATTGTCCCTTTTTTTTTTGGTTGATTTAACAAACTCTGAAGCCTAAAAGACATGTGTCAGGCCCTGTGAGTGGAACAAGAGGGACATGGCAGAATGGCATCCTTGGAGGGTTCATGGTCTGATAGGGAAGGATTTTATAGGAAACCAAGAAAGAGCCCACACGAGTTGGCTGTGGGGATTTGGGGAAGAAGGTAGTGCACACGGTTGGAGATATCAGAGAGGGCTTCCTGGAGGAAGTCGCATTCGAGCTAGCATTGTAGGAGGAAGGATCTGAATGAGTATGTGGTGAGAAAAGGGAGGCCATTCTAGGTGAAGGCAGACACAGAGGCGGGCGGGGGTGAGCTCATCAGGGAGTCATTAGCAGTTCAGTTTGGTTGGAAGTTCTAGTCTGTAGACAGGAGTCGTGGCGATTAAGCACAGTGGGTATGTTGGTGCTGGCTCCAGGGGGCCTTGAAGGCCGTGCAGAGTCAATGCTGCAGACCCATGGTTCAGAGTTTGGGAGAGAAGGTCCAGCTCACCGAGAATCTCCAGGGGCTGGATGTAGTCGGAGAGAGCTCCTCCAAAAGGCCTCTTGTGCCCCTGGGCATCCCCCCTACCCTGAAACTGATGCCTGAGGCAATGAGAACTGTTAAAGCTCTGAGCAGGGAACGGCACCGCTAAGCGGTGCTCCAGGAAAAGATGCATCTGCAGCTCCTTGTAAGACTTAACAGAGGCCGGGCGCAGTGGCTCTCGCCTGTAATCCCAGCACTTTGAGAGGCCGAGGCGTGCAGATCATCTGAGGTCCAGGAGTTCGAGACCAGCTTGGCCAACATGGTGAAACCCCATCGCTACTAAAAATACAAAAAGTAGACGGGCATGATGGTGCGCACCTGTAATCCTAGCTCCTTGGGAGGCTGAGGCAGGAGAATCTCGTGAACCTGGGAGGCGGAGGCTGCAGTGAGCTGAGATCATGTCACTGCACTCCAGCCTGGGTGACAGAGTGAGACTCCATGTCCAAAAATAAAGAGTTAACGGGGATGGGACAAGTTCCATGGGGCACTACTGCCGTCACCCCAGTTACGCGGAACTGAGGCTGATCAAGGGCGATGGTTGTGGGAAGAGGAAGGAAGAGGCGGGGACTGCCCTGTCTGGGGCGAGGGGGCTGGGTGCATGACACGCTTTACTGGCTGGATGTTCACTCCCTGTTTAGCTGGAGATGATGTGTGTGACCGTCTCGGCCTCATCTCACAGCACTTCCTGCTGCACTGCTGATCCCGAGGAGCGCGCATCGTGCTTGAGACGCTCATCTGTTCTGTGACATTCCTCCCTCAGTTGGCTTCTGTGTTAGTGACAGGGGCAGAGGAGAGGATGAATAGCCACGGCCCCCTCATTGCCTTCATTTGGGTGACGGAAAGATGTACATGTTTTAGCATCCCTTCTTGACGTGTGAGCTGCTGCGAGACCTGAAGACTCTTCTGCCCACCGAGAGCGGGGGCTGCGGTGTGGGCGTGGCGGAGGCAGGGGAAGGGGGGACGCTGGGCATCCTGCGGGCTGATGGCTTAGGCCGCTTCCCAGTGAGCATCCCCTGCCCAGGCCCCACGCCTTGGAATCATCCTTGCCTCCCTTCTTTCTCCTTCTCCCTCCTCATCCAGTGCGTCAAATCCTACCTTCAAAATAGGACCCGCCAGCATGAACTGACCTTGAGGACTTGAAGTGAATGGAATAAGGCAGTCCCTAAAGGACAAAGACTCTGTGATTCCACCTACCTGAAGTACCTAGGGGAGTCAGATTAACACAGAGACAGGATTGAGAATGTGGGTGCCAGGGGCTCTGGGAGGAGAAACTGGGGGGAGGGGGTTACTGCTCCAGGGGTACAAGGTCTCAGTTCTGCAGGATGAAATGAGTTCCGGAGGTGGATGGATTGGTGACGTGTACACTCAAAATGCTTAAATGTTACATGCTTTTTTTTGGGTAATAAATACATTGTACAGTAAAGACCACCAACTTCAAGTTGTGACCTCTCATTGGACAAAGAGTGACACAGGGGAAGCATGAACGAAGTCCCCTCTACCACGAATTATGCAGTTGTGTTTCCTGCACCTGGGGAAATCGCAGGGGTCAGCACACCTGTGTGCAGTGGGTGAGCCTCACCCTGGGAAAACCGTCTTCACGATCAGGGGACTCCACTGCCGGGAAAGTGTGTTAGATGTACTTTATCACTGTTTAAACAATACACCCATGGACCTGGTGCAGTGGCTCATGCCTGTAATCCCAGCCCTTTGAGAGGCTGAGGCAGGCAGATCAGTAGGTCAGGAGTTCAGGACCAGCCTGGCTAACATGTTGAAACCCCGTCTCTACTAAAAATACACACACACCCACGTCAGTTGTGGTGGTGTGCACCTGTAGTCCCAGCCACTTGGGAGGCTGAGGCAGGATAATCACTAGAACCCGGGAGGCAGAGGTTGCAGTGAGTTGAGATTGCACCACTGCACTCCGGCCTGGGTGACAGAGACTCTCAAAAAAAACAAAAAAAAAACCAAAAAAAAAACCCACACAAGATTTATTTATCTATATCATCTATGTCTATGTATCTATCCATCTATCCATCTATATCCATGTATATCATTTCTGTCACCTATATCCATCCATCCATCTATCTGTATCATCTCTGTCTATATCATCTGTCTCCAGCGCTCCTCCTCTCTGACTACTGGCCTGGTCCAGGCAGTCTTCACTGTCACCTAGATTATTGCAATGATTTCCTTCCTAGTCTTTGCTTCTGCCCTGGCCCCTGTAACTCTGTTCCCAGCATGTAGTCGTGGTGATCTGAATAAAGCACAAATCAGATGTGTCACTGCTCTGCTCAGAAGCATCCATGTGGCCTCTTACCTGGAGTAAAAGCCAAGGCCTTATCACGCCCCCGGGGCTGTCCGGGCTGGCTCTCAGTGTCCCTCTGCTGCTTACTGCTCTCCTCCGACTAGGCAGCCACCATGGTGCGTTGATGATGCTGTTCCTCACGTAGCCACCGCTCTGAGGGCGCTCCTGCCTCGGGGCCTTTGTTCCCGGCATCCCCTCTGCTCTGTCCACACGTCCTCCTGCCCCGGGCTGTCACCTCCCTCAGGTCCCAGCTCAAATTTCATCTTAGCAATGAACCTTCCCCAAATACCCTAGGAAACAAGGATGCCCCTTGCCCCACCCCACAGTATCTTCCTGCCTGCCCTGCCCTTATCAATTCCTATTTGTTCGTTTATTCATTTATGTCCACCAGAATGTAAGTTCCAGGAGGGCAGGTCTCTTTCTGTCTGGTTTGCTGCTGTACTGTAATATCCAGAGCAGTGCCTTGTTCTTCGGCACCCTGTATAGTTGTTGAATGGGTATGATGGGACTTCTGTTCTTTCAGGCAGTGAATCCATCAGAAAGACAGAAGCCACTCTAGGTATGTCAAGCAAGAGAGATTTTTCTGTGTTTTCTTTTTAGTTTTTGTGGGTACACAGTATGTGTTTATATTGACGGGGTACCTGGGATGTTTGGTACAGGCATTCAGTGTCACATGAGCACATCACAGAGAATGGGGTGTCCATCCCCTCAGGCGTTTGTCCTCTGAGTTACAAACAGCCCAATTACCCTCTTTAAGTTATTTAAAAATGTACAGTTAAGGCCAAGCACAGTGGCTCACGTCTGTAATCCCAGCACTTTTAGAGGCTGAGGCGGGGGTGGGGGTGGGGTCAGTCAGGAGATTGAGACCATCCTGGCCAACATGGTGAAACTCCTTCTCTACTAAAAACATAAAAAACTAGTCAGGCGTGGTGGCGGGTGCCTGTAGTCCCAACTACTTGGGAGGCTGAGGCAGAAGAATCGCTTGAACCCAGGAGGCAGAGGTTGCAGTGAGCCAAGATTGCGCCACTGCACTCCAACCTGGTGACAGAGCAAGAATCCTCAAAAAAAAAAAGTCAGTTATTAGTGACTGTAGTCACCCTGTTGTGCTATCAGATAGTAGGACGTCTGCATTCTGACTGTTTTTAGCCCATGACCACCCCTCCCCGTCTCTCCCCTTCCCAGCCTTTGGCAACCATTCTTCTACTCTCTGTGTCCGTGAGTTCTATTGCTTTAGATTGAGAATACGTGATGTTTGTGTGTCTGAGCCTGGCTTATTTCACTAAATACAGTGATCTCCAGTTCCGTCCATGTTATGGCAAATGACAGGATCTCATTCCTTTTTGTGACTGAATAGTATTCCATCGTGCGTACCTACTGCATTTTCTTTATCCATTCGTCTGTTCACGAACCCTTAATTTGGGCTGTTATAAACAGTGCTGCAACAAACACAGCAGTACAGACATCCCTTGGATGTGCTGAGTTCCTTTACAGCAGTACAGACACCCCTTAGGTATGCTGAGTTCCTTTCTTGTGAGCATTTACCCAACCATGGGATTGCCGGATCACACGGTAGCCCAATTTTTAGTTTTTTGAGGCACCTCCAAACTGTTCTCCGAAGTGGTTGTGCTAGTTCACATCCCCATCAGCAGTGTGCAGGGTTCCGTTTTCTCCACCTCCTCACCAGCATTTGCTATTGCCTGTGTTTTGGATGGAAGCCATTTTAACTGGGGTGACATGATGTCTCATTGCAGTTTTGATTTGCGTTTCTCTGATGATCATGATACTGAGCATCTTTTCGGCTGCCGGTTTGCCATTTTTCTGTCTTCTTTTGAGAAATGTCTCTTCAAATCTTTTGCCCGTTTTTCGATCAGATTATTATACTTTTTCCTTTAGAGTTGTTTGAGCTCCGTATATAGTCTGGTTATTCATCCCTTGCCAGACAGGGAGTTTAAATATTTTCTCCCATTCTGTGGGCTCTCCTGTCTCTTTGTTGATTGTTTCTTTTGCTGTGCAGGAGCTTTTCTGCGTGATGTATTCCCGTTTGTCCATCTTTGCTTTGCTTGCCTGTGCTTGTGGGGTATTACTCAAGAAATGTTTGCTCAGACCAATGTCCTGGAGATCTTCCCCAGTGTTTCCTTGTAGTAGTTTCTTAGTTTTGTCAGCGGCGTTTGAAGCAAGAGCAACTCTATCTTAAAAGGAGCTGAGGAACATGAAGCCGAGATGTCCTGGGCTGCATTCCCAGATGGTTAAGGCATTCTAAGTCACCGGAGGAGATAGGAGGTCAGCACAAGATGCAGATCATAAAGACCTTGCTGATAAAACAGGTGGCAGTAAAGAAGCCGGCCAGAACCCACCAAAACCAAGATGGCCACGAGTGACCTCTGGACGTCCTCACTGCTACACTCCCGCTCGCACCATGACAGTGTACAAATGCCATGGCAACGTCAGGAAGTTACCCTATACAGTCTAAAAACGGGAGGCATGAATAACCCACTCTGTGTTTAGCATATCATCAAGAATAACCATAAAAATGGGCAGCCAGCCGCCCTCGGGGCTGCTCTGTCTGTGGAGTAGCCATTCTTTTATTTCTTCACTTTCTTTTTTTTTTTTTTTTTTTTTTTTGAGACGGAGTTTCGCTCTTGTTGCCCAGGCTGGAGTGCAATGGCGCGATCTCGGCTCACCGCAACCTCCGCCTCCAGGGTTCAGGCAATTCTCCTGCCTCAGCCTCCTGAGTAGCTGGGATTACAGGCACGTGCCACCACGCCCAGCTATTTTTTTTTGTATTTTTAGTAGAGACGGGGTTTCACCATGTTGACCAAGATGGTCTCGATCTCTTGACCTTGTGATCCACCCGCCTCGGCCTCCCAAAGTGCTGGGATTACAGGCTTGAGCCACCACGCCCGGCCTATTTCTTCACTTTCTTAACAAACTTGCTTTCACTTTACTCTATGGACTCACCGTGAATTCTTTCTTGCACGAAATCCAAGAAACCTCTCTTGGGGTCTGGATCAAAACTCCTTTCCTGTAACAGTTTGAAGTCTTAACTCTTTAATCCATTTAAACTTCATTTTTGTATATGGTGAGAGATAGGGGTCTAGTTTCATTCTTCTGCATATGGACATCCAGTTTTCCCAGCATCATCTATTGAAGAGACTGTCTTTTCCCCAGTGTATGTTCTTGGCACCTTTGTCAAAAATGAGTCCACTGTAGGTGTGTAGATTTGCTTCTGGGTTCTCTATTTTATTCCATTGATCTATGAGTTCTTTTTTTATCCCAGTACCATGCTGTTTTGGTTACTATAGCTCTGTAGTATAATTTGAAGTTAGATAATGTGACTCCTCCAGTTTTGTTCTTTTTTCCAAGCAAGAAGAGATTTAGGGATCCAGGAGTTAGGGTTTGCAAAATCACTGGAAGGGTACAGGTGCAAAGGTTCAGGAAAGCCATTCATTGCTCACCAGCTACAGGAAAAACAAGGAGTTTCATAACCTGCAGAAACTATTGCCAGGGTTACACTTGCCTGCAGTACCAAGGTGGGAAATGCTCAGATGCCAAGGCAAACTCATGCTTGCTGTGTTTGGCACTGTTGAAAGGGCGGGCAGCAAGCTGGCTTGCATCTCTTCAATCTTCCAAATGTCACCTGAGTGCCTCTCAGTGGCCCAGTCTAAGCTGGAATGCTCCTAGTTGGCATCCTGGGAAATGCAGTCCCTAGGCTTTCTTCTCCCCAGTACAGAGGTGGCACACCAGGGTGGAGAACCAGCTGACCACCCAACAGAGGCAGAAAATGCCCACCCTGTGTTCTCTTCTTGCTGTCCCCCCAGTTACCCCTTTTGGTAGAAAGAGACTCTTCAAGAAAGCGATCGATGATGCAGACAGATTTCAAGGATTGAGGTCTGTCAGATTGCAGGGTTCCCATGTGGTGAGAATGTCTACCTCAAATTACCAAAAGGTAACAATTTCAGCGTCAGTGTATTGAGCGATACTATGTGTCCAGCACTCTAAGCCTTTCATAGAAATTACCGAATTCAGTCTTCATGAGGCAAGTAGTAGTATTCATCTTATTTTGAGACAGTCTCACTCTGTCACTCAGGCTGGCGTGCAGTGTCGTGATCTCGGCTCACCGCAACCTCCACCTCCCAGGTTCAAGCGATTCTCCTGCCCCAGCCTCCCAAGTAGCTGGGACTACAGGCATGTACCACCATGCCCAACTAATTTTGCTATTTTTAGTAGAGATGGGGTTTTGCCATGTTGGCCAGGCTGCTCTCGAACTCCTGACCTCAGGTGATCCACCTGCCTCAGACTCCCAAAGTGCTGGGATTACAGGTGTGAGCCCTGCACCCAGCCTTTATCCTCATTTTTATAGATGAGGAAAGAAAGTGTAGTCTCGGTATCTTGCACAGTTAGAAGGCGGAGGGGCCACAATTTGAACCCAGGTTTTCTAACTGTGGAGCCTGCGCTTCTAAACATTAGATTGCATCCCCCTCCCCCACAAAGGAGTAGAAACACCAGTTCTGGGCGTCTCAGCTACGTGAGCATACATGAAGGAAAGGTTTTAAACGTCTACATAAATTTGTCAATAATATAAAAATACAGATGACCTGAATGTAATGCTTGGGAGGTCAAAACACAAGCCATGAGTCGGTCTCAAGAAGTTTGCTGCTCTGGGTCAGGGAATCCTCAACAGCAAAGTCACTCGCTCATGGTGGCATGGAGCGGGGTAAGTGGAGGGAACTGTAGTTTGCAACTTCACTTTCTAACCCTTTCCTTGCCACATTAACTTCTCTTTCTTTGAGACAGAGTCTCACTCTGTCACCCAGGTTGGGGTGCAGTGGTGCGATCTTGATTCACTGCAGCCTCTATCTCCCGGGTTCAAGCGATTCTCCTGCCTCAGCCTCCTAGGTAGCTGGGATTACAGGTGCGCGCCTCCACACTCGGCTAATTTTTGTATTTTTAGTAGAGACGGGGTTTCACCATGATGGCCAGGCTGGTCTCAAACTCCCGATCTCGTGATTTGTACGCCTCGGCTGGGATTGCAGGCATGAGCCCCAGTGCCCAGCCACCACATTCAATTCCTTTCCGGTTTTGGGCATATCATTTAGCCTTTCTGTACTTTGGGGCTTCTCATAGTTCTAAGTGAAATAACGATGTTAACTTTATCCAGAGAAGAATACGGGGAAAATCCTAATCACTTGGTATAAATTACTCCGAAAGCCTAACTGCTAAAGCAGAATGCTCTATGCTGGCAGAGATGTGAATATTGCACTAGAGAATCTTCCGGGTGTCATTGAAAAGTCACCAGTGATGGGCCTGCCTCCAGGAACTAAGGAAGATGACTTCACAGTCTGCTGGATTTTCCAGTCATTGTTTTCACCCTGAAAGCTTGCCTACGCTTTCTTAACTTGAATTTCAATTCATCACTCCTTTGAAACCTTTGAAACTAGGGATGTTTCTGTCTTTGTTCTCACCCCTAGACATGGACTTACGGAGAACAGTCTTGTTTTACCACCGTTATTTTTAGATTTTATGCATATTCTACTTGCTTCAGTCTTCACTTTGAAGCCACCCCTTCCAAGTTCTTTAATTATTATGATCATACACTACATTTCTCTTTCAGGCAATAAGATATTCAGAACAGAATGCAATATTTTAGATTAAGTTTTACGTTGGGTGCGGTGGCTCACGTCTGTAATCCCAGCACTTTGGGAGGCCAAGGTGGATGGACCATGTGAGGTCAGGAGTTTGAGACCATCCTGGCCAACGTGGCAAAACCTCATCTCTACTAAAAATACAAAAATTAGCTGGGCGTGGTGGCGTGTGCCTGTAGTTCCAGCTACTTGGGAGGCTGAGGTAGGAGAATTGCTTGAACCTGGTTGGCAGAGGTTACAGTGAGCTGAGACGGTACCACTGTACTCCAGCCTGGGCCACACAGTGAGACTCTATCTCAAAAAAATAAAAAGTTTCAACTGAGCTATTTCACTTGAAAGCAAAGCACTAGATTCACTGAGTTCCTCCATATACCTGTAACCAGAGCCACACCAATGCCATGCTGAGTGTTGGGTACACAAAGAAAACGGGCCTGGCTACCAGCCTCAAGGAACTTAGAGTCAAATGCATATATTTTGAACCCTTAAATGGATGTCTCAAATGTTGAATCAGAGCTCTGTAATTAACAATCATTAGGCACCATAGCTTTGCACAGTGGCTTTAGAACTCTTTGGGAGTAATCCATTTAGGAGAGAAAAGGGCAAATAAAACACATGGATAGCATGTGCATAGCTATGTTTTCAGTGATCGGGGAGACTTGGAAGATCAGACTGTACTCCCGGAGGGGCTGAGCAGATTGTCACGGGTGAGTGGGACTGAGTGAGAAATGCTTCCTGTAGGAAGTGGCCTGTCTTAGTGTGGCAGGAGTTTCCATGAATTCTGAGCCTGTTATCTCTTGCCTGTCTTTGAGGAGAACGGCTTCATTTATTGATTGATTTATTGAAATTTAATTTTATTTCTAGTCGAGGGGGTACATGGGCATGCTTGTTACATGGGTATATTGTATGCTGGCCTTCTAGTGCACCATTACCCAGAGAGTGAATATTGTACCTGATGGAATTTTCCAAGCTTTGCTCCCTTCAAATACCTGCCCCCCGCGTTTGGAGGCCCCCAGCGTCTGCCATTTCCATCTTTATGTCCGTGTCTACTCATTGCTTAGGCTCCACTTACACGTGAGAACATGTGGTTTTGATTTTCTGTCTCTGAGTTAGTTCCTTAGGATAATGGCTTCCAGCTCCATCCATGTCGCAAAGGACATGATCTCATTTTTTTTTTTTTTTTTTCTGTGAGATGGAGTCTCACTCTGTTGCCCAGGCTGGAGTGCAGCAGCGTGATCTCGGCTTGCTGCAACCTCCGCCTCCGGGTTCAAGTGATTCTCCTGCCTCAGCCTCTAGAGTAGCTGGGACTACAGGCACCTGCCACCACGCGCAGCTAATTTTTTTTTTTGTATTTTTAGTAGAGGTGGAGATTCACCATGTTGGTCAGACTGGTCTCGAACTTTCAACCTCAGGTGATCCACCTGCCTTGGCCTCCCAAAGTGCTGGGATTACAGGCGTGAGCCACAGTACCCCGCTGATCTCATTCTTTTTTATGTCTGCCTTTTTTTTTTAAATTTAAAGAAACAGTCTCACTCTGTTGGTCAAGATGCAGTACAGTGGCACGATCATAGCTCACTGCAGCCTCGAATTCCTGGGCTCAAGAGATCCTCCCGCCTCAGCCTCCTGTATAGCTGGGATGACAGAGGCACACCACAAATGGCTCATTTAAAAAAAATGTGTAGAGATTAGAGATGGGGCCTCACTCTGTTGCCCAGGCTGGTCTCAACAAGCAGCCCTCCTGCTTTGGCCTCCCAAAGTGCTGGGATTACAGGCGTGACCCTCTGCACCCAGCCAAGAACTGCTTTCTAAACGTCTACCTTGCAGAGTCAGGGGCATTATCTCCTTGAGTAGGAACTTTGATGTCTTTGGCCTGCCTTTGTGCTTTTGATCCTCTCCTACTTTTGAGACTGTGTTTTCACCCTTTCTTTTACCTTCTGCAGGAGCGTTGGCAGCACCTCTCAATTTAGCTCATCCCTGCATTTTATCTGTTGCTTTTTACTCCTTCTTAAAGAACATTAAGATGAGCGCCAAGGCCAGAGCCAGTGCTGGCCTCAGGCCTCCCTTCCTGGGGACTGTGGGCCACTTGTCACAATGTGTGGCCTAGAACCTTTGGCTGCGTTTTCAATCTGTGCACCTGTGTTCTTCTGGGAGCTGAGATTTGCTAAGATCCGCTACAGTGAAAGTTTTATCCAAGTAAACATCTCTCACCTCTTTGGGGGCCTTTTCATCTGTCGAATAAGTGAAACCGTCCAGAGGTAATCAAGTATGCAAGGCGCAGCTGCTGCTTCTGACCTGGCTATTCCTTGCTCCTCATTCTCCTGAACCATGAGTGGGATTTTTTTCTTCTTTCTCTTAGAACACATTCACAGTCTGTGCAGGCAGCGAAGCTCAGCTGAACCGAGGCTGTGGGCGCTTCCTTTATCCCTTCTCCACCTGTTCTTGCCCTCTCAGAGCATCGAGGCCTGTGGTTTTTATCCCTGCTTCTTTAGTTACCTGAGACGCAGTCTTCACTGGGAGGGGCTTGAAAAGAACTCAGGAGCAGGACCTGGTGCACAGTAGGCATCTAATAATGATTGATCTTCAGCTCTCTCTGCAGCCCTGTGTGTGGCATTGCACCCTGCAGCCTGCCGTGACGCAGTCAGATTAGATGGCTAGTCCCACGACGGGGCAAATCATTCTCCTGGGACTCGTGTCCTCGTCCTTCCTGCGGGAGTGGGGAGGCTGCCTGCCTCACAGGTGGCTGTGTGGAATTATAAACCAATAAAGTGACTGCTTAGCATATGGCTGAATGTCAAGGGCGACAGAAATGCTTAATTTCATTTATTTAGTAGTAGTTGGGTGGCCACGTGAATGTTGCTGTGGAAATCATAACTCTTGAATTCCTTGACACTTATCTTTGCTGTTGTTTTTAAATGAGGCTTTACATTTAAATCTTGTATTTTTTTAATCAGCTGAGCATGGTGGCGTGTGCCTGTAATCCCAGCTACTCAGGAGGCTGAGGCAGGAGAATTGCCTGAACCCAGGAGGCGGAGGTTGCGGTGAGCCGAGATCGCGCCATTGCACTCCAGCCTGGGTAACAAGAGCGAAACTCCGTCTCAAAAAAAAAAAAAAAAAAAAAAAAAATCTTGTTTTTTTTTTTTTTTTTTAGTATTAGAAAAGTAGTAGGAAGGATCACAGCTTGAGCTCCATCTTAGCCTTTTTTAAATTTTTGAGACAGAATTTCTCTCGTCACCGTGGCTGGAGTGCAATGGTGCAATCTCGGCTCACTGCAACCTCTGCCTCCTGGGTTCAAGCAATTCTCCTGCCTCAGCCTCTCTCGAGTAGCTGGGATTACAGGCATGCACCACCACACCCGGCTAATTTTGTATTTTTAGTGGAGATGGGGTTTCTCCATTTTGGTCAGGCTGGTCTTGAATGCCTAACCTCAGGTGATCTGCCTGCCTCAGCCTCCCAAAGTGCTGGGATTACAGGTATAAGCCACAGTGCCAGGCCCATCTTAGCCTTTTTATGGGAAACTGTGAGCTGTTACTGCCCCCACCCAGGACCATCTACTTTCCAGTTACTCTCACCTGACCCCTCCCTTTCTTCCCCCCAAGGTTATGTGTCTTCCATCTATCCATCCACCCATCCACTCATCTACCCACTCATCCATCTATCTACCCGTCTGTCCATCCACCCATCCACGTGTCTACCCATCCATCCCATTCCATCCATCCATCCCATCCATCCATCCATCCCATCTATCCCATCCATCCATCTGTCCATCCATCCATCCATCCATCCATCCCATCCATCCATCCATCCATCCATCCATCCCATCCATCCATCCATCCATCCTGTCCATCCATCTATCCCATCCATCCATCTATCCATCTATCCATCCATCCCATCCATCCATCTATCCGTCCATCCATCCCATCCATCCATCCATCCATCCATCCATCCATCCATCCATCCCATCCATCAATCTATCCATCCATCCATCCATCCCATCCATCCATCCATCCCATCCATCCCATCCATCCCATCCATCCATCCATCCCATCCATCCATCCATCCCATCCATCCATCCATCCATCCATCCCATCCATCCATCTATCCATCCATCCATCCATCCCATCCATCCATCCATCCATCCCATCCATCCATCCATCCATCCATCCCATCCATCCATCCATCCCATCCATCCCATCCATCCCATCCATCCATCTATCCCATCCATCCATCCATCCATCCATCCATCCATCCATCCAGATACACTGCATTTCCAACTCATGAGCTGAATGGACAGTATGTGAGGAGATCAGAACTGCTGATTTTCTAGTGAGCATTTAGAATTGAGAGAACTTCCTTGTGTGATGGAGACATGATGGCAGATCCTGATGAAATTAAGGGAGAAGTGGCAAAGGGAGCATTTGCAGCAGTGATGGTGGAGGCTTTAGCAATTCCCTGCTGGTCCCCAGCCTCAGGCAGCACACAGCTGTGAGATGACAGTCAAGGGTAGGGGGCAATAACAGCACTGCTTAGAAAAATGGGTCTTGATTCCAAGCCCTCATTGGAGGAACCCCGGAATCCCACACCCCAGCAAGTCCCTCCCTTCCCTGAGCAGGTGCTCAGGTGGCTTCCGCAGTCTTCAGCACGGTCTTTGAAGCTCTTCTCTGGGCTGTGTGCACTTCTCTGCCCACCACCCTCATGGCTGACTCTGGCGGCCGTCACTCCCACAGCTACCCCCAGTCCCCCGCACCTGCTGCGGCTCACAGGGCTTAGGCGGAGACAGCCCACAGCGACCTTGTTGTGGCAGTTCATTACAGAGTTCTTAATATCACAACTTTTTGTTTTTAAATGAAGCACACACTCTCAGTTCATTTTCTTCAATGGCTCTTGTATTCCCGACAGCAATCCGCCAGTGTCTTTTGATGACCTTCCCAGTGCTGGGGTTCCCTCTCCCAAGACGACATGAAGCGACACCCCATGGGGACTTGGCTGGACATGCTGGGATTCCTGAAGGGGGCACACAGGTGACCTCTCTCGCTGGGACTTTTGCTTCAGAGGGAAAAGACAGTTGGATTACTGTGGCATATCTTTTTTTTTAAAATGTATTTAAAAAAAATATAAGTTCTGGGATACATGTGCAGAACATGCAGTTTGTTACACAGCTATACGTGTGCCATGGTGGTTTGCTGTCAACCTGTCATCTGGGTTTTATGCCCCACATATATTAGGCTGGAATGCAGTGGCGTGATCTTGGCTCCCTGCAACCTCCATCTCCCAGGTTCAAGCAATTCTCTGCCTCAGCCTCCTGAGTAGCTGGGATTACAGGCGTGCGCCACCACACCCAGCTAATTTTTGTATTTTTAGTAGAGACAGGGTTTCACCACGTTGACCAGGCTGGTCTTGAACTCCTGACCTCTTGATCCACCTGTTTGGCCTCCCAAAGTGCTGGGATTACAGGCGTGAGCCACTGGCACTGGCCGCCTTTTTTTTTTTTTTTTTTTTGAGACGGAGTCTCACTCTGTCACTAGGCTGGAATGCAGTGGCACGATCTCTGGTTACTGAAACCTCCACCTCCCAGGTTCAAGTGATTCTCCTGCCTCAGCCTCCCAAGTAGCTGGGACTACAGGTGCCCACCACCATGCCCAGCTAATTTTTGTATTTTCGTAGAGATAGGGTTTTACCTTGTTGTCCAGGATGGTCTTGAACTCCTGACCTCATGATCTGCCTGCCTTGGCCTCCCAAAGTGCTGGGATTACAGGTGTTAGCCACCATGCCCGGCCTTGTGTCCGTCTCTTTTCTAAATCAAATACATCATCTTCCGCCCACTTTTTTTGTTGTCGGAAATGCTATTTCATCTCTCTTGCTCAGCTCATATGGCTAAAAATCATCCTGACGCTCTCTGCACATGAGTTTAGTCTCCAGCCCAGGCGATTGAGTGCCGACAGCTCTGAAATTGATCCCTAATTTTCCAACCCCTCCTTTACCTCTCCCATCACTTCCTAAAAAACAGCATTATCAACATATGTTATGTATGATAAAACCCACCCTATTCAAGTGCACAGTTCAATATTTTTTGGTAAATTTACTGAGTTGGTGCAGCCAGTGTCATAAATCAGTCTCAGAACGTTTTCATCATCCCAGTGAAGAAAGCTCATGTACAATCAATCCCTGTTCCTGTTACCAGTTCTCGGCAACCACTAAGCTACTTTCTGTCTCTACAGATTTGCCTTCTGAAAAATTTCATGTAGATGAAATCATACAATATATGATCTCTCATGCCTGGTTTCTTTCACTTGCCATAAGGCTCTTGAGATTCATTTGAGTTGTGGCATGTATCAGTATCTCATTCCTTTTTATTGCCCAGTAATACTCCATTGTATGGATATACCACATTTTGTCTATCCACGCATCAGCTGAGGGGACGTTTCTCCACTTTTTGGCTATTTATTAATAATGCCACGATGAACTTTGTGTACAAATCTTTGTGTGAATGTGAATGTATGTTTTTATTTCTCTTGGGATAGATACTTAGGAATGAAGTTGACGGGCAGTACGGTGATTTATATTTAACCTTTTGAGAAACTGCCAAAACCGTTTTCCAATGCAGCTGCCTCTTGCCTCGTTCCCACCAGCAACACACGAGGGCTGCCATTTCTCCACGTCCTCAGCAGCGCTGTCCTGCTGTCTTCTTGACTGTAGTTGTTCTCGTGGGTATGAAGTGGTGTCCCTGTTTTTTTTTTTTTTTTTTTTTTTTTTTTGAGAGGGAGTCTCACTCTCGTTGCCCTGGCTGGAGTGCAATGGCGCGATCTCGGCTCACTGCAACCTCTGTGTCCCAGTTCAAGTGATTCTCCTGCCTCAGCCTCCTGAGTAGCTGGGATTACAAGCATGCACCACCATGCCTGGCTAATTTTTTTGTTAATAGCGACGGGATTTCACCATGTTGGCCAGGATGGTCTCGAGCTCCTGACCTCATGATCTGCCAGGCTTGGCCTCCCAAAGGGCTGGATTACAGGCGTGAGTCACCGCAGTTGGCCTGGTTTTTTAAATTTCATTTCTCTAATGACTAATGATGTGGAGCCGTGTTTTATGTGCCCTTTAGCCACACACAGAGCTTCTTTGATGAAATATCTGTCCATGTTTCACCTATTTCTGATTAAGTTATTTTCTAATTATAGAATTGTAAGGCCTTCTCGCCCATCCTTTTTGTTTTTGAGACAGGGTCTCACTCTCTTGTCCAGGCTGGAGTACAGTGGTGCAGCATGGGTCACTGCAGCCTCGACCTCCTGGGTTCAAGTGATCCTCCCACCTCAACCTCCCAAGTAGTTGGGACCACAGGCGCACGCCACCGCGCCTGGCTAATTTTTTAGATTTGCTGAGACAGGGTTCTCGCTGTGTTGTCCAGGCTGGTCTCAATGTCCTGGGCTCCAGCAGTTCTCCTGCCTGTAATCTGAGTGCGGTTTTAAAATGTTTAAATAAAAATGTTTCCAGTTTCCTCCCAAGAGAATGATATGCTAGCCTGGTTTTCTTATAGATTCATTGGAACAGTCATCAATCATGTAGGTAGTTCTTTTTTTTTTTTGACTTTTATTTTTGGTTTGGGGTACACGTGCAGGTTTGTTATAGAGGTGAACTTGTGTCACTAGGGTTTGCCGTACAGATTATTTTGTCGCCCAGGTACTAAGCCTGGGACCCAGTAGTTATTCTTTCTGATCCTCTCCCTCCTCCCTCCTCTAGGTCCAGTTTTGTTTTATTCGAAGGCCTGGACTCTCAGTCTTCTACCTTCTTGCCCCCACCTGTCACCCACATCGTCCAGCTCAGTCCTAAGTGGCGTGTGGTTCCCGCTTGGGACCAAGGAAGGCTTTGTGTGTTTCCCCGGCACTCTCCCGGCTTTGGTGTTGAGAGAGAGAGACACACAGAGAGAGAGAGAGGAGAAGGAGAGGAGAAAGAGAGAGAGAGGAGAGAGAGAGAGAGAGAAAGATTGATTCTCTCTGTTACCCAGGGAGCACTGTGGTGCAAACATAGCTCCCTGTAGCCTTGAACTCCTGGCCCCCTCTCACCGTGTTGCCCAGGCTGGAGTGCAGTGGCACGATCTCGGCTCACTGCAACCTCTGCCTCTGGGGGTCAAGTGATTCTCCTGCCTCAGCCTCCCAAGTAGCTGGGACTACAGATGCATGACACCACACCTGGCTAATTTTTGTATTTCTAGTGGAGACAGAGTTTTACCATGTTCGCCAGCCTGGTCTCCAACTCCTGACCTCAAGTGATCCTCCTGCCTTGGCCTCCCAAAGTGCTGGGATTACAGGTGTGAGACACCATGCCCAGCCTGCTTTTTTGTATCCTGGCTTTGGCTAGGCATGCAGCTGTGTGTGTGTGCATGTGTATGTGTGTGCATGCATGTGTGTGCATGTGTGTGTGCGTGTGTGTGTGCATGTGTGTGTGTATCTGGATGCTTTGTGGGCATACACATCCTTTACCCTCTGGCTCCTTATGATTCCTTTCTGACAAATTGAAACTTGCTTTAATTTCCTTTTAAAGATTACAGTAACACCAAATTTGTCTTAGAAAACAGAATTAGAGGCTGGTCTTGGCAGCTGATGCCTGTAATCCCAGCACCTTGGTAGGCTGAGGTGGGAGGAGGGTCACTGGAGACTAAGTGTTTCAGACTATCCTGGGCAACATAGCAAGATGCTGTCTGTATTAAACATAAAAAAATTCACCAGGCATGGTGGTGTGTGCCTGTATTCCAGCAATTATAGGTTGCCAGCTGCTTGGGAGGCTGATGCAGGGGGATCAGCTGAGTCCAGGAGTTCAAGCATATAGTGAGCTATGATTGTGCCACTGCACTCCAGCCTGGGCAACAGAGTGAGATCCTGGCTCAAAAAAAAAAAAAGTAAAAAGAAAACATAGAACTAGCAACTCCCCCAAGGAATTGTTATGCTTTTAATGTTTTGGTGTTAAAGTCTAATCTTTTTTTCCTGATACATATATAATTTTGTTTTGGTTTTACTGAATTATTGTATTGCATATACTTTACCTTTTTGCTTAACATGAATATATAATCAATTTCTTTGCATTCCATTGTTCTTTTATGAGCATTTGTAAGGGCTGCAGGGTATTCCACTGTCCAACTAGACTGCAAGTTGTTTATTTATTTAGGAAATGGGGTCTCACTGTGTTGGCCAGACTGGAGTGCAGTGGCACAATCATAGCTCACTGCAGCCTCAAACTCCTGGGTTCAAAACCTCCTCCAGCCTCAGCCTCCTGAGTAGCTGGGACCACAGGTATGTGCGTGGCTTAGACTGTGAGTTGTCAGCTTGCTGTTGACTCTCTGGTGGCCCCACATGATCATATGGTCCTCAGAACACCAGAAGATCATATGCAAATATTGTCTGCATATTCCTCAAGATACCACATGGCCAGTGTAAGCTGCTTTAATTATCCTTCCAGGAGAAACGCAGCCTCCTCTAGCGCATGCACTCCGCTGGCCCCAGCGGCATGTTGGGACCTGAACTGAGATGGAAATTATTTCAAAAGTAAAATATTAAAGAGAAGTGAAATCTGCTGTACTGTGCATTCAGCTTAGCAATTAGAAGTTGCCAGCGTTTTTTTTTTTGAAACAGTCTCGCTGTGTTGCCCAGGCTGGAGTGCAGTGACGCAATCTTGGCTCACTGCAACCTCTGCCTCCTGGGTTCAAGTGATCCTCCCCTCAGCCTCCCAGGTACCTGGGACTAGACGCATGTGCCAACACACCCAGCTTTTTTTTTTTTTTTTTTTTTTTGTATTTTTTGTAAAGATGAGGTCTCACTTTATTGCCTAGGCTGGTCTCGAACTCCTGGGCTCAAGCAGTCCACTTGCCTTGGCCTCCCAAAGTGCTGGGATTACAGGTATGAGCTACCGCACCTGGCTGGTTTTTTATTTCTGATTTATACTTTCAGGCCTTCAAAAATACAATGACATAATATATTTTAGCTATAAAATGTATGAGCTATTCACTGCTGAGGTATAAGTAATGGGAAAGCTAAATTGCATTCTCTGAAATATAAAAGTCCCAGGAGGCATTCCCAAAGAAGTTATGTCCATTTAATCGTTTAAGCAACAAGGAATATGGAATAAGAATTTCATTCTTAGCCAGGTAATGGACGTCAGCTTTCTTTGCACTTTGTACTCATGGATACACCAGAAAGATACGTTTTTCACCCAGGGACATCAATGGAATCAATACACTGCTGTTCACAGACACTCTTAGCAGCTGGGCACGGTGGCTCACGCCTCTAATCCCAACACTTTGGAATGCCAAGGAGGGCTGATCACTTGAGGTCAGGAGTTCAAGACCAGCCTGGACAACATGGTGAAACCCCGTCTCTACTAAAAAAAAATTAGCCAGGCATGGTGGTGCGTAACTGCAGTCCCAGCTACTCAGGAGACTGAGGCACAAGAATCGCTTGAACTTGGGAGGTGGAGGTTGCAGTAAGCTGAGATCTTGCCACTGCACTCCAGCCTGGCAGCAGAGTGAGACTTCATCTCAAAAAAAAAAAAAAAAAAAAAAAGGAAAGCTCTTGGCTTTTATAAACCAGTATATAATTCTTTCATTCTTCAAATGAGTGTCTTTTTTGAAGTAATACTGTTAACATCCTCAAATGTGAAGAAGAAATACGTGTATATTTATAATCTATATCATTTATGAGTAAAGGTTTCAGTTGCAAACATTGAAATTCCTCAGTCTAATAGAAAATAAAATGATAGCTACAGGCTGCTAACTCCCAGAAAGAAAACCTTTGAAACTACAAAAATTCCAAAAGCCCAAGGTAGATTTGAAAAAGGCGTCATTAAAACCAGAATGAGGGAGTAGCTTATGTACAGCATTGAATTTCACAGAGAAAACTCATAAACTGGACAACAACAATGACAGACCTATTTAAGGACCCTGAAGAATGACCAGAAGCAGGTGGAGACTGGAAGGGGCCCGAAGATCTAGTTCTTAAAATTAGGGTTGTACAGCCCTTCTTCCAGTCTGCTGAGCACCGTGGCTAGATCCCAAGAAGAAGGCCAGTCGTACGGGTTTGAGGCATTCCACGGTGAAGTTCAGGGCTGTCAGAGTAGCTGGAGAGGCGGAAGAAGAATCCAGGGAAGGAGAGAGTCTCATTGAGGCAGCCCTGGAATTCCCCTCAAATCCGGCTGATAGATTTGAACTCGGAACCTACAGAAAGCAGCAACTGCGTGGTGAAAGAGCTGAGCAGAGATTTCAGCTGTGGTCAAGTGCACAGGAGCAGGACGTGGTGTCTGAGGGTCTAGCAGAGCAGTTAGGCTTTCCATTGAAATGCTCAAGGCCCATGCCTCATGGATGAAGAACAATCCCAGGACAAAGGGATTCTTCTTAGATCTAAGGGTGAAAACGAGTTAGAACCACTCGAAGCAAGCATAAAACCAAGCCTCCTCAAATTCAAGGCGACCCGTCGGGAACTTAACTGCCTGCTAGAACAAAAATCAATACTCCTCAAGAAGAGAATAGAATCTAACATCTCTATGATGTAGCATCTACAATATTCAATATACAGTTCAAATTTATTGAATATGAAAAGAAACAGGAAAATGTAATTCAGAGTCAGTAGAAAAATCAGTTAATAGAAAGTGGCCCTCAAATGAGTCAGAAAGTGAAATTCAGACAAGAACTTTAAATAAGGTACGATAACTATGTTCAAGGATTTAAAGAGAGGAAAAAAGAGAGGTGGAAATGTGCACCCAGGTACACATACAATATTTGGATCAACTGCATCAGCTTAACAGCAGGTTGGAGGCAGCTGAAGCAAAGGTTAGTGAGCTCAATAAAGGAGCAGTAAAATTTATTCAGTCCGTAAAGAGGGAAAAATGGAAGTAACGAACATAGTTCCAATAACCTGAAGACAATATCAAACACTGTAATAACACTGTAATAAACATGTAATTGGTGTCCCAGAAGGAGGGGAAAAAGAGAACAGAGCAGAAAAAATATATTTGAACGAGTAGTGGCTGAAAATCCCCCAAATTTGATTAAAAAAAATTACAGATCAATTTATAGGTCCTAGAAATTCACCAAACCCTAAGCAGGATAAATATAAAAAGTAACACATATAGGAATATTATAGGCAAATTACTATAAACTTGGCTCTAAAGGAAAAAATTAAAGAGTCCCAGAAATGATAAAACTGGGAAGTTATCAAAAACTGAAAATTTTCTAGTTTCACTGAAAGAGCAGATTGTTTAAAATTGTTAAGATTGTATTGTGGGTTTTATAATGCATGTAGGTGTAACATATACCAAATTAGTGGCACAAAGGTGGAAGGTAAGATGGAGTGGCTCCAAGTCTACATTTTAGGTCAAGTGGCTGGCACAATGGTAAGTCCAAGTAGCCTATGAAACATTAAAGATTCATATTATAGGCAGGGTATGGGTTTCATGCCATAATCCCAGCACTTTGGAAGGTGGAAAAGGGAAGATGGATTGAGCTCAGGAGTTTGAGACCACCCTGGGCAACATAGGGAGATCTCGTTTCTACTTTAAAAAGTTGGGGAGGGGAGGGACTAGGAACAGTGGCTCACGCCTGTAATCTTTCGGAGGCCCAGGCAGGCGGATCATGAGGTCAAGAGATAGAGACCTTCCCGGCCAACATGGTGAAACCTCGTCTCTACTAAAAATACAAAAATTAGCTGGGCATGGTGGAATACACCTGTAATCCCAGCTACTCGGGAGGCTGAGGCAGGAGAATTGCTTGAACCCAGGAGGTAGAGGTTGCAGTGAGCTGAGATCATGCCAACACACTCCAGCCTGGCGAGAGAGCGAGACTGTCTCAAAACAAAAAACAAACAACAACAAAAAGAAAAATTAGCCAGGTATGGTGGTGTGCACTTGTAGTCCCAGCTACTAGGGAGGCTGAGGAGAGAGGATCATTTGAGCCCAGGAGGTGGAGGCTGCCCTGAGCTGTAATAGCACCACTACACTCCAGCACAGAGTGAGCCCCTGCCTCAAAACAAAAACAAAAACAAAAAACAAACCGCATTATAGTCACCAGAGATAAAAAGTCAACCAAGCAATGCAACTGAAATACTGAAGTTATTAACAAAAAAAAAGGCACGAGAGACAGAATGACATAGAATACAGATAAAAACAGACCCATACTAGCAACAACATGAAACTCAAAAACCTGTGTTAAGCGAAAAAAGTCAAACCCCAAAGGGTACACGCTGTACGGATTATATGAATTAAAAAAAAAACCCTCAAGGACAGTCAACACTAATCCATGGTGACAGAAATCACAACAGTAGTTTCTGACAAGAGTGGGGATTGCCTGGGAAAAGGCATACAGCTTTCAGGAGGGACAGGAATGTCTATATGTGGAGGTGACGGCCAACGCAGAGTGCCCATTATCGAAATTCATAGAACTGTACGATTAAAACGTGTGCATTTCATTTTCTGTGTATACATTTTACACAAACACCAATGTTTGAAAGCGGATTACAAACTCTTGAAGAGCCCCCGGTTATAAACTTTGATCAACAGAGGGCGCTCGGAGCCCATCAAACACGCTTTGGGCCCCCAGCTACTTAGAGATGCCAATCAGACCAGCCCGGGGCTCCTGGTCTCCAAGGTGCATCGCGCGGCTCCCCTACACTCCCCGTCGACACCCCAGCTTCCCCGCCCGCGGCCTCGCCGGCTGGTCCGTGTCACCTGGCCACACGCTGCGCGTGGCCAATGGCGAAGATGTGTCCGCGGCGCCTCGGCGGAATGCAGATGCGGGTGGGGCGGGCGCGCGCGGCCGGGAGGCGTACCTGCCCCCTGAGGTTCCCCTACGGTACGATCGCTTTTACACTGGAAGTGGAAACGTCATGGAAACTTCCACTGTGTTCTCGACATCTTCATTTTGACCTTTTTACCTCGCTTTGGTGGCTGTGGAATATTCCCACGCAAGAGCTGGCGCGGGGGAGGAGGGGGCAGAGCCCGGGAGGCACCGAAGAAATTTTCCCCGAGGAAGGCAGAGTGGGGGCGTTGCCCCAGGCTCCCAGAACCCCGAACCTTTGTCTTCCTGCCCCCTCCGGCCTCGTCCCAGCTCCGGAGGAAGCCAGCGACCAGAAATCGCTAAGCGTCCCTTGCGCCCTCGCCCACCCCCCGGCTGGGTCTCCCCGCGGGCGCGCAGATGCCATTACACCCCACGTGATCCCCGCGCCGGGCCGGTCCTTCCAGAGGCGTCTCGCGGGGTGTTAATTAAAGGTCACAACAAAACAGACCTGCTGGCTCACCAGAAGAAATGTCCTCCCGGGAAATGAAAAATGACACCCAGAGCAGCCACGTGTGGAGCCTGGCAAACGCCGGCTTCCTGCGCTCCGGGGCGCTGCGCTGGGGGGATTGTGGGGGGCGATCGGAGAGGGAGCGAGGACGGGGTGCTCCGGAGACCCCGCGAGGCCCAGGCGCAGGAAGAAACGGGCGGCGGGGGCGAGGGGACCGATCCCCCGCCAGGAGAGGCCAAGGCCAACCCGCGCCACACCCCCTTTCCAGGCGGGAGTCGTCCGCTTGCAGCGCGGCGAACCCCTGTTTCCCTTGCCCAGCCCCGGCCCGCTGGGTCCCCAGGCTCACCTGTCCCGACCCGGGGCGGCTGAGTCCACACAGACCCGGGCTCGGGCGGGCGGGGGGCGGAGGCCCCTAGTGCTCCGGCTGCGTCGGGGAGGGTGGCCCCCGGCCCCCCAGGGGTTGGCAGGGCAATTCCAGAAACGGTTTGCAGGGCAGGTCTCCGAGAACAAAGGGCGGGGGGAGGACCCGGCGTGTTTGTGGACTTGGTTGTGACTCAGTCCCTTTCACACGGCGTTTCAAAGGCAGACCTGCAAGCCTTGTCGGGAAGAGAAAGAACTCGGGGGCGGGGGAGGCTCGGGCGCCGCGTTTCCGTCCCGCCGCGCTCGCTCGCGCTGCCCCTGAGCTCCAGGCTCGCGCAGCGGCGTTTCATTAGAGACCCGGCCCGGGCCGCGCGCCTGGAACTTCCCCGCCGGGAGCGGGACTGACGCTCCCCCGCGCCCCGCCCCGGCCCGGCTCCGGGCCTCGCAATGTCAGGCAGGCGCGCCGCAGCCTAAAATGGATCCCGGCCGGGGCGGCGAGGGCTGCAGGCAGGCGGCGGGCTCCGGGTCCCCGAGGCTCCGCGCTGCGCCCGGGCGCACACGCACGCCCTGACCGCCGGCCGCTCCCGGGCCACGCGGAGCCGCCCCTCTCCCTGCCCTCGCGCAACTGTCAGGCGAAACGGGCCGGCGGATATTGGCTCGGCGACACGCTGAGGCTCCTCCCCGAGTCTGGATCTTTATATTTTGGGAGAATTTCTTTGAACTCAGTTAGCAAGCTCGGGGAAGGAGGCAAGTTCCCGCAGCCGGCTCGGCTCGGCTCGGAGGGCTCGCCCACCCTCCTGCAGCTGCCGCGTGCCCTGATTGTGTCCCTCTCCTCCCTCGTGGGGGGAACGGACCGACTTGGCTGCAGAAAATGCCAATTACATGGATGTGACCGTGAAAAGGGAACGTGCGACTGCAAGAGGCAGAAGGGGACGAGGAAAAGCATTATTTGAAGAGAAGAATAAACCAGCCACCCCGACCCTTTCTGCAAACTGGTGCTATTCCTCGTGGGGTCCATTTGCTTTCATTCCTTCCCACCCCACCCCTTAAGAAACCCTGACTTGAGGGCCAAGAGCCAGCCCCCTGCAGCCGGGGGACGCTTCTGGGCTGGAAGACCTTCTGGATGTAGCGCTGCTGGAACCTTTAGCTACTCTCCTCTGCAAACGCCACCATGAATTCGGTCGCTGGGAATAAAGAGAGGCTTGCCGTCTCCACCAGGGGCAAGAAATACGGGGTAAGTCGTGACGGTGCGACGCGGAGACGCGTGACCAGACCCATCTCCGTGGGGGTCCCCCTTTTCCCGGGATCGTGCACCCCGGCAGGGCGGCGCGGCCCCGAGCTCTCTCCCGCTGCAGAGGCGCCCCCGCGGCCGGCGGGGCTGTGCGTGCACGGAGGCGGGTCTGCCGCGGGGGCGCCCGCACACTCGCCTCGCCCTCGGAACGTTTCCAGCCCTCTCGTTCCGTCCTTTCCCCGCACCCGCAACTTTTGCAGCATTCCTGCACTTCTAGGCAGAGTTAAGCCGAAGGGGAGGGTTCCCCGTGAACGCTCGGCGGGACCTCGGATCGTTTAGCTGGAGCCGGGGGAGCCCCTCATTTACCTGCGGGATCCGCAGGGTGGTACCCCGTATGAATAAAAATCCTGAAATTACGGCTCCCCCCACCCCCCGCCCCCCCATAGGGTCTTCCAGGATTTCGTACCCGGGATTTTGCTGGGATGGGTGACTGCTTCAACAGCGAGGGGTGCTGAACCTCTGGGGCCCCCTGACAGAAGCCGTGGAAACCCCCGGGCGAGTCCTCTTCCTGACCCCAGGAGGAGGCCACCGGCGCCCGGGAACCGGCGCAGGGGTCGCCCGGGCGGTGGGGACTCACTTGGGGACAATTAACGAGACAGAGGGAGGACGATCTGGCCCAGGTTTGGCGAGGTCCCCGAGCGGCTCCCGTGGGCGGCTGGAGCCGGGGCTCGGCGGCGCCCGGCCCCTGGGCGCTGGAACCCGCCGCCTGGCGGCGCCTGACCCCGGCGCGTGCTCCCCGCAGGTGAATGAAGTCGGCTCGCCCACCAAGCCCGCAGCGCCCTTCTCCCCCGAGAGCTGGTACCGGAAAGCCTACGAGGAGTCGCGCGCCGGGAGCCGGCCCACTCCCGAGGGCGCGGGCTCCGCGCTGGGCTCATCGGGGACCCCGTCCCCCGGCTCGGGCACCTCGTCCCCGAGCTCCTTCACCGGTTCCCCGGGCCCCGCCTCCCCGGGCATCGGCACGAGTTCCCCGGGCTCCCTGGGCGGCTCGCCAGGCTTCGGCACGGGCTCCCCGGGCTCCGGCAGCGGCGGCGGCTCCTCCCCCGGCTCGGACCGCGGCGTCTGGTGCGAGAACTGCAACGCCCGCCTGGTGGAGCTCAAGAGGCAGGCCCTGAAGCTGCTCCTCCCGGGGCCCTTCCCCGGCAAGGTGAGCGCGGCGCGGCGCGGCGCGGGCAGGGAGGGCGGCCGCGGGGCCGGGGAGGCGCCGGGAGGGCCGGGCCGCGGCCGACGGCAGCTGCTCAGCCCGACGCGACCCTGCGCCCCGGCTCCACGCGAGGGCCGCCGGCGGCGCGGGGGGCTGCTCCTCACCCCAGGGGGCTCCGGCGCGCGGGGCGACCCCCGCACATTCCTCCCTCAGCCAGGCCGCCCTAGGGCCGGAGGGCCGAGTCCCGAGAGCGCGAAAGAGCGCCGGTGGCCACGGGCATCACGGCCCACGCGGTCTCTCCGGCCGCCCCTCCCAGCTCTCCCTCGCGACTGCAGACTGCGCTTTCGATTGTCCTCCCCACCCCCACCTGTGATCCTGGACGCAAACGTCAGTGGGAGCTGGAAAAGCTGCTGCTTGGAGCCGGCGTTGCCCACTGTCTGTTGAGGCCCATCCTTTCCAGGATTGCAGAAGCAGAAACATCCTGGAAAGCCAGCACTGTCCCCTGCAGCGCGTGCGCGCCTGGGGAAGCTCCAGAGCTGGGCCGCTCCTCGGAGCAGTGCTCCCTCCTGGCCTGCCCCTCGCCCAGCACCGTCGCTGCTCCATAGCAACCCCGCGCGGGGCGTGACTGGCCCGAGCCCCCAGAGGGTAACACAATGCAATCAATCGTATTTGCGCTGTCGGGCCGTACTATCAAATGGTAATATTTACTCTTCCACTTCAAAGAGTTTTTATCAGTGGTTAGAGAGCAATATCAAGGAAACAGTGGATTGCTGTAGAGGTTTCTGACACTGTCGGCTCAGGGGCCATTTCTGGTTTCTATTTCCGTGACTTTGGAAATAAAATTTTGTGATTTCGAGTAGCGGCGTTCAGACCTAACTGCGTCTGCTGGCCTCCAGTGCGTATGCACGTACACACGCTGATGCTTTCCTAGGCAAGGATGAAATCAAACGAATGCCCACAGACGTGGTGAAATTTAAAATGGGGAAAACTACCGCTAGGAGAATTGGTTTTATGAATGCACAACTTATCTGGAGAAGAGTGAGCTCGCGGATGCTTGTCAGTGTACCGTCTTTGTAGTCTGATAAATCTGCCATGACATCCCAAGGATAAATCTCAGGGAATCAAAAAAGCTTATTTCGCTCTTGCGTGCTAGACCTTCCGATTTGACACCATTTCTTCACTCACAGATTTATTTGCTCTCGTGATCCTTCATCAATATTCATTGATTTTTCTCCCCCATCCGAGGCACTGTGTGAGGCACAGCAATAAAAATGCCGGGTCCGTGCCTGCAGTCCTTGTCCACGTGGAGCTGATGTTCTAGCGGAGGAGGCAGAGATGGACCACAGCGTGCACAGTTCACAATGGAGTCACGTTTGTGGAGGGGACGTAGGGTGCCGTGAGGTTGTTGAACTGGATGGGAGCATCTGACAAAGGTGGAAGGACCTCGGGTCGTAAAGAGCTCACAGCTGACACTTGGCAGTCCTGATAGGTTGCAGCCTTCCACATTATTTTAGAGCTTTCTGAAGGACTCATTCTTATTATAATAGGCTTTTTGTGGCATTGAGTGTTCCTAGATGCAAAGGTAAATCAAAATACACTATTCTCAGTAAGAAAAAGAGGAGAAGGAAAATCTATAGGAAGAAGACACAAATGTGGAAACTCATATGCATCCGTCGTGTTTTATGGAGCCTTGTGATCAACTGGGATTATGTTTTGTAGAAACAGCCTGGAACATTCACTCAGCGTTGTGGGAGGTGGCTCAATATATTTGCCTGTTTTATGTATGTGATGAGGTAAAACTCTTGTTGGTCAACTGCTTGTATTGTCAGAGCAAGGTGACAGCTCTGGAGGAAACATTGGATTTGCTGAACTCCTATGCTCTACAGTGACTTAGACATCTAGAGAAGAGCTGGTAGTCATGGGGCAATCACGGGATCACTTTAAGTGCATACATGAATGCCACACAGGACCACAGTTGCTTGAGTTTTATGTGAGAAGCAGCAGGGTAAAAGCATGGCGTTTGGTACAAGAGCATATACAGGCTCAGCCAGGAGGAAGGATGCTTTGCCTCAGCTCCTTGTTAGTAATGAGGTTTGGGGCCTCAATTTTAATTACTAAATTTCTGCAAGTCCTTGTGAATAAGCGTGTGTGTGTGTGTGTGTGTGTGTGTGTGTGTTTAGGGCATTTGTACCTTGCACTTAGGTACAATTTCCATTATACCTTTAGTGTTTGCAACATTGTAGCCAAACAGTTGCCATGTTCACTGGTGCACCACTGGATGCAGGCCATCTAACTTGGACAAGGCTTTTCTTCTTCTGGAGCAAAGTTAATGAACAAAACTGTGGACCACTATAGCCCTCAGGCACAGAAGGAGATAAATTTCATTTAGAACAAGAGACTCCAACAAGCAGTTCGCTCTGAAGAGAGTCTGGAAGATCAAGACATGTTTTTGAAGGGTAATTAACAAAAATAATCTTTGTAATTTGCTTAAAGTGCTTACCTGCATTTGGGAAATATTTTCTTTTCTTTTCTTTTTTTTTTTTTTGAGACGGAGTTTCACTCTTGTTACCCAGGCTGGAGTGCAATGGCGCGATCTCGGCTCACCGCAACCTCCGCCTCCTGGGTTCAGGCAATTCTCCTGCCTCAGCCTCCTGAGTAGCTGGGACTACAGGCACGCGCCACCATGCCCAGCTGATTTTTTTGTATTTTTAGTAGAGACGGGGTTTCACCATGTTGACCGGGATGGTCTCGATCTCTTGACCTCGTGATCCACCCGCCTCGGCCTCCCAAAGTGCTGGGATGACAGGCTTGAGCCACCGCGCCCGGCGGGGAATATTTTCTTAAGTAGAGTGTTAAATTCTACTAGGTGGTATTAAATGTCTCCTAGGTAGGTATTTAAAAGTCAAAAGCAGAACAGCACGTCCAGAAACCTTATTATTTTAGGCTGGATTTGGTTTTAGTGCTTCCTTTACCACGGATTTATTTTGTGACATTCCGACTTTTTAACTTTCCTATTAATATGCCAAGGAAAAAAATGATTCAGACTGTTCCAATGTCATTAACATAGTCTAAGGTAAGGTTTGAAAAGTGCCTTCTTTCTTTAGAGAAAGATGTGAGGGTCGATGGTTGTTGATCGGCTAAGATGCTGTTAGATTTATGTTTCACAGAATTTAAGATCTAGATTTCTTTACTTTTCCTCCTATCTTTGCTTCCTTCTTTTCTGATGAGATTTCACTCTTGTTGCCCAGGCTGGAGTGCAATGGTGTGATCTCAGCTCACCGAAACCTCCTCCTCTCAGGTTCAAGTGATTCTCCTGCCTCAGCCTCCCGAGTAGCTGGGATTACAGGCATGCGCCACCATGCCTGGCTAACTGTATTTTTTGTAGAGACAGGGTTTCTCCATGTTGGTCAGGCTAGTCTCAAACTCCCGACCTCAGGTGATCCCCCTACCTTGGCCTCCCAAAGTGCTGGGATCACCGCCGTGAGCCTCTGCGCCCGGCCCGTTTTTCTTTCGAGGTATTACCCCTGTCAGTTTGTAATTTCATCTGTATGTTTTCTAAATATGCTGCCATATGAGTTCTCACACTGCCTGTTGGTGGGTAGCAAGCCCTGTTGAATGCCCCCGGTTTTGTCTTTGGAACAGTGGGTTAAGGAGGGGAGGCGAAGGACTGGAGCCCATGCAGGTGTATCTGATTGGTCCCAGGAGCTGGTGACTGGCTCTGATGGCCTGAGAAGAATCAGCCTATTCGGAGCACTCCCCCAGAGGTAGGGCTTCATGGTGCAAGATGACGTCATTTGGATATAACTGAGTAGGTGGTGATCGTGCTGGCTGAGGTGAGAAGTAGGAGGAGACATGGAATTGGAAGGAGCTCACGGAGAAGGATGGTAATGACTTTGGTTTTCCATGCATCGAGTCTGAGCTTTCTGGAAAGAGATGGAGCCTGGAGGCAGACTTAATAATAAAACAGTTTGTTGTTGGCTATTTCAAGACTGGCGTGTGGAAGTGACAGCCGTGAGCTCCCATAGCTCTGTGGCTGATACACTGGGTTTCATCCTTTCCAGTAGCAGCTTACCTGGTGAGTAGAGGTTTGTGCTTGGTGGCAGATTGTGAAACACTCGAGTTGACTTTTATCACCTCGATTGGTACGAAAAGTACTTCCTGGGTTTGTCTCATCTCTCTTTGGTACGGGTGAGTGGAAGTGGGCAGGTAAAAGAATGTGGATGTGTCAACTGTTGCGATTTTACGTGAGAATGGCCCTGTTACCCACTGTAGTTTTCCAGTATGTAAATACAAAACCATTTCATGTCCCATGGCAAGAGTGTCTTTCCTGTTTTATAGACAGTCAAGGCAATGAGCCAGAAATAGAGGCCAAGGAACGAATCGCTGGATTTGGGGCTAGCCTAGATCATTCTGATATCCATGACAGAACTTTTGAATGGACTGGGCAGGCCCCACGAAACATCAGCCCACCGGAATTCCCCGGAGTAAGTGGGAAAGCTCCAGGTTGGCGAAAGGTTATCAGACATCTGTTCATTTCCATATCAATAAAAGAAAAATCTTCTTTTATGTAGAAAAAAAAGCGCAGAACTATATTCCTATCTGATTGTTTCTCAGTCAGAATATCTGATATTTCTCAGTCAGATATTCTGAGTCCATTTATGCCCCAGAAATATCAGGAAGATTAGCCAGACATACTGAGAAGCGTGGCCAGGAATCGCAGAGATGAAGGAAAGGAAGTGTCACAGGGGTTAAAAACGCCAAACGTGGACTCGAAATAGCCGGAGACCGAGTGAGTCTAGACTTGCAGAGATATAGATATCCCACACGCGCATTTCTGTATTCTGCCAGCTCCAAAAGAAGGGTATGAAAAAATAACCAGACTCAAAACGTCCCCCAAAAGCCATCATAAAACATTTTATAGAGAGGATAAAACAGACATTGCATTTCAAGTACTTATTAATTATAAGGGACTTCTAGCTGAAATCTCCTTTCTTCTATGAACATGTGGCTATTTTCAAAAAGCTTCATTTGAGTCTTTCTCATATAAGAATTATTTTAGATAAAGGAGCAGTTAATAGATAAAAGCACTCATGAAAAAGGCCTGCAGCATTTATCATTAAAAAATTTCTAAAACATTTTGGGAGTTTATAAAAACATTCCCAGTAGAGACATGTGAGCAGTAATCTCTTTTTAAGGCTTAGCAAGCTGTGGAATAATGGCAGTTCATTCTAGCAGACTATTAATTGTGAAGCAACATGGTCAGTTTTTATAGTGACTTAATTCACTTTGCAAAAATCCCTGGCCTGTAATAATTCCTTCCACACCCATTGCAGATAGGATTATTACATTAGAAATGTGATTTTTAAATGGCTGAGGCTTGTAGTTTGTCAGCATTTGGGAGGATTAAGTCACTTAAAATTTAGGCAACATGAGTTGCGCTTTGGCGTTGGACCACAGATGGTCCCGTTCCTGGGCTGACACTAGAGCTCATAGAGATAGTAATAATGGGGATAGTAAATGACTAACAGCTATGGTCCTGCATACCAGGAACTGTACTGAAACACACACACACACACACACACACACACACACACAATCTCATAATAAAATGAAGATGAATGTGATTTTTTTTTTAACCTTGGAATTCCAAGTGCTTGATGTGGTTAAGATCACAGAAGGAAGCATGAAGAAAAAAATATGCAAGGAACAGAAGAATCCAATCACACTTTCCCCTAAAAGCTGTTGAGGGTCGCTATGAGTAGAACTGACTGAGTGAGAGGCACCGGCTGGAGATGGTTATTATATTTCCTGGGCTCGCAGAAGGGGATTTTACTTTTGGTGGGTGGGGAGGCTGGGGGGAAGTATGTGAGCCTGTCAGGTTCTGAGTTGAGTAATTTTCTTGGCTGGAACGCAAGGGGTCGGGGAAGGAACCTCCTTATTATTTACATACACTCAGCGGAGACACTGTCGTCATCCCTTCCTGAACGGAAAGCCCTGCCCGAGGGACGGTGACCATCACACCCAGCTAAGTTTTGCATTTTTTTAAGTAGAGATGGGGTCTCACCATCTTGGCCAGGGTGGTCTTGATCTCTTGACCTCGTGATCCACCCTCCCAAAGTGCTGGGATTACAGGCGTGAGCCACCGTGCCTGGCCAGTTTTTCTCCTTAGATTTGTTAATATTGTGAGTTATTATTATTGATTTCTAATAGGGAACCAGCCTTGTATTCCAATAATAAACCCCACTTGTCCACAATGCATTTTTAACAATATGCTTCTGGCTCCAATTTGCCCATATTTCATGTATTGTTTTTGCCTTGATATTCATATGCCAGCAAACATTTTTGATTATGATTTGTGTGCCAGCCAGAGTACTATGCCGTATGGTAATCAAAATAGGACAAAGACTAAAATTCGTGCTCTGGAGCAGCTCACAGTGTAGCGTTAGCGTCAGGCAAGGACAGCGGTGAAGGGCAGGCGTTCCGGCCACGGGCAGCGGCAGGCGCAGGGCACACAGGTGTGGTGATGGCGGGACAGTCGCACGCTGTCATCACACACCGTGTGTCCATGAGTGCGTGCCCGGCTGGAAAGGAAGGATGCCGGCTGAGGGTGAAGGGCCTTGCGGGGTATAGTCTGGACTTCATCCTGTAAGGCCGTGGGCAGCCAGTGGGGGGCATGCAGGAAGGGTGTGAAATGATCAGGTAAGTATGTAAGAGAGACGGCTGTGAGAACAAGCAAGAAGATGGGTTGGAAGTGTGGTGTCGCGGACACCAGTCGGGAGGCCCCTTGCAGTGGCTTGAGGGAAAAATCACGTAGACTGAACGAGGGCAGCCCAGAGGGAAGGGAGCAGCTCGGAACTGACGGATGTCATATGTGGAAAGCTGGTGACGGGCAGCTGCTGAGATGTGGGGCTGTCGGGGGACCAGCTGAGGCATTCTCCCAGATTTCCAGCCAGGGGAGGTGTGGGTGGTGCCGCCAGTTATCCAGATGAGGGATACAGGCAGAGAAGGGGTTTTGTTGCTGTGAGTCTGGTGTTCCAGGGGGCTGTGGATGTTGAGTTGATTGGGGTCTCCAGAGCCTGAGGCGGAATGGTCTGTGGGCTCCTGTTGGGGCTCTAGAGTGGATTCAGAGGAGGAGACACGGAGCTGGGAGATGTCAGTGTGAAGAAGGTGGTGGAATGCACGGATGGCATGAGCTCTCCGCAGGTGTGTGGGTGAGAAGACAGACAGCTGAGCATGAACTGGTGGCACCCATTGACACTGAAGGGACCAGTAGCCTGAGGAGCCAACAAGACAGACCAAGAAGGGGGGACCAGAAAAGAGGAAGGAAAGACTGGGAGAAGGCAGTGTCACGGGAGCTGAGGACGGCGTGAGCGTCAGGGGATGAGGTGACAAAAGCTCTGATACCCTGGAGAGGTCAAGGAGGTAAGGACTGAGGTTTCTGTTGAACTGGCAAGGAGGAGGTCACTGGTGTCTTTTTTGGAAGAATTTCCGGTTCCCTGGGAGAGACAGACAATGCCACCGTGTCTGGGAATAGACCGTGAGGTGAGGCCATCTCAGGCAGCCTTTGAGTTGCTGAGGACACTGGGTTACAAGAGATCCACTTTTTGAGCCTCCTCTTCTCTTAAAATGAAGAGCTGGAATCAGCAGACTTGGCTGCAAAACCAGGCTCCGTCGCTTAGCGTGTGAGCTCATCTTCACGTCCGCAGCGGGGCATGACACGGCCCGCCGGGGATGGTGGTGACTCGGTGACATTGCGAGATGACCTCCAGCCTCGCTTTCTGTGACGGTTCCAACGACTTTCCACAGGAAGTTAATTTGACAAAAGCTTCCTGCCCTCCTTCCCTCCTTCCTCCCTTTTTTCCCTCCTTCCACCTGACACCAAAATGGAGAAGCAGCGGTCAGGGAAGGTGGGAGCGTTCCGCCGCCTCTTGCTTTCTCTGCACCTCCAGGTGGATAGAGCGCTGTGTCCTTACTTCTTCCTTCGTGGGGTGGTTTCCACGGAAAGGTGAAGGGAGCTCAGCTGATGTAAATGGGCTCCTTTGGGCTGGGGTGCCGTGAAGACGGACCGAGGCTTTTTTGGTCCCAGGTGGAAATCCCATCTCTCAGCTCGGCCCCTCCCAGAGCCCCTCCGGGGAACCTTGCAGATGTGACATTTGACATTTCGGCCCCGGGAATGAGGGAAAGCAGATTTCCTCCAGTGACTGCGCGTGCATGCGATGCACAGACCGGAGCCGCACCGGGAATTCGGGCTTATCCACCTTCCAATCCAGCTTGGTCTTTCTCAGACGGTTTTCTTTGCAGTTGTACTTTGCTGATCCTATCGCGGCGATCCCAGCCAGACCCCATGGAGAAGTCTGGAAAGAAAGAAGTCACCCTCCCCCACCAGGCAGGATTTCCTGCACATACATCAGCTCTCAGGGCTGGAGTTGACCGTGGAGGACAGAGATCCTGTGAGCTCTAATACAAAAAAACGGAGGTATTCCCAAGGCTGCTGGAGAGGTCAGCATAGCCGAAGGCTCTAAGGGGAGAATAAGTTTTTCTTTTTTTAAATAAGCAGAACTATAAATATATCCTAAGTGTTATACTCCAGGTTACAGCCGAGGGACTCTTTTTATTTACCTTTTCTACTTATTGGAGTTTAAGTTCAATACTGTTGCCAACCACAAAACGTTATTGGAAAAAATTTTCTCTCTCCACATAGCACGGTTCTAAAATCTTGGATGATTCTTACATGTAAACTTTCTTATATTGAATTTTTTTGTTTGTTTGAAAGCATGAACTGCCAGTAATAAATTACAATCCGCTTTTCCATCACAGGGGTGACAAACGGAAACGTTTATGTCGATACCTCCTTATCTGAGCGGTGTCTGAGGTTTGTCATGGGTGATTCAGGATTTTCCTCTGAGCCAACCTAGGAGCTGAGGGAACTGGATTCTTCTGTGGTGTCATTTCGTCTCTGAGCTGGCCATGAGGGGCAGCTGCACTTCCCCACGAAACACGATCACTGTATTTAGAGTGGTTGCTTTCTTAGGGGTTATAATCACTACTTCCCAACCCTTCCTCCACCTCTCTGGTGGCTTCGCATAGCAATGGGACACTCACCTGTTAACTGATGAGAAGCTGGCAGTAACAGCCAGCACCAAAAGCTGTCAAGCTAGCTAACCGAACGGCTGTGCAGAAAATAAACAGCTGAATTCAGGCAAACTACTAGAAGCAGCCACCATTTTTTAAGAAACAATGATCGCCTGCCCAGTTCAGCTGTGTGACTTTGCACAGCGGAAGTCTCAGTCCTGGGCGGGCAGCAGAGTGTCTTCCCCGATACCACGGCTGCGAAGTAGAGCATCAGTGTCCTTTACCCAGACAGGCGGTGTGGCGGTGGGGGCCGAGGGGTAGATGGGAGGAGGACAGATGGGAGGGGAATAAGAGTCGGGGAGAAGGAGGGTGGGTGAGAGAGAGGGCTAGACAGCAAAGGAATGGGTGCTCTAGGAATGCAAGGTTGCCTACAATCCCAGATATTTAGGTGACAAAGGACTGTCCTTAGGTCTGGGGACAGAGGTACAGTCCTGCTTCCAGCACTGATAAGCACTGTGATCTTGGGAACCACCTAGCTGGCCTGTGCTTTATTTTTCTTTGGTAATCTGAGAGCATGGCAATCGGTGGCCTCTAAACTTCTCCCAAGCCTGTGAGTCTCTGTGAAGCCGAAGAGAAGACCTGAGGCTTTGTGGAGTCCACTCCTTGAATCCAGATGCCACAGGGATGTGCTTGACAGAATCCAAGGTGGGTTTCTGGCGGGAGCAAGAGCCTGAAGCTGTTCCGTGGGACACCCCATCCACAGCCGGCCCAGGCGACCTCCTCATTTGCTCAGCCAGGTAGCCCTGTCGCTGCTGATGCTTCTGCTTTTGGAATTCGGATCATAAACTGACTGATAAGGCTCTTCCTGTTTCTTAATAAAGCTATTTGCTTTACCGTCTTCCGTGTTTGTAAGCAGAAATAAACTCAGGCAAACAAAAGGGCGATTGATTCTAGAAGAGCAATTCGGAAAGGAGAATTTGAAGGAAAGTGAGGACGTCTTGTAGTTAGTTTTACATGAAAAGTTCTGCCGTATCGAGACTGACCTATTACCAACGTATGAAGTTACAGTGAGTCTCCCGTTGCTGTGGGATTAGAAACAGTGTATGAAGCGTTCTTCTGAGTAGCAGTGTAGGAACACCAGAACGCTAACACATTACTCAGCACTCTTCATCTGATTTGTTCCCCAAATCCTTTCGCTTCCTTTGACTTTTCTTTCTTTTTTTCTGTTCTTTCAAATACCTAGATAGGGCCATAATTGGTTAGGCCAGTAGTTACATATCACATGCCCTGATGTGGGTTTCTTTCCCCTGTGGTGTGTGGTGCTGGGTGCTGGAAAGGCATGGCGCAGGTAGCTGCCCCCCGAGTTCATGAGGCCCAGGCTCATCGATTTCATTTTTCTCTTTATCACTTAGCCAGGGTTGCCTCTTTAAAATATCTGCTTCCTGGGGAATGTTTCCCTGACGCTTATTTCAAATCTAATACTTTGTGTTTGAGCCTAAACACAATTCAGGGAGTACAGATATTAAAAGCAGAACTTTGCCGGGCGCGGTGGCTCAAGCCTGTAATCCCAGCACTTTGGGAGGCCGAGGCAGGTGGATCACGAGGTCGAGAGATCGAGACCATCCAGGTCAACATGGTGAAACCCCGTCTCTACTAAAAATACAAAAAATTAGCTGGGCATGGTGGCGCATGCCTGTAATCCCAGCTACTCAGGAGGCTGAGGCAGGAGAATTGCCTGAACCCAGGAGGCGGAGGTTGCGGTGAGCCGAGATCGCGCCATTGCACTCCAGCCTGGGTAACAAGAGCGAAACTCCGTCTCAAAAAAAAAAAAAAAAAAAAAAGCAGAACTTCATTTTGTCTAACTAGCCCAGAGCACACTATGGCTTTAGAGCAGGGCTGAGAGCAGGCCCAGAGGAGCAGGAGCCACAGGAAGGCCACTTGGCGTCCCTCCCTCCCCTCCACTGAGCTCCCTGCACGTGTCTTACCAGGGCGCGAATGGGGCGTTCTGCAGCCAGACCGACCCAGCTCCCAGCAGACCCTCTGTACGGGGTCTCCTTGTGTCCTCAGACATTCGCGCCTTTGTTTCTCTTCTTGTTCTTTGCCCCTGAGTTTGTCCGTGAACTCAGATCTGAAATTTCCAAGAGGACTTTCTAACGGGCCATGTTGTGTGTGCGTGTGTGCGCGCGTGCACGTGTGTGTGTGTGCACGTGTGTGTGCGTGCGTGCTTGCAGAAGCCCTTTGTGGAGGCCCTGAAGGCAGCTGGTCAGGTGTTAACACAGCAGACATCCTGCCCGAGGTTGCAGACATTGTTAGGCTGAAGCTTTTATTGGAGGTCAAGGCAGCTAATAAAGTGGGATGTGCAATTAGGAGAGCATTCAGCAGAGAAGCATGGCTGAGGTGGCGGAGTCTCTGCAGGCTGAGAGCAGCCAAGGAAGCGGTTGGCGGCTACTCGTCCTCCTGTGATGGCTTTACGAGCATTTTTTGCAGCCGGGGTGGTAAATGTGATACAAAGGCCTGGTTTTCATATGCCCCAGTCAGGCGCTCTGCTTCCTGCGTGAGGCATCCACTGGGGGAAGGGAGTGTGGCTTTTTGTGGCGGTGGTTTCCGCTAAGTTACCTTTTTTATAGAGGGCTCATCATTATTAGGGATCCTCCATAATGCCCCTTTATGGTGGTCAGGAAGGAGATCACAGAACGATGAAGAGGTTCAGGAGGCTTGCCGGGGTCACCCAGAAAACCGCTGGCTTCTGAATCTCCATCAAAGACTGGAGAGGACTTATGTCCGCCGCTGTCTTGGCCGTGCGGGTCTCCTGGGCGCTGAACTCCCTGAGCGTCGTTCATGATCCTGTCTTGTTCACTTTGTTTTTTGTTTGGTGCCTGTGCAACAAGTAGATTTCTGGCCTTTTGAAAAAAAAAAAAAATTACATGTCCACTGCTGCGTAACAAAAATGTCACTGGCGTGAAGGAAGAGGATGATAGAGGATGGGATGTTGGTAACAAATGGCGGGGTGGGAGGTGGTGCCTGGGTCAGTCCTGGGAGCTGCGTGATGCCATCCCACAGACGTGGCCTCCGGTATTCCCGCAAAGAGTGAAATTCACAGGGAGCGGAGCCAGAGCAGCCCCTTCACCTCGGTGGATCTTAGTCTAGGCATGTATGGGTTGGCTGTTCGTCGATGTGTCCTTATCTTGGCTAAGTGTCATGCCCTCATATCCACGTCTACCCCTGCAGAATAACGAAATGTGGCAATGCTCACTGGCTGCTTACACTTGGGTCCAGATGTTCCCGGGAGGAAAGTTATCAGAACCAAACAGGGAGGGCGAGTGTCTACACCAGTTCATGCTGCTGTAACAAAATACCATGAACCGAGTAGGTCATAAACAGCAGAAATACTGACTTCTCACAGTTCTGGAGGCTGGGAATTGGGAGGTGAAGGCCCCAGCAGATTGTCTTGTGAGGTCTGCTTTTCTTTTTTTTGAGACGGAGTCTCGCTCTGTCACCCAGGCTGGAATGCAGGGGCTTGATCTCGGCTCACTGCAACCTCCACCTCCCAGGTTCAAGTGATTCTCCTGCCTCAGCCTCCCGAGTAGCTGAGATCACAGGCACCCGCCACCATGCCCAGCTGCTAACTTTTGTATTTTTAGTAGAGATGGAGTTTCACTGTGTTGGCCAGGCTGGTCTCGAACTCCTGACCTTGTGATCCACCTGGCTCGGCCTCCCAAGGTGCTGGGATTACAAGTGTGAGCCGCCGCGCCCGGCCAAGGTCTGCTTTTTAGTTCTCGATGGCACTTTCTTGCTGTGTCCTTGCATAGTGGAAGGGACTGACTAGCTCTTCAGGGTGTCTTTTTTTAAGGGTGGGAATCCTGATGATGAGAGCTCTGTGCTGGTGACCGGATTCACTCCACAAGGTCCACCTCCTACCACTATCACTTTAGGGGTTAGGTTTCAACATGATTTTGGGGGGAATGTAAGGGTTCAGTTTATTGCAGCAAGCACGAGGTCGCTTGTCCAGATGTCGGTCCCTCAATCAGTGTTTGTGTTTGGTTTAATTTTTCCCTTTATTTGGTAATTGATTCTGCGCTGTCTCCATTGTTTGGCGAGATGGTAACACGTGATCACATCCCGATGGAGTTGGGGGTGGAGTAATAAATACATCTCCCTTTAAAAGCTTTGGACTATCTTAGAGTTTGAAGAGAGAGGAGAAATGCAGTGAGCTGGTTTTGATCTTTTGGTGCGAAGTGATAAACAGGCAGGATGGTTTTCCCACAGACATTGATAGGGTTGTGCTGGGTCTTCTGAAGAGAAATAAAATAGAATTCATCACACTTTTTTTTTTTTGAGATGGAGTAGTTTTGCTCTTGTTGCCCAGGCTGGAGTGCAATGGTGTGATCTCAGCTCACTGCAACCTCCGCCTCCTGGGTTCAAGCAATTCTCCCACCTCAGCCTCTTGAGTAGCTGGGATTACAGGCATGCGCCACCACGCCCACCTAATTTTTTATTTTTAGTAGAGATGGGGTTTCTCCATGTTGGTCAGGCTGGTCTCGAACTCCTGACCTCAGGTGATCTGCTTGCCTCAGCCTCCCAAAGTGCTGGGATTACAGGTGTGCACCACCGCACCCGGCCGTTCATGACACTTTTTAAGAGCACCTTTTGGTATCTTTTTAGTAGGATCGCGGACTTACCACACCCTCTTTAATAATTCTTACAGGGGACAAAAATCACTATCTTATGTCAATTGAAATGAAGGCCGTTAATTTTTAACGTTATATAAATTGCCTTTACTCCTGGGAACTTCAGCATATTCTTTTAAATTGTGAGCATTTTGTAGTCATGGAACGATGGCATGGAAGGAACCCGTGGGGTGTCCCGCATTGCGTTGGAGTTCCCTGATGAAGAGCGTGATTCTCGGAGTCTAGCCATCAAGGTTTTGTATCTTCTGCTCTGCCACATCTCAGCTCTGGGAACTTTGAGAAGGCCTTAATAACCACTTTCTATGCTACTTTCCTCCCTTGCAAGATGATATTAATAATAATAACTGCTTTGGCCAGACATGGTGGCTCAAGCCTGTAATCCCAGCACTTTGGGAGGCTGAGGCGGGTGGAGCAGAGGTCAGGAGTTTGAAACCATCCTGGCCAACATGGTGAAACCCCGTCTCTACTAAAAATACAAAAATTAGCTGGACGTGGTAGTGGCAGCTGTAATCCCAGCTACTTGGGATGCTGAGGCAGGAGAATTGCTTGAACCCAGCAGGTGGAGGTTGCAGTGAGCCAAGCTCATGCCACTACACTCCAGCCTGGCAGCAGAGTGAGATTCCCCATCTCAATAATAATAATAATAATAATAATAATAATAGTAATAATAATAACTGCTTCACAGGCATGCTTTCTCTGATACATAGTAGTCATTCATTAAATATTAGTATCCAGACTCCCATCCCAGATTGCCAGAAGAGAAAAGTAAAGCTTACACTTTTGGACAGTGACCTTCTGACTCCAGGGCTCCTATCCGTTTCACCAACACTCAGTTCGTTCATCTTCCGTTTGCTCATTATCCATCCACTGGCCGTCTGTCCACTCATCTATCTGCCTAGACTTGGTGGTGGGCTTGCAAAGATGACGTAAGACACAGCCCTTGCCCTCCAGTCCCTCCTAGTCTGGTGGGTGGAGTGGGTTCAGAAGCCACGTGGTAAGTGCAGAGTTACGACACACGGCGGGGCCGGGGGAGCTGTAGCATTGCATCTTTCTTTTCTTTTTTTTTTTTTTTTTGAGACGGAGTTTCGCTCTTGCTACCCAGGCTGGAGTGCAATGGCGCGATCTCGGCTCACCGCAACCTCCGCCTCCTGGGTTCAGGCAATTCTTCTGCCTCAGCCTCCTGAGTAGCTGGGATTATACAGGCACGCGCCACCACGCCCAGCTAGTTTTTTGTATTTTTAGTAGAGACGGGGTTTCACCATGTTGACCAGGATGGTCTCGATCTCTCGACCTCGTGATCCACCCGCCTCAGCCTCCCAAAGTGCTAGGATTACAGGTTTGAGCCACCGCGCCCGGCTACATCTTTCTTTTCTTATAGCTCCCCCGCCTTCAAGAAGTGTCATGGCTGCGTAGGGAGTGGGAAGGGGTGCTTTCCTAGAAGGGGTGCTGACAGAGAGGAGACTGAGGAGGGTGAGGAATCTCATGACTAGAGACCAGAAACAGCCTAGAGGGGCTGCAGGAACCCTCAGAAATGCAGCATTGACAGAGAGCAGCTGTCCAAAGAGGGTGGCCTGGCCAGGTGTGGTAGCTCACACCTGTAATCTGAGCACTTTGGGAGGCGGAGGTGGCCAGATTACCTGAGGTCAGGAGTTCGAGACCAATCTGGCCAACATGGTAAAACCCCATCTCTGCTAAAAATATAAAAATGAGCTGGGCATGGTGGCGCATGCCTGTAATCCCAGCTACTTGGGAGGCTGAGGCAGGAGAATCATTTCAACCAGGGAGGCGGAGGTTGCAGGGAGCCGAGATCCCAACACTGCACTCCAGCCTGGGTGGCAGAATGAGACTCCATCTCCAGAAAACAAAACAAAACAAAACCAAAAACAAAAAAAGCAAAGAGGGTGACCCATCACATCAATTTCACAAGAAGTGAAATGACAACGTAAGATTTATACGGCAGTTTTAACAAATGATGATACTGAGTAATGCATCAGTATAGCAGTATGATACCCATGTGCATAGCAGCCTTATTCATAGTAGCCAAAAGGTGGAAGCTACCCTGGTGTCTTTTGACACATGAATGACTAAACAAAATGTGGTATGGCCATGCAGCAGAATATCATTCAGCCTTAAGAAAGAGGGAGATTCGGGGGCCGGGCGCGGTGGCTCAAGCCTGTAATCCCAGCACTTTGGGAGGCCAAGGCGGGTGGATCACCAGGTCGAGAGATCAAGACCATTCTGGTCAACATGGTGAAACCCCGTCTCTACTAAAAATACAAAAAATTAGCTGGGCGTGGTGGCGCGTGCCTGTAATCCCAGCTACTCAGGAGGCTGAGGCAGGAGAATTGCCTGAACCCGGGAGGCGGAGGTTGCGGTGAGCCGAGATCGCGCCATTGAACTCCAGCCTGGGTAACAAGAGCGAAACTCTGTCTCAAAAAAAAGAAAAAAAAAAAGAAAGAGGGAGATTCAAACACATACTATGACCTGGGTGAACCTTGAGGACATTATGCTAAGTGAGCTAAGCCAGTCACAAAGACAAACATTATATGATTCTACTTAGATGAGATCCCTAGTGTAGTCAAATTCATAGGACAGAAAGTAGAATGGCGGTTACCAAGAATTTGAAAAGATGAAAAATTCTGGATATGGGCAGTGTGGTGGTTGTTCAATGATGGGAATTACATAATGGCACTGTGCTGTAAGCTGAAATATTATTTAGAGTGATATTTTACGTATTTTTTTTTTTGACACGGAGTCTCGCTTTGCCGCCCGGGCTGGAGTGCAGTGGTGTGGTCTTGGCTTATTGCAATCTCTGCCTCCTGAGTTCAAGGGATTCCCCTGCCTCAGCCTTCCGAGTAGCTATGATTACAGGTGTGCCACCACGCCCGGCTAATTTTTGCATTTTTAGTGGAGACAGGGTTTTAGTAGAGACCATGTTGGCGAGGCTGGTCTCGAACTCCCGACCTTGTGATTCACCTGCCTTGGCCTCCCAAAGTGCTGGGATTATAGGCGTGAACCACCGTGCCCGACCAGTTTTATGTTGTTTTGCTGAGCGCACATACACGGGTAGTGGGATAAGTTGTGTCACAAAATTGTGTTCTGACGGAAGCACTGTCCCTGTGGACTGGTCGTCCAGTGATGGCTCACGAGAGTAATCATGGTAATACTTACTGATCTGACTCCCAGAGACGTCCAGGCACATTATGAGCAGTCATCACGTTTGATCCACCCTATGAGATAGGCCACTTCCCAGGTAAAGAAACCCAGTGGCGTTAGACGCCCGGAGACGCGGGCCAGCGGGGCTGTGTTCCCTGCACTCACTGCTGACATCCCTTCCCGCTTCCCTGCGAGCCTCACTGCAGTCTCTGGGAGGGAAAGGGATGCTATTGAGAAATGTGGCCAGGTAAATGGCTGCAGAGGAGACCCTCCGCACCCTTTTCTGTTTTCTGAGATGGAGTGTCACTTTGCAGCCAGGCTGGAGTACAGTGGTGAGATCCTGGCTCACCGCAACCTCCGCCTCCCAGGTTCAAGCAATTCTCCTGCCTCAGCCTCCTGAGCAGCTGGGACTATAGGCACATGCCACCACGCCCAGCTAATTTTTGTGTTTTTGGTAGAGTCAGGGTTTCATCATGTTGGTGAGGCTGATCTCGAACTCCTGACCTTGTGATCCACCCACCTCGGCCTCCCAAAGTGCTGGGATTACAGGCACTTCTCTCCTTTCTCTTACTTCTGCGAACCTTCTGAAAAGAGGGCTAGCCTTGGCAGCCAGGAACCCCAGCCCCTCCCTTTGCATGTGCCATGGTATGACGTGTGACACGGGCCAGACCCATGTTGCTCTGTTATGTAGGACACAGTGCAAGACGACGATGTCATGTGTGCCTGTGATCGTTTGAAAAGTTTTACACGGGCAGTCATCATCACTAAGTAAACACATTAAGCCGGCGGATCGATCTTTGTGAGAGCAGCGCATTAAATGGATCCCTGCGTGATGGTTACCGATACATTACTGTAATTACCTTGCACATTTTGCAGTGAACTCCAAAAAAATGATTTATTAGCTCTTGGGTGCTTGACAGCAATATGCTCAATGGCAGCATGACTTTCCCAAATTGGCCCACACATTTTGTGCGTGTGGCTTCTTTGGAATCAGACCAAATGGACCCTTTTAAAGACCTGCGAAGTGAATACCAGCTTAGGTGTACGTAGCTGCTTTCTTCAGGTCGCTGTGCTGCCGTCTTTCTGGTAAAACTCCTTTTAAGGAGTGTCATTGCACTCCAGCCTGGGTAACAAGAGCAAAACTCCGTCTCAAACAAAAAAAGGAGTGTCATGGATGGATATGGCGTGGTCTCTTCTCAGTTCGTTTAATAGACAAAAGAGAAGGACATCTCTAAGAGTGACGTAAGAAAAAAGGGACAGAGAGGCCAAGAAACTCTTTTTTTACTCCTATTCAGGAACTGTGTGTGTGTGTGTGTGTGTGTGTGTGTGTGTATGTATGTATGTATATGTTTATTTATTTATTGGGACAGGGTCTTGCTCTGTCATCCAGGCTGGAGTACAGTGGCGTGATCATAGCTTACTGTAACCTCCACCTCCTGGCTCAAACGATCCTCCAGCCTCAGCCTCCCAGGTAGCTGGGACTGCAGGAATGTGCCACCGTGCCCGGCCCCTCAGTGGCTATTTTTATAGTATCGACTCTGTCAGGTACTGTTCTAGGCTCGGGACCCTTGACCAGTGTCACCAGTGAGCTTAGGACAGAGCGGATGTCTCCTGCCTATTCTTTTGGCTTTGCTCCTCCTAGGGTTTTTCTGGAGAAGGGCCCTTTGGAGCTTGTGGGATTTCGGGGTTTATTGAAATAGCTGCCTTTTTGTGGGTGTCTGATGCTTCCTGAGTTAAGGAAAGGGAATTACCATAATGTGACATACCATGGTCTCTGCCCCCAGATGAAGTACCACCGTCATCCAATTATAAAGCATCCAAGTCTCTCTTGCGAAGGACTGCTTCAAACCATTCTCATGGACTGTGGCTAACGGAGTTTCTCCTGGGGCCCATGGCTCATTCCTTGGTGTCTCTCCCAGTGGAGACTTCCCACAAGGGTGAAAAGCTAGAACAGTGGTTTTTTTTCTTAAGCAAGGTACAGGAACTGCTTTCAGATGCTGCTGATGTGGCCCAGATTCTGCATCGTGACCCAGAGGTGAAAGGCTACATATTCTGTTACAAGCCCGAGCCAATCTGCCTCCAGACACCGGTGCATTTCAGCAGAGAAAGGAAGGATAGGGTGACATCCGCACTGGACAGCAGCTATAGGTATGGGAAAGTCGAAGAACAGAGCTTCAGTTTCTAGAGATGCTTTTGTAAAGTACATTACCTACGCTAATACAAAAATACCAGTGATGTAATCATGTATTCCTGGAACACAGGCAGCACAGAACTAAATCTACGTGCCTGTGTTATATGAACATATATGAATTATAAAGTGCTAGGTTCAGATCCAGGTTTTTTCTTTCCCTGCTATAGTTTTGAGAATGGATGAAATCTTTGCTATATAGTTTAACTCCATCAAAAACAAGTACAGGCCTGAAATAAGAATCTTAGAAGGTTAATATTCATTTTTTTCTTTCTTTTTTTGAGATCGAATCTTGCTTTGTCTCCCAGGCTGGAGTGCAGTGGCACGATCTCAGCCCATTACAACCTCCATCTTCTGGGTTCAAGCAATTCTTGTGCCTCAGCCTCCTGAGTAGCTGAGATTACAGGTCTGCACCACCACACCTGGCTAATTTTTTTAGTTAAGACCAGTTTCATCATGTTGGCCAGGCTGGTGTCTAACTCCCGGCCTTAAGTGATCCACCCACCTCGGCCTCCCGAAGTGCTGAGATTACAGGTGTAAGCCACCACACTCGGCCAAAACTCACTTCTTTTTCAGGTCTCCGGTCCAGTGTTCAGCTTTGTTCACTTTGGGAGGCCGGTGGGATTGATCCCTGGGGCTGTGAACATGGTTATGATGGATTATTCAGGTAAGGTGGAGATGAGAACACAGAGAATCAGGCCAGGGAACTTGGAACAGGGAAAGTAGATAGGCATGGTTGCCTGTTTATTTTGAGGTTTTGGGTGGCTATTAGCCCTACAAGTGCCAGCCAAGGGCAAATTTCTTTTGGCTGAGATCCTTTGAAAGTCTGTCAATCCAAGATTTTTAAAAAAGCAAGTACAGGCTGGGCGCCGTGGCTCACACCTATAATCCCAGCACTTTCAGAGGCCAAGGTGGGCGGATCACCTGAGGTCAGAAGTTCAAGACCAGCCTGACCAACATGGAGAAACCCCATCTCTACTGAAAATACAAAATTAGCTGGGCATGGTGGCACGTACCTGTAATCCCAGCTACTCGGGAGGCTGAGGCAGGAGAATCGCTTGAACCCAGGAGGCGGAGGTTGCAGTGAGCCGAGATCGCGCCATTGCACTCCAGCCTGGGCAACAAGAGTGAAACTCCGTCTCAAAAAAAAAATGATAATAATTTAAAAAATTAAAAATAAAAAGCAAGTACAAAAAATTAGAAGATGCAGTTTTGTGGTGAAGGGTAGAAAATCACTACATTCATCTATGATTAAAAATAGTGAAGAAACCATAATTCAAATAATCTGATCTCTTTTATTGTAATCATATTTACTCAAAAGTCTCTTTCATTTGTTCCATTTCCAATTGTTTTCTCTTCCTGTGTAGAGTTAAAAGACCCACGGGCTTTATTGAAGAGTGGAGAAATTTTATTCTCAGAAATTTCCTCAATGTTTATTCCCTGGGAGACACTGGCATTTTCTTTTCAAAAAGTATTTGTGTAGGGAAAAGTCGTGTCAGATCTATGAAGGTCATACTGGAACTTACTGGTAAGTGGAATGCCATATTTCATGGGAGGAGCTCAGTGTTCAGGAAGGCTGCTCCCGCTGAGTCTGTCATGGATTTAGCTGCATCCCAGATGCTCCTGGAGTCAGGGGGATGAAGCCTGTAGAAGGGCCTGATGGGTGTTATATAAAATGCCATGTGTCAGCCACTCCCCACAACGGGCCAGCTGGGCATGGAACCTAGTTCAGCTCTGTCACGCCCAGTCAAAGGCCTCCGGGACACCGGTGGGTCAGCCGGCCAGCTCCTCCTGTGGATCGCACCTCATCTGCAGTGGAAGGAGTGTCACTCACAGGATGTGCCGCCAGGCGGTGGGGCCTCTGACTTTCAGATGAGTCTTCTGTGACTTTTCAAGGCCGTGTTTACTTCTGAATATGACCTGGGAGGAATCATTTAGCAGCCTCCGGTACGTCTGTGAATTGGTAGTTTACAGAGAACTCTCTTGGCCAGCTATTTGCCATAAAGTCCTTTTTTTTGTTTTTGTTTTTTTGAGACGGAGTTACGCTCTTGTTGCCCAGGCTGGAGTGCAATGGTGCGATCTTGGCTCACTGTTTTTTGATTCGCCTCCCAGTTTCAAGTGATTCTCCTGCCTCAGCCTCCCAAGTACCTGGGATTACAGGCATGTGCCACCACACCCGGCTAATTTTGTATTTTTAATAGAGACGGGATTTCTCCATGTTAGTCAGGCTGGTCTCGAACTCCTGACCTCAGGTGATCCACCTGCCTCAGCCTCCCAAAGTTCTGGGATTACAGGCGTGAACCACTGTGCCCAGCTACCATAAAGTCTTTAAGCATAGACACACAACACAGGAGTATGGCTATTCCCTTTGCTTTTAATCAATTAAGTAATTTATAGAGACAGACAGGGTTTTGCCTGTCGCCTGGGCTGGAGTGTAGGAGCAGGATCCTGGCTCACTGCAGCCTCAAACTCCCTGGGACCTTGCCTCAGCCTCCTGAGTAGCTGGGACCACAGGTGTGTGCCACCATGCCTAGCTATTTTTTAAATTGCTTGTAAAGATGGAGTCTTGCTGTGTTGCCCAGGCTGGCCTCAAATGCCTGGCTTCAAGCCTCCTGCGTCAGCCTCTCAAAGTGCTGGGATTATAGGTATGAGGCACTGCACCTGACCCATTCCTCCCCTTAAAAAAAAAAAAAAAGGCAACCCTGTTTTTATTATTCCTACTTCCCCCAGGATAACACTATCTCTTAAAAGAGTGTTGCCAAGAAACCCTATTTGTTTTTTTAATTCTATATTTTATTTTAAAGAGGAAATCCTATTTAGAGGCTTTTTTTTTTCCGTGGGAATGGCTTCAGAGTGTCAAACTTCTGAAGAACCTGGACTATGCTGGGGACATTTTATGGTGGCAGTGCACTCGGCTCACACTGAGGAATGGGTCGGCCCAGCAAGCCAGTGAAGCAAATGGCAGGAGAGGTGACTTCCTGGCATCCTGGCTCTCTGCGAAGGAAGTTGCTGTCACGCTGTCATTTACCTCACCGTATATGAGATGAAGGGGTAGGAGTCATTGCTGTTTGGTTTTGATTTTACTTGTTTCTAGGAGGGAAAAAGAGAGAGAGAGAGAGAGAGAGAGAGAGAAAGAGAGAGAGTGTGTGTATGTGTTGTCAGGGGGAAACACACACACACACACACACACACACACACACACACTAATGGTGATGGAAGTTTAGGCCTGTTTCTGATTAGTAAAATGACCCTTCAAGTGAGACTGGAGAAAAATGCCCCCCTCGGAACCTCTGGAACCTGCTTTTCCCTATTCCAGGTTTAATGATTTCGGGTCCTATGTTTTTAGCTGGGGAAATGAAAGCCGGTCAGCGGTGATTACAGTTTTTTTGTTCAGAGAGAAGGCAAAGAGGCTCCATGAAGATTTGGTGTGGATTTGGGCCGGGGTTAGCCTCCACCCAGGGAAGAGATCTGAAGACTGAGAATGAGGTCGGGTTGTGCAGGTGAGCAGAGCTCTCTTTGCCGGTGAGATTGTGATGTTCCTGGGCAGAGATACTTTGTCCCTTAGGAGAGTATCAAATCACAGAGGTCACATCTCACTGCCCCTGCTTTGTTACAGGAAAAAGGCCTGTACCTCAGAATGATTCCTAGGCTCTGAGCCACTTTTCCAGTGATTCCAGTCACATTCAGAAAATAACCTACTATGTGTTTGTGCTGGGAGTTCCGAGCTGTCAAGCACAACCACGTAATCGAGTCTGACTCTGGAGCCGTCATCGTGTTTTGCGCTGGTTTTAAAATAAGAGGACTGGGCCGGGCGCGGTGGCTCACGCCTGTCATCCCAGCACTTTGGGAGGCCGAGGCCGGTGGATCACGAGGTCACGAGATCGAGACCATCCTGGTCAACATGGTGAAACCCCGTCTCTACTAAAAATACAAAAAATTAGCTGGGCATGGTGGCACGTGCCTGTAATCCCAGCTACTCAGGAGGCTGAGGCAGGAGAATTGCCTGAACCCAGGAGGCGGAGGCTGCGGTGAGCCGAGATCGCGCCATTGCACTCCAGCCTGGGTAACAAGAGAGAAACTCCGTCTCAAAAAAAAAAAAAAAAAAAAAAGAGGGCTGGTGTCTTTCAGGCTTTGGTTTTTTGTTTTGTCAAATGCTTTTTTCTTAGTCCATCCAGTGATCCAGTTCTTGGACTGTCTCTTCAGTCATCCGTCTCTTGGGATTGTCATTCTACACTGTGTTCCTTTTTAATCGCAGTAAAATATACGTGACGTAAAATTCACCCTGCTATTCCTCTGTACGTGTGGGTGCCGTGGCGGCAACTTCATCCGTATCATCGCACACCATCAGCCACCCACTTCCGTCAGCTCAGACACAAGCTCTGCATGCGTTACAGCAATGGCTCTTGTTATGAAAGTGCTTAATAATCACGTCTGTGCTGCGTAACCCCTTTGCCCTGATTTCCTCCCTCTTTCTTTTCTTTCTTTTTTTTTTTGAGATGGAGCTTTGCTTTTGTCACCCAGGCTGGAGTGCAATGGCACAGATCTCAGCTCACCTCAACCTCCGCCTCCCGGGTTCAAGCGATTCTTCTGCCTCAGCCTCCTGAGTAGCTGGGATTACAGGCATGCATCACCACGCCTGGCTAATTTGTTGTTTTTTTTTTTTTTAGTAGAGACGGGTTTCTCCATGTTGTTCAGGCTGGTCTTGAACTCCTGACCTCAGGTGATCCGCCCGCCTCGGCCTCCCAGAGTGCCGGGATGACAGGCAGGAGCCACTGCACCCAGTCTCTTGCTCCTTTTCTAGTAGTTTCTACGAATAGATCACCTGAGTAAGACTGCCCATGTGAAGCCTGCTGTTGCCTTGGGTTTTGGGATAAAGGCTGCTGGTATGACCTGTGACATGAGCTGCCACGTGCAGTGTCTGAGTGAAAAGCCGGTGGGGATAGTGTCCAACCGTCCGGGCAGATGGGGGCTCTGTCCCTTCCTCCTCAGCCACCTGACATTTAACCTGCCTCCAGGTAAATAATTCTTACCAAGCATTTACTTGGAACAATTCTTTTTTTTTTTTTTTTTTTTTTTTTGAGATGGAGTTTCGCTCTTGTTACCCAGGCTGGAGTGCAATGGCGCGATCTCGGCTCACCGCAACCTCCGCCTCCTGGGTTCAGGCAATTCTCCTGCCTCAGCCTCCTGAGTAGCTGGGATTACAGGCATGCGCCACCATGCCCAGCTAATTTTTTGTATTTTTAGTAGAGACGGGGTTTCACCATGTTGACCAGGTTGGTCTCGATCTCTCGACCTCGTGATCCACCCGCCTCGGCCTCCCAAAGTGCTGGGATTACAGGCTTGAGCCACCGCGCCCGGCCCGGAACAATTCTTAACTATGTGTTTTTTTTTTTTTTAAATAGTTACTGATATTTGTATTTTAAGCTGTGTACAAATGTTAATATTTGACACAGATATTCTAACCATTAGAGACATTTAATGAAAACTTGTAAATAGGCAAAATTGGAATTTAAAGAGATTGCCCTGTCTTTGTGAAAGCAGGAATTAGTTCTGTTGGCTTCCATTTCCCCCTCCGCACTCCGAGGTATTTTTAAATAAGCTAGGGTTTGAAATTCTCCAGAGAATGCTTGAAAGAGAAAGATCCAAGGGACCTCATTAAGTCATTCATTCACATATTCATTTATCACACATTTATTAAGCTCATATATGCCACTTTCTCTGTGTTATATACTACTACGGATTCAAAAACAAAGGAGGCTGGGTGCTGTGGCTATTACATGTAATCCTAGCTCTTTGGGAAGCTGAGGCAGCTGGATCACGTGAGGTCAGCAGTTCGAGACCAGCCTGGCCAACATGGCGAAACCCCGTCTCTACTAAAAATACAAAAATTAGTTGGGTGTGGTGGTGTGTGCCTGTAATCCCAGCTACTTGGGAGGCTGAGGCAGGAGAGTCACTTGAACCCAGGAGGTGGAGGTTGCAGGGAGCAGAGATCGCGCCACTGCACCCTAGCCTAGTGACAGAGTGAGACTTTGTCTCAAAAACAAAACAAGTCAAAAAACAAAGGAGACCCCAAGGTCTCGAGAGGTTTACCACCCAGGAGGGGAGACCAGTGTGTAAACAAGCCAAGTCTGACAGTGTCCTAAAGGCTGCAGCGCAAGTGTGGCTGGGTAGAAGGCAGGTGATCCAGAAGTTGAGAAAGATCGAGGGCGGACCTTTCATCTGAGCCGCGAGGACAAGCAGGTGTTTGCTTTGGAGACAGAGGGTGGACAGCGCATTCTGGAGAGCTGCAGCTGGGGCACAGGCGGTGGGACATGAAGCACCTGGTACATGGTCGTGAGGCCGGGGGTGAGGGCAGACAGTGAGCAGGGGAGGCAGTGCCTGGGGGCCTGACCAGGGACCTCGCTCTCCTGCATCCTGATGAAGATGGGGACCAGATCTGTGTGCCTGGATAATCGCTGGCGGCAGCAAGGAGATTTGGAAGCAGCATCGCAGCCGGAGACACACAAGAGGCTATTGTCGTGCTTTTAAAGAAATAGCAGAGAGATTTTGCTTCCTAAGCATTTGGCTTCACTGGAACTTTGTCTTCCTGTGAAATACTGGAGGATGTCAGAACCTCCCCCATTTCTAAGTGTGGGAGAGACTCACGTATCTCTCTCTTTAGGGTAAACATTCAACTTGAGATCCTGCAGGTCGCAGAGAGAGAGGAGTGGGTAAGAATGTGGCCATTGGATTCCAGTGAGTCTGTGTTCTCGTTCTGGCTCTCCTCTTAAATGGTGCTGCCGTTTGGGGCAACTTTCTCAACTCTGTCCTTGCCTCAACTTCCACATCTGTAAAATGGGGAGAATGCCTTCCTTTCAGGGTTATAGGCAAATGAAGTCGTAATCTCTTTTAAAATACTAGCCCACGGGCATGCTCAGTCTCTGCTAGTTATCCTTGGCAGTTTTGATTTCCCAAACTATGACTTTGACTTCATGTGGCCCAGTACTTTAGGACAGAGGATTTGGAGTCACTTTTCAAAATCTTCAGCTGTGCTCATGCAGTCTGGAGTACTGTGTTAGTTTTCCTGCCTGTGGCAGATGAGCTGCTCAAGGGCCAGTGGTCTCCAAGGAAATGGTGGGGCTAGGGGTGGAGGCGGGGAACAGAAAGAGGCCAAGCCGCATGAAACATTCATACACTTCTTCATCAGCAGAGCAGGATTTGGGGTCCTTCTAGTCGCCCCCGTAGGATTTTTTTTTTTTTTTGAGACGGAGTTTCACTCTTGTTACCCGGGCTGGAGTGCAATGGCGCGATCTCGGCTCACCGCAACCTCTGCCTCCCGGGTTCAAGCAATTCTCCTGCCTCAGCCTCCTGAGTAGCTGGGATTACAGGCACGCGCCACCATGCCCAGCTAATTTTTTGTATCTTTAAGTAGAGACGGGGTTTCACCATGTTGACCAGGATGGTCTCGATCTCTTGACCTCGTGATCCGCCCGCCTCAGCCTCCCAAAGTGCTGGGATTACAGGCTTGAGCCACCGCGCCCGGCCAGGATTTTTTTAAGGCTTGGGTCTTGCTCTGTGTCCCTGGCTGGAGGTAATCGTAGTTCACTATAACCTTGAACACCTGCTGCAGGATTCCTGCGCTCTGCTGTGGGCAAGATGGGGTGGGGGGCGCTGTGTATCCCCTTCGTCCCCCTTCCTACTCTGTGAGGGACCTGTCAGACATTCAGGGGCCTGGGAACTGCAACAGTGACTGTGCCAGGGAGGCATCTGCCTAAGCTCTCAGCAATCTTCCTGCATTAGTTTCTCATCTTTATCTCTTTCACATACAAATTCAAGCCCCGCCCCCTTTTCCCTTGAAATCACTTTTGTGCTGTTTAACCTCTTTACCCTGCTTGCCCCCCTTCTTTCTTGCTCCTTTTCTAGTAGTTTCCAGCTAATGGATCACCTGGATAAGATTGCCCCTGTCTTTGTGAGAGCAGCAATTAGCTCTGATCCTGAGAAGGCGGCGTGTTCTGTTGCCTGGCAGCCTTGCTGCAGAGGGTGGATCGGGTCTGCCTCTTTTCATTTGAAAGTAGGTTATCGATTAGCACAGATGCCAATTTACTGCAGGGGCTGTCGCCAGTGCCTCTTGATCTTATTATGGTGTAAATTTTCAAGATTGTATCACATTAGCTCGGAAGAATTCAGGAGAGAAAAACGTAGTAAAGTTAAAAAAAAAAAGGCCAAAAGAAAATGAGCATTTCTTGCATTATATTATAGCCCAGGCAAAAATAGCATGGCTGCACCTGACCATGTTTGGAAGGGACCTGTGAGGGGTGTGTTGGTGGGGCGGGTGGTGTGTAGCTGGCTTGGTTGTGAGGCATGGGAAAACCCAGCAACAGGTTTCAAAGCACTTCCTCTTGTTCCCTTTGGTTTGTTTACAGACTGATATTCTTGGGAAATTGTGATTTGTAGGGAAACTGTCAGACTATTGGGTCTGTTTTTTTTTTTTTATGGCAAGAGCCTTCTAGTCTCAGCTTTGTGAGACAGAAGGAGGCAGGGATGGTGAGACGGCAGAGGAGATGCCGGCCACCGTGGGCTGGCTAATGCTAATTTTGGGGACCAGATGGTTTGTGTGCAGGCCTACTTGTTGTCCAGTTAGGAATCTGAGATCATTTCCTTCTAAAAAATGGCTTTATTGAGATACAATTTATGTACCATAAAATTCACCTGTGTTAAATGTGTGCAGGCTGGTGGATCAATTAGGGATCTGAGATCACTCTTTTCTAAAAAGTGGCTTTATATGTGCCATGAAATTCACCTGTTTGAAATACGTTCGTGCCTAACTGTTGGTCAATTAGGAATCTGAGATCATTCTTTTCTAAAAGTGGCTTTATTGAGATATGATTTATGTGCCATAAAATTCATCTGTTTTAAATGTGTGCAGGCCTAACTGTTGGTCAAGTAGGAATCTGAGATCATTCTTTTATAAAAAATGGCTTTATTGAGACAATTTATGTGCCGTAAAATTCACTTGTTTTAAATGTACAGCTCAGTGCGTTTCTGTATATTGCCAGGTTTGCAGCCATCATCACTATCTCATTCTAGAACATTTCTATCCCTCCTCAAGGAAATGGCCCATCATCAGTCAGTCTTCACCCCACTCCCAGGCACAGGAAATGACCCATCTGCTGTCTGTCTCTCCGTATACTTTTTTTTTTTTTTTGGAAACAGAGTCTTGCTCTGTCACCAGGCTGGAGAGCAATGGTGCGATCTCGGCTCACTGCAACCTCCGCCTCCCAGATTCAAGCGATTCTCCTGCCTCAGCCTCCCGAGTAGCTGTGACTACAGGCACACGCCACCAGGCCCATCTAATTTTTGTATTTTTAGTAGAGACGAGTTTCACCATGTTGGCCAGGGTGATCTTGATTTTCCTTTTGTTACCATTTTACGTAAACAAAGTCATACAATCTGAGGGCTTTTGTAGATGGCTTCTTTGACTTAGTACAATGTTTTCAAGGTTGACTATGTTGTAGCATGTATGAGTACTTCCTTTGTTTTTATTGCCAGGTAATACTCCACTGTGTAAACGTACCACATGCTGTATATCCATTCACCAATCTACGGCTATGTGGGCTGTTTCTCATTTTTGGCTCTTATGAGTAATGCTGCTATGAACATTTGTGTATGAATCTTGGTGTGGACATATGGTTTCATTTCTTATGGCTAGATGCCTAGGTGTGGAATTGCTAGTTAATATGGCAATTCTATGTTTAACGTTTTGAGAAACTTCCCAACTCTTTCCCCAAATGGCAGCCCCATTTTATATTCCTCCCAGCAGTAGATGAGGCTTTTGATTCTAGCATCACACTGCAGCTTGGTTGCATTTCACTAATGACCAGTGAGGTTGAGCATCTTTTCGTGTGCTTGTTGGCCATTCATATATTTTCTTTGGAAAAACATTTATTCAAATCCTTTTTTTTTTTTTTTTTTTTTTTTTTTTTTTTTTTTTTTGAGACAGAGTCTCACTCTGTTACCCAGGCTGGAGTGCAGTGGCGCGATCTCGGCTCACTGCAACCTCTTCCTCCCAGGTTCAAGCGATTCTCCTGCCTCAGCCTCCAGAGTGGCTGGGATTACAGGCACGCGCCACCATGCCCAGCTAATTTTTGTATTTTTAGTAGAGATGGGGTTTCAACATCTTGGCCAGGCTGGTCTCAAACTCCTGACCTTGAGATTCACCTGCCTCGGCCTCCCACAGCGCTGGGATTACAGGTGTGAGCCACCGTGCCTGGCTGGTCTTTTTTTAATTGGGCTATTTTTGTTGTTATTGAATTGTAAGTCTTTAGTATATTCTGGATAGAAGTCCCTTATCAGAGATATGACTGGCCAGTATTTCCTCCTGGTCTGTGAGTCATCTTTTCACTTTCTTGATGGTGCTGTTTGAAGCACAGAAGTTTTATGTTTGATGAAATCCAGTCGACCAACTTTTCTTTTGTTGCTTTTTTTCTTTTATTATTTTATTGTTTTTGATGTCATATCTAAGAAATGATCTAATCCAGATCATGAAGATCTACTTCTAGATTTTGTCTTAAGAGTTTTGTGGTTCTGGTTCCAACATTTAGATCTGTGATCGATTTTACACTAAGATCATTCATTTTTCTTACATAAAGAAATTTTCCAGACTTGGCTCAGTGTGGTGGCTCACACCTGTAATCCCAGCACTTTGGGAGGCCGAGGCAGGTGGATCACGAGGGTCAGGAGTTCGAGACCAGCCTGGCCAACATGGTGAAACCCCATCTCTACTAAAAATAAAAAAATTAGCTGAGCTTGGTGGTGGGCGCCTGTAATCACAGCTACTCAGGAGGCTGAGGCAGGAGAATAGTTTGAACCCCAGAGGCGAAGGTTGCAGTGAGCTGAGATCACACCATTGCACTTCAGTCTGCTGAAGAGTCTGGAGAGATGCCGTCTCAAAACAAGAAAAAAAAAAAAAGAAGGCCGGGCGCGGTGGCTCACGCCTGTAATCCCAGCACTTTGGGAGGCAGAGGCAGGTGGATCATGAGGTCAAGAGATCGAGTCCATCCTGGTCAACACGGTGAAACCCCGTCTCTACTAAAAATACAAAAAATTAGCTGGGCATGGTGGCGCGTGCCTGTAATCCCAGCTACTCAGGAGGCTGAGGCAGGAGAATTGCTTGAACCCAGGAGGCAGAAGTTGCTGGGTAAGAGAGCAAGACTCCATCTCAAAAAAAACAAAACAAGCCGGGCGCGGTGGCTCAAGCCTGTAATCCCAGCACTTTGGGAGGCCGAGGTGGGTGGATCACAAGGTCAAGAGATCGAGACCATCCTGGTCAACATGGTGAAACCCCATCTCTACTAAAAATACAAAACATTAGCTGGGCATGGTGGCGCGTGCCTGTAATCCCAGCTACTCAGGAGGCTGAGGCAGGAGAATTGCCTGAACCCAGGAGGCGGAGGTTGCGGTGAGCCGAGATCGCGCCATTGCACTCCAGCCTGGGTAACAAGAGCGAAACTCCGTCTCAAAAAAAAAAAAAAAAAAAAAAAAAGAAAAAAAAGAGAAAATTTCCAGATTCATTCAGGTTTCCAGAAAATAGATTTAGAGTGACCATTGTGGATTTTCTTTTCTGCCCTTTATTTTCTGACAAAACATACATGGTGGCCATCACATGCTGGGTAGAATCAAGATTGAAAAGACTGACATAAGAATCTGGCACAGGAGCAGGCTGGGGCTGGAGATCCTGCCGACATCTCTAGCGCGTCTTCCGAGGGTGGGGGGCTGTCACGGAAGCGGCCTGCAGGTGTGAGAGGGACCCCTCAGGTGCGAGCCTGACCTCCTCGCCCACATGGGTGGGGGACAAGGCAGATTAACCATCAGAGAAAGTCCTGGTGGCACGGCACGATTGAGTCACGATGGCACGTGGGCAGTCCGCCAAGCAGGCTGTCAGAAGGGCAGACAGAGCGATTGAGCTTTTCTGCTGGGGCCCTGTCATGTAGTTAGTGATGAAGCCGTCTCTGGTTTTGACTACATTCTTGCTTTCATTGGATTTTTTCCTGCATCTTGACCTCTAACCTCTGGCAAGAGGCATGGGAGCTTTTTTGCGGGGTGGGTAGGTGAGCTTTCTTAAATATGCCTGTGGTTTTCTTCCAAGTCTCCCAAGGATCAGACATAGCTCTGGGGAAGTGGGCGGAGGTGAGACACTGGGCTTATTTTTACTAAAATCCAAGACCAGTGACACAAGGTAGAAGTCACGGATGGAATGAGTCTGTAGGAGATCCTTTCGCAGCACTAATCACAAAGGCAAGTTGAATGGTAGCGTGTCAAGGTGAACTTTGATACTTCCTCACGTGAGCTCCAGGCCAGGTCTCCAAACACCTTGTGCATACTGCAAGAAACAGCTCAGCCCTAGAGCAAACCGAGTGAGAAGGGAGGGTGGGTCCTGGCTTGACTTCAGGCCACACGGCCTTGACATCTGTGTGTACACATGTGCACAGCTACGCAAATGTGTCTTCATCATCTCGGGGAAGCAGGTTCACTGTTAATGTGCCTTCATCTGCTTTTTGATTTTAAAATCTCGGGGGAAAGGATTGAACATCAAATGCACACTTCTGTCCTGTGTAAAAATAAGAGCCCAAATTTTAAACTCTGAATTTATGCCGCAGATTAAATGTGGAGTGTTAGTTCTCGTCACAAAATAGTGTAACCATTGTTTACCTTCAAGAGAGCAGCTTCTCATCAACGCAGTTAAAATGAACTTCTCAGAAATTCTTGTATTATAAATGGACGTGCACCCAAACCTTCCGTCTCTGAGAAACAGAGGCTGTGTGATGAGTGGTGAGTTGTTTTTAGCAAATGTGGCTGCCTGGTCGCTTCCTCCTAAATCTGAGGTGGTAGGTGGAGGTTTATGATTGCTGGAGCAGATCGGGAGCCTGTCCTGCTTGCACTGAAGAAGTCTTCCCAGGGCACTTAACGACACGCTGCTCTGGCTGCTTGCAGCCCAGTACGTGGGAGATGAGGGACTCCAGACCAGAACCCTAGACATCCAAATCCATAGTTAATGTTCAGAGCCACAGTTTTTATTGCTTCTCTGGGATTATGCTAATCATTCGATTCAAATTTAATTCAGCTCACATTTTTGACATTCTGCTGCATGCTAAGGTGGTGGAGACACTTAATGAAACCTGGTTCCAGCCTTCAAGAATAGCACAAGGCAGGGAGGCTCTGGACAGAATCCCGAGATACAAGCTGTGTTGGGACCAGGTGGAGGTAAGCATGCTTTCTGGGACTCTCGTGACCCTGAAAGTCAGCTTTGTGTCAATCAACAAACCCTGTGGTCTCTTTCATCTCTCAGCCAAGTCTGAAGGAGTGGGACACTCCAACCATGTGTCACGGGAATGAGCCATCATCTGGTGACTTAGGGACAGTATCACGGATTCCATTTGCCACCAGTGTATTCGCTTGTATTTCTAATATTTATGTTTTCCTAAGACGGTCCCCTTGCCCACGTGTGCTAATTTTCTAACTATCAGCCACATCAACAAAATGCCCCCTTGGATGAGTCATGGGCTGAGCTGGGTTCTAGTGATGCTGGAAAAGCCACTTTAGCAAAGAATGGACCCTGCGTCCGTAGCCTCGGGTTAAATGTCATCCACAAGCCCTTTACTGAGGTTCTTCATTTTCTGCTTTATTTGGGTGCAACTAAACCAGCTAAACAGCCTTAATAAGTTATTCCGTGGGACACAGTAAGCTCCCTGCATCTGTGAGGTAACAGGAATCTCAGTGAGTCCTGCCAAAAATAGCAGTTTTGAGAAAGTCAGCTCAGAAAGGGGCGGAGAAGTCATGGGTGAGAGGCCCTGAGGTCAGCAGCCCACCTGGCTTCCTTCCTTGTGACTTGGCCAGGCAGTAAGTTGCAGATCTCTCTCCTAGCCTTCTGTAAAGTGGGAATCTTAGTACCTGCCCTGCTTATCTTTCAGACAGAATCAAGTGAAACAGTGGAAGTGTTTTGTAAATTAAAGTGATATCAGACGTAAAGAGTATTAGTATAACATCATCATTATCATCATCGCCAAAGGAACCATGGTCATGTTGGGGAAAAAGCCAAGTACTTTTCTAAGCAATTTAATTCTCCGGAATAAAAGATGGCAAGGTCTTTGCCTGGAACTGGAGGCCATTATCTTACGTGGAACGAGTCAGACACAAAGAGACAGATACTGCACATTCTTACTTACGAGTGGGAGCTAAATAATGTGTACACATGGACGGAGACAGTCAGAAAGAGCGAAGACTTGCAGAGGTGGGAGGTGGTGAGGATGAGAAGTTCTGAATGGATACCACGTACATTATTCCAGTGACGGATGCTTTCAATGCTGACTTCACCAATATGCAGTATATCTAAGTTACAAAATTACACCTGGACCCCATACATTTGTTCAAGAAAAGACCTTTGACACTAGCCGTAACTGATGGCTTGGCTAATGCAGAGGAGTACTGCTCTGGTCACTTCTTTTTGGTCAGCCTGAGAGACAGGACAAGACATGATTCAGGTTCTTGTCTTGACAAAAGGCCCCGTACCCCCACTTGTACTTCAGGGGATTGGAAGGCTCTGGGTGTTTCTGTTTTGTGGGTGGTTTAGTAGTTTCGTTGGAGACGGGGAGGGCGATGAGAGCGTAGCACAGTTTTCACGGCCGTGAGAGGTGATGATAAAGAGTTATTAGAAAATATTTTGGACACGTGATAGGGTAAGTTGGTTAAGGGCCTGGAAGAACAGGCAAAGGATGTGGAATTGATGTTTTTGAGCTCTAGGTGATATGCTGAAAATTGTGGTTGAGGATTATTTTTCTGATCTTGAGGAAATTCAAGTTTGAATGATGAGGATGAATGAGGTTGATAAACACTGAAATTGGAATCAAGAGGAAAATTCAAGACACGGCAGAACAGAGGTGTGGTCAGCGAAGCCGGGAGAGAAGGCAGGAGTGAGGCCAGCTCAGGAACCCGCACACCCAGCCCCTCTCCAGGAGCCTCTGTTTGTCCCAAGGTCTTATTCATGTTGGGTTTTGACTGAATAGCTCCATTCAGGAGAGACATTTCTACTTTCCCTCTGAGCTTTGCAAACTGACGATCAAGCTATGGTTTAAGGAACTAGCTCCCAAGTTAGTTCCACTTACAAAGATCTTCAAATTCTAAAACTAGGAACTCCGTGTGTTGCTGCTGAGAATGTAAAATCGTGCGGCCGTTTTGGAAAATGATATGGCAGTTTTTCAGAAGATTGAACACAGAATTACATATGACTCAGCAATTCCACTTTTGGGTGTAAACCCAAATAAATTGAAGGCAGGGACTCAAACACATATCTGTACAACTCTGTGCGTAGCAGCCCAAGCGGAGGGCACCCAGTGTCCCGCAGTGGCTGGAGGAGAAAATGTGGTCTATGTAATTACAATGGAATCTTGTTCTAAAAGGAGTGAAATTCTGAAACGGGCCACAGCATGGATGAACCTTGGAGACACTATGCCAAGGGGAATAGGCCAGTCACAGAGGAGAGACATTATCTGGCTTTACTTACACGAGGTACATCAAGTAATCAAACTCAGACAGAAAGCAGAACGGTGGTTGTCAGGGGCTGGAGTTAAGGAGAATGGGTTTATTGTTTTACATACAGAGTTTCAATTTGGGAGATGATGGTGGTGACGGTTACGTAGCAGTGTGACTGTACGTAATGCGCGCTGTACACTCAAAAGTGGTTACTATAGTAAAGTTTATATATATTTATTACCGTATTAAAAATGGCAAACTGTCATCTTGCATTGCTGATGCTTTTTGTTCAAATTCTGGGAAACACGGCATAATAATTCTCTTCTTACATTATTCCACTTCTGGAAAGTTAATTCTGGATAACTTTTCAATGTCATTTTCCCCAGGAAAACAAAAGATAATGATGTTTCCTAGGCCAAACACACCTTGTTAACATTTCCATAACAAAACAGCAAATTGCAATTTACAGTTTGTCTCCCTGTTATCATTAAGCCACAAAGAAGCAATGTTTACAGCCGAATTTACAGTAACAATTGGATGTGCCTTAAGCCACAAAGAAGCAGTGTTTATGGAAGATTTTACACTAATAATCGGATGTGCTGTAAATGGGTGTTTGGGTGTACTCAGGGTTCGTGAACCTTAGGCCGTGAAGGTGTTCTTGTTCTAGATGTCTGCTGAAAGTTTTCTCCCTCAAGGAGCTCCTAAATTAGAGGTAAGCCCCCTACCACCTGCCTGATCCCCAGAAGTTAGAACTTCACACCTCCTCCTTGTGGCAGGGGAGAGGACTGTCCTCTCTAGAGCTGGAAGGGTGTGTATTAACACAGTTTAAGGCAGTTGTATTAGTCTGTTTTCACGTTGCTAATAAAGACACACAGAGACTGGGCGATTTATAAAGACAAAGAGGTTTAGTGGAGTCACAGTTCCATGTGGCTGGGGAGGCCTCACAATCATGGCGGAAGGCGAAAGTCACGTCTTACATGGTGGCAGGCAATACAGAATGAGAGCCAAGGGAAAGAGGAAACCTCCCATGAAACCATCAGATCTCGGGAGACTTACTCACTACCATGAGAACAGTATGGGGGAACCACCTCATGATTCAGTTGTCTCCCCCTGGGTCCCTCCCACAACATGTGGGAATTATGGGAGCTTCAATTCCAGATGAAATTTGGGAGGGGCCGCAGGCAAACCCTTCCAGCAGTCTACGGTATGCTCCGTTGAAGGCACGTCCGTGTCACACTGAGGGCTCCACAGCCCACAGCCGGGTGCTCAGACCTGGGTGCTGGGTCTCTTGTCAGGACGTCTTCCTTCTTATTTTTTTTTTTCTTTGAGATGAAGCCTAGCTTTGTCTCCCAGGCTGGAGTGCAGTGGCACAATCTCTGCTCATTGTGACCTCTGCCTCCCGAGTGCAAGTGATCCTCCTGCCTCAGCCTCCCGAGTAGCTGGGACTATAGGCGTGTGCCACCAGGCCAGGCTTATTTTTGTATTTTTATTAGAGATGAGGTTTCGCCATGTTGGCCAGGCGCATGCCACCATGCCTGGCTAGTTTTTTGTATTTTAAGTAGAGATGGGGTTTTGTCGTGTTGCCCAGGCTGGTCTGGAACTTCTGACCTCAGGCAGTCCACCCACCTGGACCTCCCAAAGTGCTGGCATTACAGGTGTGAGCCACTGTGCCCGGTCTGGTTCTTATGTTCAAATCTGCTATTTTAGCCTGTTCGTGTTAACCGTGTTTAACTGACTCAGATGAAAATGTTGGCCCTGGTCCCACATGGCCAGAAAAGTAAAAATGCTTATAATCAAGTATTGGCATTTCCTCAAAAAGCCAGAATCTGTTGTAATAGAAATACCGGTAATTTCTTCCTTCCGTGAAGTATATGTGTACGGGTGTGGCTGTGTGTTACGAGAGGGCTGTAGATTTTAACAGTCGTTTGCCCAAGGTTACTACAGATCTAAACATTATGTAAGGCTCCAAGGCATTTAGCATGTGGGGAAAATGAAATGGTGGCTATTTTATAAAGGCAACTAGTTGGGAAGCCTCAGTCATTGCTACTGTTTATGGGCTCTGCTAGGATTTGATGTAGGAATCAGGGTGATCTGGGGAAGGGGATTTCTTTACACGCATCCTTTAGAAAGCCACCACTGTATTCCCGTATCGTTGCATTTGATCGATCTCCCTACTAGGTTTTTTGTTGTTGTTTTTCCTTTTTTTGATACGGAGTTTTGCTCTTGCTGCCCAGGTTGGAGTACAAGGGCGAGATCTTGGCTCACCGCAAACTCTGCTTCCTGGGTTCAAGCTATTCTCCTGCCTCAGCCTCCTGAGTAGCTGGGATTACAGACATGTGCCACCATGCCCGGCTAATTTTGTATTTTTAGCACACACAGGGTTTCTCCATGTTGGCCAGGCTGGTCTTGAACTCCTGACCTCAGGTGATCTGCCTGCCTTGGCCTCCTAAAGTGCTGGGATTATAGCTGTGAGCCACCGTGCCCGGCTCTGGTAGGTTTCTTTTTTCTACCTGCTACCTAGGCAGCTCACCACTGCTCGTGTTAGTTTTTTTTTGAGACGGAGTTTCGCTCTTGTTACCCAGGCTGGAGTGCAATGGCGCGATCTCGGCTCACCGCAACCTCCGCCTCCTGGGTTCAGGCAATTCTCCTGCCTCAGCCTCCTGAGTAGCTGGGATTACAGGCACGCGCCACCATGCCTAGCTAATTTTTTTTTTGTATTTTTAGTAGAGACGGGGTTTCACCATGTTGACCAGGATGGTCTCGATCTCTCGACCTCGTGATCCACCCGCCTCGGCCTCCCAAAGTGCTGGGATTATAGGCGTGAGCCACCACGCCCGGCATGCTTACATTTTCTTAGCGCTTTTTTGGCACTGACTTTGGGGCGTCGTGGTCTTTCTGCGACGGGAAGAACATCGTTTGTTTGTTGCGCCTCAGTTTCGCCATCATTTACATAGCAGGCCTGTTGTGATCGTGAGGAACCTTGTTCCCAGTTGACCTTGTGCGATGTGCTAGGTGGGTTGTGGTCTTTGAACTGCACGTTGCTTGAATTCCTTGGGAGAGATGGGTCACATGAACGGGAGTCTGTGGTTTTTCAGGATTACAGGGGAGAGGCATGTTCCTGTCCTAAATCCTTCTTTTGATCTCCTCAGCGACGGTCACTTAAGCAACCGCTGGCTCTTCTTTGCCCCTGGGCTCCACTTCGGGCCGGGGCAGAAGGCTGAGCAGGCGGAGTTCCCTGGGAAGGCCCATCTGCTTGTCTCCTGCTTTGTGGGACAGGGAGCGGCGGGGGCCCTTGCCTGGGGCCCGAGGCTGTCCCCCAGGTCCTTCAGAATGTCCTTCTGTGGCAGGAGGATGGTAGAACTGTTTGTTTCTAGCGTTTTGTGTGGTTTTAGAGCCTTATATTATGATGGTTACAGAGCCAATGACACAATGGTTTGATGTTGTCCCTGTGGGACGACCCCGTTAAACAGGTCCACGATCTTCCTGGTAAATGAGCTTCAAAATGTACACAGTTTTGTCTCCTGCCGGCAGCTGCTCTGCGGACTTCCACTTCGCAGTGATCAGGCCGGCAGCACCTGTCTCTAGGCTTGCTATCCTGGTCTTCTACCTGGTGGCCTGAAGTCCGTTTCCTTCTCATTCCTGGTAGCGCTGCAAATGGCCTTCCCTGTGTTTCCTCCAGCGTACTTCCAAGCTGATTTTCAAGAACAGCTCTTAGGATGTCACTGACCTGCTCCGAACCCTTCCCCGGCTCTCCTGTTGACTGGGGAGCCCAGTGTAAATGCCTCAGACCTCCCGGTCTCTCACCCGCCTGTACCCCCCACATTTACTCTGCTCCAGGCCAGGCGTTTTTCCCTTCAGTCTGCTCCAGAATCCCTTGGAAGACTTAGTACAACATGGAGTGCTGGGCTCCGCCTCCAGAGTCCGTCTGGGATGGGCCTCAGAACTCGCATTTCTTACAGGTTTCCAGGTGATTCCTGAGAACCACTGCCATAGCCAAACCAGACGGGCGTGGCTTCACAGCCCGCAGCACCCTCCCTTGGACTTCACTGTGTTCTCTTTGATGATTTTCCTTGGCTCCTACGAAATCCCGTCAAAACCTTACCCATCTGGTAGAGCTCTGCCCAGTGCCGCTTTTTAAGGAAATGATTGCCAACCGCCTCAGATGGTTCCGAGCACACTCTGCTTTGACCACAATCCTCTCATTTCTCTCCTCGGAGGTACCGTGTGCTATAGTTATTTATCTTCTGTCTGATTTTTCCCTTCTGCATGGTAAACTCTTGAAGAGGAACAAAATAGAGCTCCTTCAGTGTTTGGTGGAAGAACAATTTTGAGATAAGAAATCCTACTTCCCATTGATGCTGTTCTGCATTTAACGGTGTTGGCAAGAGCAACGAGACACTCAAAGGGCAGGAATTAGATCGGATTCACGTTAGAAGCCACTGTGTTGCCCGACTCATTCCTTGCCCACAGTAGGCCCATAGTAAGTACTTGGTGAATGAATGATACCCTTCCACACTCAAGATGTTGCAGGAGTGAGAAATAAGAAGAAAGCTCTGCACGGTCTTCCTGCGTCTACTCTCGTAATCCTCTTATAAACCGTGGGCCTTCTAGGAGGACAATTATTATTTTCAGTGAACTGATGTGAATAAATAGTTTAAACCTATTTATTATCCTTCAGCACTTAGCTTTGAATAGGATTCGTCAGCCAGGAAGATCTGAGGAGGGGCAGGCAGGCTTCGTTCCCAGGTTATTGCTTTTCCAGAGAAAAGCACTTTGAAGAGGGCGGTGGAGACCGATCTTTTATTTTAGTTCAATATAACTTTGTTTTTTCACACACACCACACACATACACGCACACGTGCACACACGCTCACGCGCACACACGCTCACACGCTTCAGAAGTCTCTTATGGCTAACGATGGGGCTGCATAAGGTTTTCATCAGGAAGATTTGAGAAGCAGGGACAAGCCATGGAGAAAGGTATGTACTTCTGAGGATTTATTTTTAGTATCTGACATAAAAATGTATGAGTAATACATGCTCATTATAAAGAATGAAAATAGTACAGAAGAAGATAGAGTCAAAAGTGAAAGTCCCCCCGGGGAAGCGTATTTATATAAAGTGATACAGAGAGATTTTGAAATTTTAATGCCCAAAATTAAAGTAAATGATGTTCACAATATAGATGACAACCAGCCACAGTATCGTGACCCTGGATAATTAACGTGTGATTTTTCTGGTGTCCTCAAGATATTAGCACTCCCCGGCGTACTGGAGTTGCACAGGTGTATTTTAATTTCACATTTGAGCATCTCTCAGTGGTTTCCAGCCCTGAGCTGGAGGACTTTTTAAGCAGATGACGTTAGCCAAGTTTGGGGCAGAAAAAGCTAAGGAATGGGATGCTGTCTGGTCTCTTCCTCCGTCCCTCCCTTCCTCTCTCAGTCCTTCCATTTTGCAGCAGATGCTCACTGAGGGCTCCCTATGCTACCTCCCTGAGGTACTGTGCCAGGTGTCGGAGCAAAGCAGACCTCCCGTGCCTGCGTCTCGGTAGATTCAAATCAGGATACCAAGTCCGTGCAGTCTCTGGAGCCAGACAGCCTGAGTTCAGCTTCCAGATCAGGTACTCACTACATGATGTGCCCTCAGACAAGTTACTTGTGTCTCTGGCCTCAGTTTCCTCATCTGAAAATGGGAATGATAAAAGCACCTACCTCAAGGTTATTCAATATAGGGATTAAAATTAATAATGCATGTAAGTGATTAGAATAATTGTAATATTTGGTAAGTGCTTGGCCGGGCGCGGTGGTGCACGGCTGCAATCCCAGCACTTTGGGAGGCTGAGGCGGGTGGATCACCTGAAGTCAGAAGTTCCAGACCCGCCTGGCCAACATGGCAAAACCCCATCTTTACTAAAAATACAAAAATTAGCCAGGCATGGTGGTGCATGCCTGTAATCCAGCTGCTTGGGAGGCTGAGGCAGGAGAATTGCTTGAACCTGGGAGGCAGAGGTTGCAGTGAGCCAAGATTGTGCCATTGCATTTCAGCCTGGGTGACAGAGTGACACTCCATCTCAAAAAAAAAAAAAAAAAAGAAAATTGCTAAGTGCTAAATAAATATCATTTACAGTCAGGGTGGGGACAGACATTTAACAAATAGTAATAAATAAGTATGAAGTTTCTCAACTGAGATGAAGAAAAGATGAAGGATGCTATAGGGAGTGTAACAGGGATTCTAATTTGGACCGGGAGGTCAGGAAGGCGTCACGTGCAGCCGCTGGCGGAAAGGAAGCCCCTGTGGGGTCGGGGAGGGAGATGGGAGAGTGGCAGCTGAGCTGAGCTGAGGCAGGAGTCCCAAGCAGGGGACATACTAGATGGGGCCTCAGGGCATCCAAGTTCACTTCATTCATTTTCAAGATGAAGAAACTGAGGTCCAGAAGGATGATTGCTTTGTCCAGGTGACAGGCTGGTGACATAGCTCAGACAGGACAGGCGTCTTCTTATTCCTGGCTCTCCGGCTAGAAAACCTCTGCCTCCCAGGTTCAAGCGATTCTCCTGCCTCAGCCTCCCGAGTAGCTGGGATTACAGGCATTCACCTCCACGCCCGGCTAACTTTTTTTTCATTTTTTAACAGAGATGGGGTTTCACCGTGTTGGTCAGGTTGCCACAAACTCCTAGCCTCAAGTAATCTGCTCGTCTCGGGCTCCCAAAGTGCTGGGATTACAGGAGTGAGCCACTGCATCTGGCCCATGTATCCACATATCTATTCATCCACCCATCTATGTATCCATCCACTCATTCGTCCATCTGTCTGTCCATCCATCCGTCCATCCATCCATCCATCCATCCATCCATCCCTCCCTCCCTCCCTCCCTCTCTCCTTCCCTCCCTCCCTCTACTTGTTCATTCATTTATTCATGCAATCCATAAATATTTATTGAAGGGCAGATATGAATCACATATTTGTGCCAGGTACTTTTGACGGTCAGTCAAACAAACCAGGCCTCTGCCCTCGTGCAGTTTACAGTCTGTCGGCAATAAGTTGACAGGAACATATCATGTGTATATGCTTAGGTGCGATCGCTGTGCTATGGGATTTGGTTCTGACACCCACAAGGAGTGCACACTCCTGTTAATCCCACAAGGCTATTTCTTTGGTGTATATTTGTTTTTAATTTCCAAAATAGGGGCAGTGATATTCCCAAATCTCATTTCTCTGCTGAATCTCATTTTCACAGATGCTCAGCGAAGGACTGCATTCAGCCAGGAATGGCATTTCATGAACCGCTCTTTATTTCCCTTCTGGTCTCTTGAGTCTGGTTGATCTTGTCTACAGCTCTGATAATCTCCTAGACAAAATATTTAAATCTTCTGCAGCTCTAGGGACTTTGAGGAAGGAACACTGTGGCTAACATCCTAAATATGTTGGAATATCATTAATGCAAGGGTTATATAGCAGATGCTGTTCAGCACAATCTCTATCCCAAGAGAATGCATCAATATCTTTGTATATGGAAATGTACACGTGTACTCATGAATTTCTCCAGCCTCCCAAGCCCGCACCTCTTTCCCCTTGGATGCTAGCCTCTTCTTCCCTCCCCCAGCCCCTGCTTACTTTAATACACATTTTCTTCTCTTTGTTTTCAGAAAGGGATACAGAATTGTTACCATACATGATTGATAGAGGCTTAAATTGTTATTGTTATCTCTTCCTGTGGAGAACTTTCCTTTTCGTAGAGAAGGAAGCTTTAATCCAAAGGATTGACTGTCTAATTGTTGAATTTCAAATGTAGGCAGGGCTGATTGGGGGTATAGCGTTTTTCAAATGTTCTTAAAATCATAATATATGAGTAAAGGCACGACACTCATAAGACGACAGTGCAGGGCATTTTCCAAAGTGAGTGAAAGTCCTTGTGTGACCCCTGTGGATGCCTCTTTATTCTTGTTTTGTAGAAAAAGTAACTGATTTTTTTTTTTTTAAAGTGTATTAAGCCCACACCTCTGTGCCCAGTATTTTTTATTTTTTTGAGACAGAGTTTCACTCTTGTTGCCCAGGCTGGAGTGCAGCGGCACGATCTTGGCTCACTGCAGGTTCAAGCAATTCTCCTGTCTCGGCCTCCCGAGTAGCTGGTATTACAGGCACCCGCCACCACGCCTGGCTAGTATTTGTATTTTTAGTAGAGATGGGGTTTCATCATATTGGTCAGGCTGGTCTTGAACTCCTGACCTCAGGTGATCCACCCGCCTCAGCCTCCCAAAGTGCTGGGATTACAGGTTTGAGCCACCACGCCAGGCCCAGTATTTCTTTAGAACAACCCTGAAAAGGAGACAGGATTATCCTCACTTTACACCCGAGACAGGTGAAGATTATAGCAGCTAAGGGACTAGCTCAAAACCACACAGCGATGAATTAGAGTTGAGCCTGGGTCTTGGATCTAGATCACCTCCCTGGGTTCAACACAGTCCTGCCTCAATACACCCACTGCCTCACCTCCTGATTTGTAAGGTATTACAAGTTAAACACACAACAGATAGACTGGATCAGTTTCATTTTGAAATAACATAGCAGTTATAATGCAGATGACATTATGCTTGAAATAAAATAATCCTGATAATAGAGCAAGCACAGTGACCTGCTTTACTAGTTGTATGTTCGTAGAGAGAACACAGAGTTCATTTAAATGCTGGTAAAGGGTTACTGGGTTCTGAATTCTTAGTAGTTTCAGATTCCTCCCTTCGCCTTCTAACCTTCAGCTCTGCCATGGTTTTTTTCTGTGACCACTGGAATTCTAAATTCAGAAGGGTTGTTAGCCACCTGGATAATTGCACCTTTGTAACTTTTCTGACAACAACCCAGAGGCAGAGGATAACTACAATAAATGACTTGTAATTTCAGGTCTTAGATCTCTGCTTTACCATAAAACCAGCTTTCTGCTTCCTCAGATTCACAACCTGAAGAAATCAAAGCTGAACATGACCAGCAGTCATTATCTACTATTTAAAGCCTGTTCTAAGAGGGAGACAAGCCCCCTTTTTAGGAGGCGCAGTGGGTAGGGGATCCATTTCTCATTTTGCTGTGTTGCTGCAGGAATGTTTTAATAGGGATACTTTTTTACCCCCAGCTAAGCCGCACCACAGGAGTCCGATTGTATCTGAGGAGGCAGCTTGACTCCCTGCTTCAGGGAGAAGTCTTTTATTTCCTGTTGGGGTTTTAAAGCTGCCCTTGTTTAGGTCGTTGCTGTTTTATAAGTCGGCCTGAATATTTAAAGGCAGGAGGGCTGTTGGTCTGTGCTGTGTTGGCCTTGGGCATTAGAATTACAGAGCAGCTTTATTTAGGATTGCGAGGCTGGCCATATGTACTCAATTATCCCATTTTCAACGACTTGGTCCTTTGTACCACGTCCTTCCCCAAGCCCTTTCGTGAGGGCCACTATTGCTTATTCACATGCAGTCAGACCTGAGCAATGGTGTCAGGAAGGGAAGCTCTGCATGGAGGGTCTCCGGCAACGTGACTCGCCGTCCTCACTGCAGAACACTCCTTGTGTACCCTCTACCTTAGCTAAGTTTGTTCCAAGAAAATGGCGGAAAATTCCTTTACACGGGAGTACACAGACTCGTCAGGCTCAGTGGACTGCAGGCGCCCACCACCATGGCTGGCTAATTTTTGTATTTTTAGTAGAGACAGGATTTCACCGTGTTGAAGAGCTTTTCTCTCCGTTGGTAGTTTCCACTCTCCACTGCCCACTTCCCACAGCTCTTCCCAAACACACACACACACACCATGTTTCACACCATCTTCCTTTTTGGTAAAAACGTGTACATTTCTGTCCTCCGTTATTGAGTTCCTCACCAGGTGCAAACACTGTTACTCTCCTGAAAAATGTGTCCCGTCAAAGGGCTGTAGCAAGAGGGAGTGTCAGAGAAGAGGGTAGCCCTTGCTTTTGCTGTCTGGCTGCAGAACCTTCTGGAAGCCCCTGCAGACGTGGGCTGAGCCCTACCTTGGAGAGACACCTGGTTCCCTTTTCCAGCAGGTTTCTTTTCTTGACAGAAGGCTCCTCAAATCTGAATCTGAGCTCTTCTATTCCTCTGTACCAGGGAAATTTTCTTGGCAATTGAAACCAAAGTGATAGATTGGCAGTGGGATTCTACTTGGCTGGGGGTAAAATAACCAATGATTGCACATAACTGCAGAAAACCATTTTGAATTTTATTAATGAGATGCTCCAAACAACATCTTTTAGCCCATTGTCCCACTTAATAAGCAAGGCACTGGAGTTCAGTGTGCTGTAATTTACGTGTATCTTCCCCTTGGGTTCTGTAATTGACACAAGTCGGTCATTTTCAGGGGTGTTTCTCTCTGTAAGGACATAAAATAGACAGACATGCCGGAGAGAGGGATTGATTTAGCCTCATCCAGAGAGCCAGCTGGTGGCTCCCGTGTGGCGAGAGGTGGCACAGGCATGGGTACACTCACGGAAGGTCCTCAGGTAGAAGATGTGGAGGTAGGGGCTTGGGGAGGCAAGGGAATATGTAGAGCGAGAACACGAGACTTCTTTTCCTTTCCTTTGCTTCTTGCCACCCAGCACCCAGCCATCTCTAGGTGGAGCTGATTGTTAGTGTGCGCAGCAAGGGTTTTGGGGCAGTAGGAGGTAAGATTCCGGGGAGGGTTTCCATTAGGAGACATAGGCCACCACTTCCTTCAGCATTTCATCTCAAAATGCAGCAGGTGTGAGTCACCACTGTGGGTCACAGGGAGCTCAGCTAGCCCAGCTCCTGCCTTCTTTGCGTGTTTACAGCCAAACCGCGGTCACTGCTTCACGTGGCTGTTTAGCCTTCTGCGGCCATTGGCCACTTAGGAGGTATGAAGAGGAAACCACCTGCTCATCCCTGGGTGCTGATTAGATGCCATTGCTGTTTAGTTCTTCACCATATTGTAAGCCCCTTGAGGGCAAGGATTTTGTCTTCTCTGTTCTGTCTTAGTAGCCTCTACAGAACCTAGAACAGAGTGGACACCTATAAAACGTTAACAAATGGATGAATCAAATGGAGGTGAGGGGCAAGTACAGAAACACGTGTAGACGTGGAAAAGGAAAAAGAACATAATGGGAGCTCTCAAAGAGCTGTAGGGTGGAGAGAGGGGCGTTTCTTTGTCTGGGGTAAGCCAGGAAGCCTTCGTGGAAAGGCTGGGTTGGAGGATGAGAGGTTCTCAGAGGTGGACGGGAGAGGGTGAGCATCTCGGGGGTAAATTCAGAGAACGTTGTACACACATAAGAAACAATGCAGGGCCGGGCGCGGTGGCTCACGTCCGTAATCCCAGAGCTTTGGGAGGCTGAGGTGGGCGGATCATGAGGTCAGGAGATCAAGACCATCCTGGCCAACACGGTGAAACCCCATCTTTACTAAAATACAAAAGATTAGCTGGGTGTGGTGGCGCACATCTATAGTCCCAGCAACTTGGGAGGCCGAGGCAGGGAAATCGCTTCAACCAGGGAGGTGGGGGTTGCAGTGAGCCAAGATCACATCACTGCACTCCAGCCGGGTGACAGAGCAAGACTCCGCCTCAAAAATAAATAAATAAGAAATAGCGGAAGGCCAAGGCAGGTGGATCACGAGGTCAAGAGATCGAGACCATCCTGGTCAACATGGTGAAACCCCATCTCTACTAAAAATACAAAAATTAGCTGGTCGTGGTGGCATGTGTCTGTAATCCCAGCTACTCGGGAGGCTGAGGCAGGAGAATTGCTTGAATCCAGGAGGCGGAGGTTGTGGTGAGCTGAGATCGCGCCATTGCACTCCAGCCTGGGTAACAAGAGCAAAACTCCGTCAAAAAAAAAAAAAAAAGAAAAAGAAATAGCGCAAGGTACCTATGGCTTTGACTTGAGCATTTGGTATCTGCAAAGAAGTGACTGGAGATCAAAGGAGAAATGAAGATTGGAGACAGGGTGGGTGGCCATGCTTTCCCCCGGCACTCCTCGACCCAGGGGACTCAGCTGCTGGCGGTGTGCTTGGCATGCAAGGCATTTATTTGCTCATGGGAAACTATGCGCGTAAGGGGATACGGGGGTGGGGGGGGGGGTTCTTGGGAAGGAAGGTGGTTGTTGACCTGTGGGGATCAGCTTACAGTGTCAGTGTTGGCCAGAATGACCGCGCTGTCCAGCCTCAGCCCAGATCAAAATCCAGAGGCCAGGAAGCGTGTAAGCCTAGCTCTGTGCCATGCAGTTGGTTGCAAGAGAGGTGCAGCTAGCGGATCCACCCTCTGGGACCATCAGCTCCCAGGGCCTTTGCAGCCTCACAGCCGGACTCTCCACCCGTCACCCCACCCTCAAGTCCCTGCAGCTGCAGCTTCTGCTGCTTTCCTTCCAGGGATGGGCAGGCTGACATCAGGCCACCCACAGCCTCTGGCCCCAGCCTCTCTGTCTAGGTGGCACTGTGGACTCCAACTGGCCAGGGCAAGTGCCAGGACCACCCTGCACAGGCCCCCTCTGCAGTGAGGGAAGGACTGACAAGCGTGGGACTCCGGATTGCTCAGGACTTTTCACTTCAGTATCCTAATCCTAAAGTTCCTCCATGTGGTATTCTGGTGGTAAATATAATCTTTTGGCAGAATTTTCGAACTGTCTGGAACCCAAGATCCTAAACTTTTTTTTTTTTTTTTAACTGTATTTGGATTATGTTGTTGGTTTTTTCCCCCAAGGAGGAAAAATCTTGTTTTAAAATACAGCGTGAAGTGAGTGAAAAAACGTGTTTAGTGCAAATAAAAGAATTGGAGCCGGAGGGCGAGTGTGTTTCCAGAGGAGGCCATCACCAAAGGAGGAGAAGCTGGACTCACAGAGCCAGTGGCAGCCCTGTCGTCCCACGGGGAGCTCAGCCAGTTGCAAGTGCAGGGACCAAGGATACTCCCCAGCCCGTCTCCAGCCAGCTGGTCCTGCAGGGCTCTTCGGAGCATCCAGGTCTTCTGTTGCTTTTTCTTCCCCAGACCAACCTCCCAGACGTGGGAAGCCCGTCGAGAAGACACATTGGCCTCTCTGCAGCTCCACCCGCTGTGCCTCACCACGGGCGATGTTCCGTGCTTCTTGGGACATCACAGCTTTATTTGTCTTTCCAGACCGAAAATACATCCCGCAGGAGGATGGTGGGTTTTAGGCTCACACGGAGGGGACGCTTATGGGCTTTGTGTCCTCTTGTTACCATGTTTCCCAGCCACGTGCCTGAAAGGGAGAGGCTAGCCAACTGTTTCCAAACGCAGTATTCTTTTGTGAATAAAAAGGCCCTGATTCCAGCCAAACCAGGATCTGACTTGGCTGGGTGTGGGGCAGGAGCAGTCACCGCAAGATCCCCAGACATCTGTCTGAGCCCCTGTGTGGCCTGAGGCTATCCCAGTGAGTCAGAGCAGTACAAAGTCCCTCCCTGCTCAAGATGTGAAGAGTTGGAGCCACCCCCTGCCCACGGTGACTGTCTAGCCGTCTGCTCCTCGATAGGACCCAAAACGCTTCAGCGCTGGAGGCCGGCTTGGAAAACCCAAGGCAGGGTCTCCCTGTGTTGCCCAGGCTGGAGTGCAGTGGCCTAGTCAGTTCACAGGAACCTTAAACTCCTAGACTCAAGCAGTCTTCCCACGTCACCCTCTCAAGGAGCTGGGATTATAGGCATACACCACTAAGCCTGACTGATTTTTTTACATTTTATAGTGGGGGTCTGGCTGTGCTGCCCAGGCTGGTCTCCAATTCCTGACCTCAAGCGATCCTCCTGCCTCAGCCTCCCAGAGCTCTGGGATTGTAGATGTGAGCCACTGTGCTTTTCGTGACTGTAATCACAGGAAGATTCTAGTCATCACGCATGGCAGTTCTCCCTGGAGCTAACCCTGAGTCAGACGGTGACCCAGTTAGATTGAAGCTCAGGTTAATAACCAGCATTCACACATGTTTAGGTCTGTGGACCAATATCCTTTAAATCAGGGTGGTTTTTCCAAGGGGGGAGCAAATAAAACCCTAATGTTGCCAGAGCGCTGTTTTTTCCAATTAACCCTGCTCCTTTTGGTTCAAAACAATTTAGGTCAATTTTAGATTTTTAAGAATGAACCTCTGGTGGGAAAGGAAATTAACTAGGCCCGAAGGGGGCTTGGTTACCACAGTTAACCCCAAAAGACAGACTCTCGGGCTGGGGGGGGGCCTGGAAGGGGGCACATGACCACTTGAGGCCATCTGCTCACAGGGAGACCGGGGTGGGAGTGGCCCCTTTTCTTTCTTGCCGGCTGGTTAAATAAACCCTGCAGGCGACCACGCTGACAGAGAGGCTGCCATCTCTCATGCTCCTCCCCTCTTTTAGCCAGAGCTGTGTTCTCTCTCTTCCTGAGAGCAGGGTTCAGCAAACCCTGAACTCCCAGAGATCTGGTGGGGTTCAGGGATGGAAGACCTAAAGCAGAGGTAAAGGCATAGACATGGGAGGGCAGAGGAGAAGAAAAGCAGGGCCCAGGGCGGGGAGGTTGGGCCAGACTCCTTTCTGGTTAGGAGCGGGCCATCCTTCACCGGACGCTGGGCGGTAACTCACCCTCTGGCCCTCGGAACCTTTCCTCATCATTAGAAAGCGTTTCGCGCAGTGTGGATACACACGTGGCCCTGCGCTTTGCCTTTGATCTGCCCGTTCCTTACTCCTTATTTAGATAATGAAAGATGTGGTGCCCCAACGTTAACTTCCACTTGACGCAAGATTTCCTGATTGAGGACGGAGCCTGGGGCTACCTGGAGGTAATTACGGGACAGTCATTCTACCTGGAATGCACATTTGTCTCAAGTTTCCGCACAGTAAGACTCCCACAGTTCTGTCCACGTCCCTTCCCGTGGTTATTTTTTCTTCGAAAGGGACCAGCAGCTGAGATGATGTTAGCAGGAAAATCTGTTTCACAGGCAGGAAGGCTGTGTATATGGGGCCTAAACATCTGAGTTTATAATTTGGTGAAAACCTGATAAATGGGAAGACCATTTGAAACAGATATTTCAGTGGCTGGGAGGCCCAGGTACCCTTGAATTGGAGACCAGCCTACCTCAGTGACCTGAAATTGGAGACCAGCCTGGGCAGCATCGCAAGACCCCATCTCCACAAAAAGGAAAAAAAAAAAGTTGGGGCCGGGCGCGGTGGCTCAAGCCTGTCATCCCAGCACTTTGGGAGGCCGAGGCGGGTGGATCACGAGGTCAAGAGATCGAGACCATCCTGGTCAACATGGTGAAACCCCGTCTCTACTAAAAATACAAAAAATTAGCTGGGCATGGTGGCGCGTGCCTGTAATCCCAGCTACTCAGGAGGCTGAGGCAGGAGAATTGCCTGAACCCAGGAGGCGAAGGTTGCGGTGAGCCGAGATTGCGCCATTGCACTCCAGCCTGGGTAACAAGAGCGGAACTCCACCTCAAAAAAAAAAAAAAATGATCAGGCTTAGTGGTAAGTGCCTGTAATCTAGCTCCTTGGGAGCCTGAGGTGGGAGGATGCTCGGGCCTAGGAGTTCAAGGTGACAGGAAGCTGATTGGGCCACTGCACTCCAGCCTGGGCAACACCACAAGACCCTGCCTCTAAAAAATTTTTTAAAAATATTATCATAAACTCTCTCAGAAATACAAAGGAATGTAAAGAATATAACACCTAAGCCGGGCTCAGTGGCTCACTCTTGTAATCCCAGCACTTCAGGAAGCCTGGGTGGGAAGATCAAATGAGACCAGGATTTCAAGACCAGCCTGGGCAACATACGGAGACTCTGTCTCCAAATAAAAATAAAATTTACTTATATAAAAAAGAATATAATGGCTGGGCACAGTGGCTCACACCTGTAATCCCAGCACTTTGGGAGGCCGAAGTGGACGGATCACAAGGTCAGGAGATCGAGACCATCCTGGCCAACATGGTGAAACCCTGTCTCTACTAAAAATGCAAAAATTAGCTGGGTGTGGTGGGCACCTGTAATCTCAGCTACTTAGGAGGCTGAGAGGGAGAATCGCTTGAATTCAGGAGGTGGAGGTTGCAGTGAGCCGAGATTGTGCACTGCACTCCAGCCCGGGCTACAAGAGCAAAACTCCATCAAATGAATGAATGAATGAATGAATGAATGAATGACAGAATATGGTAGGCAGTGAAAGGGAAATGCTGAGCAACAGCACGGGAGTAGTCGGAGTTAAGAAGAGAGAGGCATCGTGGGAGATTGGCTGAATGAGGGAGGTCCCATGTCAGTTGGACCGCGGAGAACTGGCGGGATGATCTCCTTTTTCTCACACATCTTTAACCCTTCCCTTGAGTTTCTCTTCCAGACTTTCTCTGTGACGCTTCTCTTTCCCGCCCCATGTGGAAACTCTTCCCCTGCGGTCTGTCCTGTCTTGCTTGGTGCAGGCTGTCATGTAGGGCGTCCTCAGGCTGGATGGAGGCTGGGGACCAGATGGCGGCCACTGTGGGAGGAAGGGCGGCCGAGGACATCACGGGTCTGGCTCCTTGGTGACCAGCCAGCGGCCCCAGCATGACACGGTCCCAGTCACCTCCCTTCACTGAGCTGTTGGGAGGGTGTTTTGCAGGACTGGGGGTGAAGCAGGTTCAGTTCCCGAGAAGCACACAGCGGCCTGATGGGTGAGCATGCCTCTCCGAGACCAGGGAGGCCGTGGCTCCAGGTCATGAAGCCAGTGCTTCTGCCCAGGGCCTGCGGAGAGAGATCTACTCTCCTCCATTTCTGAAAGCCAGGGGAGGCTTCTCCTCTGGAGGGTTCATTTCATTTGTTAGTTCACTCATCCGTTCCTTCAATGTAGATTGATTCCACGTCAGCTCTGCACAAGGCCTTGTGCTGGGCTTGGCCTTAGAAAAGGGAATCGAAGCTGGTCTCTGCTCCTGAGAGACTGGCAGCCCCCTTGACGGTGTGTTTCGGATCCGGGAAGCTGGGAGAGTTGAAATTAGGTGACTGTGTATCACCTCTGTGTTTTTGTGTTTCTTTAGAGGCTTCCATGATCAGAATAGTTTTGGACTAATAATGTGAGTTCCTTAGATAATGTGAAAATGTGCCCGTGTAGTCTCTGCTATTTAGAGTGGTATAATGTTGACATGACCTAATCTTCCTTTCAAGATTACATATTAAAAGAAAATGTGACTTTTTCTTAAAGTCAAAGCTGGGTGCAGTGGTGAGCACCTGTAGTCCCAGCTGGTAGGGAAGCTCAGGCAGAAGGATCACTTGAGGCCAGGAGTTCAAGTCCAGCCTGGGCAACATAATGAGATCTTGTCTCTAAAAAATCAAATTGATTAAAAAATAAAAAAGTAATAGGAATCAGAGCCCAGCATCATGGTTGTACATATGACATGTTATTCCTTTCTATTTTGTTTCTGTTTTTGAGGCAGGGTCTCACTCTGTCACCTAGGCTAGAGTGTGGTGACACGGTCTTGGCTCACTGCAACCTCCACCTCCTGGGCTCAAGTGATTCTCTTGCCTCAGCCTCCTACGTAGCTGGGATTACAGGTGCATGCCACCACGCCTGGCTAATTTCTGTATTTTTAGTCTAGACGGGGTTTTACCACGTTGGTCAGGCTGGTCTCAAATCCCTGACCTCGATCCACCTGCCTCGGCCTCCCAAAGTGCTGGGATTACAGGTATGAGCCACAGCGCCCAGCCACATGTTACCTGTTATTTCTTTAAGAAACATCCCTTCTCCTTGAGTTCCATTTTTATGGGAATTACTTGCTTTAAAAAAAATACACGCACAAAAACCTCAAAGATACGATAGGATGTCCTATCTTTGATTTCATATCAATGATCATTGATGTGACGAGAAACTTCCATTTCTTGAAATAAGCTCCTTGAAACAGCAGATGCCTCTGTGACAAAAAGAACAGGAGAAGGAGCTTGCATTTGTGTTTATGAACAGGGTAAACTCAGAGACTGGCAACCCTTTACCCCGCCCTCCCCCACCCCACCCTCAAGAAGTCCCGAAGAACAAAAGGCAATTCAGATGGCAGAATATTACTTCTGTTGCCGTAGCACCAAACTATTAAAAATAAAACTGTCCCTCAAGGCAAAACATTTCATTTATTTTCCTTTGAATGAGTAACTTGTTTATTAAGATGAACTAAGTGGCTAAATCTAGATGGTAGGCAGGCAAGAAAATAGATTTATGGTAGCCTTTCGGAAAGTGTGCTTTCTATGCCCTGGAATTATCTTTGGATTTTAAATGAGGAAGAACTCGTTTAGTCAGATGGGGAGCTGCTTTCCCTGGAAACAGCCATCACCCGGCTCTGCGATGTGTAATGTCCTATGTGACCTCGCTCGGGTCCTTTCGAAAATTGGTTCTTTTTGGGCTAAATCAGTGTGTTGAAAGATCTAGCAGGTTTAGTGATCTTCAAAGGAGGACTATATTCCTGCCTCGGCTACCTCTGCAGTTTTTTCAAGTGTTTAATATAGAATCGTTTCACTTTTGCTTCATTTCATATTTGAGATCAACGACGTCTGTTAGAGCCACCGCGGTCCCTGGAGCTTCTGGGAGAGCTCCCTTTGTTGCTTCCTGACCCAGCCTCAGAGGCACCCCGCCCACCGGGAAGGATATTTGTCTCAGCTGGGAGGGTCCCCATGACTGTCTGCTCATCTGGGGACAGAAATATGATGTCCACTTCTCCTCTGATTGAGGCCCCATTTGCCCTGAGCTGAAAACAGCAGCAGTGACAGGTACAACAAAAACCTCCACCCGATTTAGCAGTAAACAGGAAACCCTGCGTTGAGGAGAGAAGCTTTTAGTTGGAAAAAAAATTCTCTTTAGAATTTGGGCAACAAATGACTCTTACTCTCTTTTCTGATAGCGACTGCTTTATTTATTATTATTATTATTTTTAGTTTTTGAGACCGAGTCTTGCTCTGTAGCCCCGGCTGGAATACAGTGGCGCAATCTCGGTTCACTGCAACCTCTGCCTCTTGGGTTCAAGTGATTCTCCTGCTTCAGCCTCCCTAGTAGCTGGGATTACAGGTGCCCACCACCACAACCAGCTAATTTTTTGTATTTCTAGTAGAGACGAGATTTTTACCGTGTTGGCCAGGCTGGTCTCGAACTCCTGACCTCAGGTGATCCGCCCTCCTAGGCCTCCCAAAGTGCTAGGAATGTAGGAGTGAGCCACTGCGCCTAGCTGATTGTTTTATTTTAATATCGTAACACACGTTTTATTCCTGACATATAATCTCACGATATTCCCTTGCTCACAGAGTCCTGGGTGCTTGCCTGGTAAAGATGATTAACGCCATTTTTCAGAGAGGAAACCAAAGCTCAGAGCCCGGGTCCGCACTGGGTGAGGACAGTCACAGCCACCAGCAGTAGCGCCATCCCATTTGATCATCACCACCCTGCTGGTTAGGTTCTCCTGTGACCTGAACTTTACCAGTGTGGACCAGAAGCACAGGGAGAATCCAGGAGCTGCCTGAGACCAATCCGCTGCTGGGACCGGGGCTCGGTCCAGCATTCTTTCCAAAGCCCCAGCCTGGCGACTCCGTGTTTGGACACTTTTCCTTGTCCTTTTTGCCAGCTCTGAAGAGAGCCCACCTGCTGTTGAGCATATTCATGTCCTGCGCAGCGGGCAGAGGCCAGAGGCTGTGGTGGTGGTGAGTCCCAGCTTTCAGGTCACCAGAGCCGCGACATCCAGGCCCTCAGCAGTGACGTCCTGTGCCTGTGGCTTCTCAGTGGGGTGCATTAGGGTCCCCTCAGCGGATGGGATTCCATCTCCTGGTCTGGTTAGAAGAAGGCGAACAAGAGTATTAGCAGCAGTTGTCACCCTGAGGGAGGGGAGGGGAGGGCTAGGGAAAAGCAGAAGGGAACTCTCAGGCTGTCTCTGTCTCCCCGTTTACCTGCCCACCCATCTGAGATCAAAGAACGGACGAGGGCCAGGGAGAGAAAGCGGGAGCGTACTGGGCACCGGGCTGGTTTTCCACTCAGTCTGCAGGGAGATCTGAATATCAACTCTCTGGAGGAACAAGAATGGGGCGTCTCTTCTGCCCCGCTTCTGGCCCAGGGCGACCCCAGGAGCTCTGCAGTGCGCGGCGTGGAGCTGCCTGGGACCACATGTGTGCTCTCGCTCGGCATTCTCCTAAACAAATACACATGGTACCTTGCTGCAGGGGGGCTTTATGTTTCTAAACCCATGAATTAGTAAACAGGATGAGCCTTTTAAAGAAGGGAGCTTGGGGCGGAATGAACTACTAAAGTGTTACTGGCTCTTAACCCCTGCTTTTTGTACAAGCCTGACAAGCAGCTGACCCAGCCAGACCTGAGACCCTTTCCCCGGATCTTGTTGGCATTTATGACTTTGCCATTTCACTTGGCACCGACCCTTCCAAGACTATGTGTGCCAGGAGGGAGCGTCTGCGCCACTCTGGGAGGGTGTCCTCTCCCAAGAGTCATGGGTGTCTTGTTCTGACCTTGGGTCACTTCTCTGTGTCTGTCTGAGAGGTGACAGCATTGTGAGCAAATACCTACTTCTGTTAGACCCCAGAGCAGCTGGCCGCGGTGGCTCACACCTGGAATCCCAGCACTGTGGGAGGCCGAGGCGTGCAGAACGCTTTAGCCCTGGGGTCTGAGACTAGCCTAGGCAATATGGGGAAACCCCATCTCTACAACATACAAAAAGTTAGCCAGGTGTGGTGGCACATGCCTGTCGTCCCAGATAGGAGGCTGAGGTGGGAGGATCACCGGAGCCTAGGAGGTCAGGGCTGCGGTGAGCTGTGATTGCGCCGCTGCTCTCCAGCCTGGGCAGCAGAGGGAGACCCTGCCTGCCCCCAAAACACTAGACGTGTCTCCCTGAGTTTTCATCCTGATCAGTCACTGCTTCTCCTGCCAGCTCCACACTTCCCAGGGACGAGCTGGCTGTGGCAGGGGGCGGAGCCCTGACGCCCGCCCCACCACTGGGACTGCCTGTCCAGGCCTCAGAAGACCATGGGGCTTGGCAGCGAATTCCACCTTATTGGACTTCTCTGAACAGCTCAGACTCTGGGGCGCCCCTTCCCTTGCCTTCATAGGAGACTTGATGCAGGGGGCAGGGGTGAGAGCGCGGTGGGACAGCTGGCCTTCAGGAGGGGTCCTTGCTGGGTGTTTCAGCCTCTCTCTCAGGGCCGTGTTCCACATGGCACTGAAGACCGGCGGGTGGTTGGCGGGGTGTGGGAACGGACCAGAAGAGGAACAAGCTGGTGTTTTCTCCCCTGAGACTTGTCGTCTTCCCGTTGACAGTTTAGAGGATAGTAACAGCAGCCACTGACATGCATGTCGTCCTGAGCAGCTTCTGAAGTCTCCCACGCGTGTTCGCGTTTAATTCTCACGGTAACCTGTGGGCTTTTAAGAGAAGAATGATCGCTGACTCCCCTTTTCACTGGTGCGGGAACTGAGACCTGGAGAGGTTACGTGAGCAGAGGCTGGAGCCCCGGGCCAGGTGGTCACACCTTGCGCCCCCGCCCGTTCCGCTGCTCCCTTGCTCTGGGTTTGGGAAGCCTCCGCAGAAGGACCAGGTTTCCCAAACGCCCCACAGGGCGAGGTGGCGAGCGTCCCTCACTAGTCGGGCACCAGAATGAGGCATGTGACTGTACCGGATCCCAGTAGAGCATGTAGGTGGTGGGGGTGGGTGAGCGGGGTTGAGATCCATTTTTTGAGGCAAGAAATACTGTCTCTTTGAAAAGGAGGTGGTTGTTTTGCAGCTGGTTTTCTTTAACTACCAGAGAAACACCAGCATTGTTTCAGAAAGCCACAGAATTTCCAAACACAGTGAAAATTCCAAGAGGAAGGGGTGTGGGTTTTGGGGGCTGGGGTGGGTGTGGACAGGCCTGGGGTGGGAAGCCGGCAGCCTGAGTGGTTCTGATCCCCGTGGGTAATGAATTTCACACAGCTCCACTGTCCTCGGTTTTATTTGCCTATTTGCCGGAGGCTGAAGTTGAAGCCTTGGAAAGAAGGGGGGCGGGAAGCAGCAGGAGGACAGCCCCGTTTGGTGTGGCTGCTAATGACTGCCTTCCCTCCGCTGCTGTCAGGAGGCACATGGTGTCATTCAGTTCCAGAGTGACAATTGTGTAAATAAGTTTGTTAATGGGAAATCAGTTTTTTTCTTCTCCAATCTTAAAACGTGCATCCTATATCCAAGTTTTTTTGAAATAGTATCAACAGTAACAGCAAATAGGGGAGCTGATGTCACCAACAAAACTTGTGGGGTCAACCCAAAGAAAGACAGGAGTGAACGAGGAAAACTTTGGAAAGATTTTCTCACATGCTGAAAACACTCAGCAATATTTCTAACAAGCCTGGTGGTCCCTCAGCCAGAGGTGGCCTTTCTCTGAAGTTTGAAGTAAAAAAACAAAAACAAAAACAAATTCTGTTCTGCTTCTATTCGTCCTACTCTTTTTTTTTTTTTTTTTTTGAGACAGAGTTTAAAAAGTAGGAAGACTAGGCTTGGTGCGGTGGCTCACGCCTGTAATCCCAGCACTTTGGCAAGCTGAGGCAGGCTGATCACCTGAAGTCAGGGGTTTGAGACCAGCCTGGCCAGCATGACGAAACCCTGTGTCTACTAAAAATGCAAAAACTAACTGGGCATGGTGGTGGGCGCCTGTAATCCCAGCTACTCGGGAGACTGAGGAAGAAGAATCACTTAAACCTGGGAGACAGAGTTTGCGGTGAGCTGAGATCGCACCACTTCACTCTAATCTGTGCGGCAGAATAGAATCCGTCTCAAAAAGAAAACAAAATAACAACAACGTATACTCCAGAGGCTTACACAATTAATTGTAGAAAATGAAACTCTGAAAGAACTAGAAGAAAATATAGGTGACTTTTTATCTAATCTCAAAATAAAGAAGCCTTATTAAAAACCGACAGCAAGGGACCAAAATCAATAAATGCAACTGAGGTTGAATTGCACATTACTTGTACAAGAATATTCATAGCAGCACAACAGCAAAACCTTGAAACAACCCAAATGTTGCATATTGAGAGTGGATAAACAATAGAGTTTTTCACATAAAATGTTCAAAAAATGGCCGGGCGCAGTGGCTCACACCTGTAATCCCAGCACTTTGGGAGGCCGAGGCGGGTGGATCACGAGGTCAAGAGATCGAGACCATCCTGGTCAACAAGGTGAAACCCCGTCTCTACTAAAAATACAAAAAGTTAGCTGGGCGTGGTGGTGTGCGGCTGTAGTCCTAGCTACTCGGGAGGCTGAGGCAGGAGAATTGCCTGAACCCAGGAGGCGGAGGTTGCGGTGAGCCGAGATCGCGCCATTGCACTCCAGCCTGGGTAACAACAGCGAAACTCCGTCTCAAAAAAAAAAAAGTTCAAAAATTTTAAAAACAATACCCGCAAATTAACAAACTGTAATGACATACAATACTATGGCTAAACTTTGCAGTATAATATAATATTGAGTACAAAAAAATTACTTGATACACAATAGCTTTTTTTAACCCAATGTTTTAATATGAAAAATTTGAAACATTCAGTGAAGCTGAATTTCATAGTGAGTTCCTGCACACCCATCCTCTTGTTCATCCCATTCACGTTTTGTGATGTTTGCTTTAGTGCATATTCAGCCATTATTCCCTCGAATTCAGCAGTCCTCAGCATGGGGTGATTTTGCCCCCCAGGAATACCTGCAGGGTTTCCGTTGTGACAGCTGGGACGGGGGACTGCTGACATCTGGTGGGGGTAGAGGCCTGGTCACAGCTTGCATTCCACACAGCAAGCCCTCCCCACGAAGAATCCGCTAGCCCCTGATTGCAGCAGTGCTGAAGTTGAGAACCCCTGCTGGAGTCTGTCTGTCTGTCTGATGCATTTCAAAGAAACCTGGATACCTTGGTATACTTCCTGCTAAACAGTTAGGTATGTATATCATTCGCTAGGTTTCCATATTTATTTACAGATGCTTTACTTTTGATGTGAACTGTGCCCATGATGAGAGGCGGAAGCCTGAGGGTGGCTGACTGACCTGTGCAGCCCAAACCCTGTCAGGACACAGAACCTTCCCCTTAAGGGGCTTAAAACACCCCCGTAACCCCTCCCCAGCCAAGCCTTTCAGCCTCCTTTCCCCAGGAGGCAACTACTATTCTAATTTCTTTCCACCACAGAAAAAAATGAGAACAGTGGTTCTCGTAGTGTTGTGTGTTTTAGAATTGCATGTAAATGGAGGAACAACGTATGTCCCCTTTCGTCTGAGACTTCCTTCACTCCATAGCACAGCAGTTCTTAAAGCGTGTTCTGCGGACCTCTCGGGTTCTCCAGCACCCCTCCAAGGGGTCCCGTATGCTACAGCTATTTTCATTGTAACTCTGAGACATTTTCCTCCTTTATTCTGTGCTGACGTTTGTGTTGATGGTGCAAAGGCAGTGGTAAGTAAATGGAGGCAGCAGCACCAAAGTGTGCCTTTGTCATTGTGTTCTTCATTGCCACCAACTTAGAGAAAAAGGAGCCAGCATCACTTAAAAATGCGCTGGATGAAGCAGAACAGATGTTAATCTTTTTAAATCTCAGGCCCTGAACATGTGCCTTTAATAGAAAGGAAAGTAGCACAAAGTGCTTCCACCACACCGTGGTGTGATGATTGCCTTCCGGAAGGGCATCTGTGCAGCTGTTTGAGTTGCCAGCCGAACTAGCTGCTTTTTTCATGGAACACCGTTTTTACCTGGAAGAGCGACAGACCAACTACAGTTACTCAGCTTGGCGTATGTGCCCGTGAACCTGTCACTTCAAGGGAAACAACTAACAGCCTTTGTTGCTACTGATAAAACTTGAACTTTCAAGTAGGAATTAGAATTTTTGAAAACTTGTATTTCTCACTGTGAACTTGATAGCTTCCCAATCGCTAAGGATTTTTCTGATGAAATTGATGGTGATATTGACGTATGATTAAAAAATATATAATGACGTGTGTCAACATTTGCAAGATATGCATAACCCAGTGAATAATTATTTTCTAAATGACCTGTGCAGGATATTACATAATCATACACTGGTAAAAGTCTCATTCCAACTGTGACATAGACCAGTGGATTTCCGTGTAGTAGAGTAGAAAAAGTTTACTGATACAGTTTCAGGTTCCACATTGCAACTAACTTTTAAGAAACTACCAAAGATGAACAGCCATAATTATCTGAAAAGGCTATTAAAATAGTTCTTCATAGTCCTACTTCATATCTGTGTGAGGCTAAATTTTCTCTACATACTCCAACCACGAAAACTTCCAGATGAGTTTTCAAGGTAGTTTACCATTTTATACTTCAACCACAATGTTTGAGAGCATAATTGCCTTTTTACAAAGTTACAGCAGCAAAACACACAATTTCAGAATTCAGACAGATGAGATACTACTATGTAAAAAGAAAAGCTGGAGGGTGATGGCCACAGGATTTGGGGTGGCAGTACCCTTGGATGGAACAGTGCTGCATAGCCCGATGTGTACCTGGTAAAGGGCCAGTTAAAGCACTGATGTTTCAATCCAAGAGGGGGATCCTGGGGGTGCTCTTCGCTATAGAAAACTATTTCTCAGGCTGTGCACAGTGGCTCACGCCTGAATCGCAGCACTCTGGGAGGCTGAGGTGGTTGGATCACCTGAGGTAGGGCGTTCGAGACCGGCCTGACCAACATGGAGAAACCGCATCTCTACTAAAAATACAAAACTAGCCTGGCATGGTGGTGTATGCCTGTAATCCCAGGTACTCGGGAGGCTGAGGCAGGAGAATCGCTTGAACCCGGGAGGCAGAGGTGGCGGTGAGCTGAGATTGCAACACTGCACTCCAGCCTGGGCAACCAGAGTGAAACTCTGTCCCAAAAGAAAAAAAGAAAACTGTTTCTCATAGTGTCGGTATCTGTGGCTAACAACATGGCCACAGGTTGTATTTTCCTGTCCATTCTCTGTGTATCTAAGTTTGCTGAGGCTCCAGGTTCCTGCAAAGAGCAGTCTGTGGCCCTCTGCAGGAGGGATAATGGGCAGAACATGTGTCGGATGCTCACACTGGCTCTGCAAGGGCAGAGGATGCGCCTCGGCCCCTGCCGTCTCATGATTCCCACTGGGTGTCAGTGACTGCTTTTCTGTGGGGCTACCCTCACCCATCCACATTTCTGGCTTTCCTTCTAGGGGTTCTTCCCCTAGCTTCCAAGCCCTGTGCAGGTGGCTGAAGGCCAGAGAGGACTCATTTGGCTTTGATCAGAGGCACCCCCCTTCCTCAGTTCGTGGGGGTGGAAGGGTTTAAGCCTGAGTTTATTTACCCTTAGCAAAGCACAACTAGGTTTTATTCTTATTATTATTTTAGGACTTGGGAAAAAAGGCCCATGAAAACAAGAGCATAAAACGGCTTTTACTGAGCAAACATCACGCTGATTTATTTGTGAGTGAAATCTGAACCATGAGGTCTAGTTTCCCTTAAAACACACAAGGGGTTCAGGATTAAGGAAGCAACTCTTGGTAAATTTGTTTTGTATTTCACTGAGCCCATCATGTTTAAAAAAAAAAAATAGAGCAATTGCTGAGTGCTTACTGTGTGCAGGAAATTGTGCTGAGTGATTTAGGTCCACGATCTCACTTCATCCTCACAACGATCCACGCAGCTGGTGGCGTTACTACCAGGGCCAGCAGCAGTGTGAGCTCAGGGCCCTCAGGACCTGCAGGGATTCGGGCAAAGTGGGGAAGATCTGGAAGCCAGGCTTTGTCCACCAGTGACAGCGCTTCCACCTAAAATGCCCTGACGTTGAAAGAGCTCAAACTGCAAACGGGGACGTGGACTTGGGGCCGGCGGATCAGCTGGCCGTCGCAGGTTGCAGAGAGCCAACGGTGCGTTGCCGCATTCCCTGCGCACCAAGCCTCCCGGCCATCAACGCATGAGGTTTCTGTCTTTGCCACGTTTGTCTTGGGCAAGTCAGCCCTCAGTCTGCATTCTTGTGGAGGGTGCATCTCTTTGAGTTTGGGAAAGAAAAGGGTATGACGGTAGAATCATGTGCTGCCAGTCATCAGCGTTTCTGGGCTTAGGCTTCTTCTTGGCTGTAAGAAGGCCCAGGGGGCTTGCCTTTGCCGAAGTAAAGGTGGCCCACGTCAAACCAGGTTATTTCCACTTTTCTTCGGGCACCCCGCGCACGTCAGTTCCGCTGCACTGCTTTGTCGGGTGGCATTTTCTGGATTCTTGAAAGACAGGTAGCTGGTTTTGAATGAACTGTAGGGAATGGTGGGCTGTTAACTCAATCCACCCCTAGCACAGGCCAGTTCTATGTGGTTTTTCGGCATTTTTGAGGAGCGCCCACCTTTTCAGTACCAGGTGATGTTATTACCCGCATCCCGTTGCAGAGAGGCATGTGTGTCTGCCTGGTTGAGCCGAAACATGGGCAGATCAGAAAGGAAGGAGGATTGTCCCTTTTTTTGGCTACAGGCAGGGTTTGCTTACCTGGAAGGTCCCGAAAACGTTCCCCTTCTTTCCACAGCCAGAGGATTTCCAGTCTTATCATGTTGCTAAAATCAGCAGCATAATAAAACTTCCTGTGTGACGTAGCACGCCTTGACGGGGTAAGCCAGTGTGACGTGGACACCTGCTGGCACCTCTGCGTCCGGGCCTGTGGCTGCGGCCTCTGTCCTGTCCTCCGCCACTGGCCTCTCTCGTGTCTTCCCATGCCTCTCACACAGCCCCGGACGATGGTTGCTGCCACGTGGGTTCCTCACGGGCAGAGCTACTGCCCTCTGAGCTCACTCCCCACTTAGCTGCAGAATGTGGAATTTAAAACTTGTAATGATAGGAGAAGGGAAGAACAGTTACAATTGTAGATCCACTGCTTTTTTTTTTTTTTTAAACCCTCTGAGGCTGGGCACGGTGGCTCATGCCTGTAATTCCAGCACTTTGGGAGGCTGAGGTGGGTGGATCACCTGGTGTCAGGACTTTGAGACCAGCCTGGCCAACATGGTGAAACCCTGTTTCTACTAAAAATACAGAAAATTAGCTGGGTGTGGTGGTGGGTGCCTGTAATCCCAGCTACTTAGGAGGCTGAGGCAGGAGAAATGCTTGCACCAGGGAGGTGGAGGTTGCGGTGAACTGAGATCATGGCACTGCACTCCAGCCTGGGCAACAAGAGCAAAACTCCGTCTCAAAAGAAAAGAAAAAAAAAACCCTTTGGCAATATTTATTCATTGAAACAATGACATAACATTCTTAGACCTGCCTTCAAAAGCCACCTGTATTAATAGGGTCCCATGCATGCCACTTACAACACAGATTCTGTAGCACATTGGGACACCAGGAAGACTTCTCTGTTCCTTGCTGTCCCTGTTGCTCTAGCACCTCTGAACGGCCCTCTTTCAGGAGCTTTGATCATTCTCTGCACTTGTACGTTTCCATAACGAATACCACCTTTGTATCTAGACGTTTGCACAGAAGGGGCATCTCCAGGTATCTTCCCATGTGTCCTGAGTTAAGAAACAAAGGGCAGTTTCCCCAGCTGGAAGTAGGACTAGAGGAAAGAGTGACAATATTGATAACGATAAAATACCATTGTTGAGTGCTTACTGTGTATAGAAAATATACTTAGTAATTTACATCTGTTATCTCACCGAATCTTTGCAATAATCAGAGGAGATACTGTTACCCTCATTTTGCGGCTGAAATTGAGCAAGGTTGCGTCACCCCTGGAGACTACACACCCAGCAGTGCTGGAGCGGAGGCAGAGTCCTAGCTTTGTCTGAGTCCAGAGCCCGTTCTCCAATCACTGCATGAGACTATCTCCCAATAGCCAAGAGAAAATAAGGTTACCCTCCCGCTAGAGAGATTTATGATTATGATTATTTTATTTATTTATTTATTTTGAGACACAGTTTCTTCTGTTGCCCAGGCTGGAGTGCAATGATGCAATCTTGACTCACTGCAGCCTCCTGGGTTCAAGTGATTCATGTGCCTCAGCCTCCCTAGTAGCTGGGACTACAGGTATGTGCGTGCCATCATATCCGGCTAATTTTTGTATTTTTTTTTTTTAAGTAGAGATGGGGTTTTGCCATGTTGGCCAGGCTGGTCTCGAACTCCTGACTTCATGTGATCCACCCACCTCTGCCTCCCAACGTGCTGGGATTACAGGTGTGAGCCACCGCACCTGGCCAGATTTATTTTACCCATGTCTCTCTGACAGGATATATTGTCAAATTACCAAATTATTTTTAGAAGGGTTGCAAATTTTTCTTCCCAATGATCTATTAAGGGCAGGATATTCTCTGCTTAGAGTGATGAGGATACAGTTTCTAAAAGAGGTACATTGTAGTTCAAACCCCTGCAGGTTAGGAGCCATGACTTACTAACTTTCAACTCTGAAATATTCGTAGGTAAAAGCAGAACTACGCACTACAGCAAAATCCAGTCTGTCCATCACCAACTGATGACACCCAGTGTCTTTTGTCTTGGCCATCCTATTCATTAATCTGATGAATACTTACTGTGTTTGTGTTTATTTTCCAAACATTTTTAGCCTCCTCCTGTTCCTATAAGTGACGGGCACTGTAACTGTTGAAAGTACTAGTTAAAAGTAGTGTTTGATTATTCTGTAAGCAAAGTAATACTTTGGATTAAAACAAAGTGGCTGTCATCAGAATCTGTTTTTTTTTTTTTTTTTTTTTTTTTTGAGACAGAGTCTCACTCCTCTGCCACCAGGCTGGAGTGCAGTGGTGCGATCTCGGCTCACTGCAACCTCTGCCTCCTGCGATCAAGTGATTCTTCTGCCTCAGCCTCCCAAGTAGCTTGGACTACAGGTGTGTGCCACCATGCCCAGCTAATTTTTGTATTTTTAGTAGAGACGAGGTTTCACCATGTTGGCCAGGATGGTTTTGATCTCTTGACCTCATGATCCGCCCGCCTCGGCCTCCCAAAGTGCTGGGATTACAGGCGTGAGCTACCATGCCTAGCTGAATCTGAATTTCTATTATTTTCCAAATTTCTTTATTCATTCTCTTGTTGATGTGTATGAAGATGAACAAAGAGCAAATAAAACCACTCAGCACCCACACCCACAGTGTAACTACAGACACGGTATACTGCAAACTGGGAGAAATAAATGTCCCAAACCAGCACAGCTGACTCCCCAGCTCCCACCAAAAACAATGTTACTTACGAAGATTCTGCACTTGAACAACTGAAGAGAGTGTTCTTGGAAGAAGACCCTTAGGCCGGGCGCAGTGGCTCACGCCTGTAATCCCAGCACTTTGGGAGGCCGAGGTGGGCAGATCACCTGAAGTCAGGAGTTTGAGTCCAGGCCTGGCCAATGTGGTGAAACCCCACCTCTACTAAAAATACAAAACTCAGCTGGGCATGGTGGCATGCGCCTGTAGTAACAGCTGCTCCAGAGGCTGAGGCAGGAGAATCGCTTGAACCCAAAAGGCAGAGGTTGCAGCGAGCCGAGATTGGGTCACTGCACTCCAGAGCAGAGCGAGACTTGGTCTCAAAACCGAGACAGGACTAGGGAAATCTGTCAAAATAACTGATGACTTGAATAAAAGATGCAAAATTACTTTGAAAGAGGGCTTCCTACGTCAGAGGTTAATGGGATGTATTCATCCGTAAGATCTTTGCCAAGAAATTCTGAACGATGGAGCTAGATTGCAGTGTTTTCACCAAATCCAGAATCTTTGAAGAGATGAGGATATGGCTTTAGCAGCTCTAGATGCCAAATTTGTAAAGCGAGAGACGGGAAAAATGGCAAGTAATGAACGAAGCTTTGAAAAGACTGGAAGCACTCCAGCTGGGAGTAGATGAAAGAGTTTTCTAAGAAAGAAGTGGAAATTTGGAATTTGGTAAATTTTATTGAGAAGGCACCCGTGTAGCTTCAGGCTTGTAGTTCTTACAAACATCAAAAATGTTCTATTGTATTAAAGAGATAATACTTCTGAATTATTAGTTCATTATTTTTGCTGTGCACCGTTTACCTCCTTTAGTTCCTAACCTAGAAATGGTAGCAATCCCTGCCTCATGTGGCTTCATTCGCTTCCTCCAAGGCCATGTGGCCCATCAGTATGTGATTGGGGTCCTCTTTTTCACTGACCCCAGCCAAGCCTCGGAATTCTCCTCAACATAGCACACAAAGCAGCCCTCACTACTCTGCACTTGTAGTGAGTTGAAACATATTTGTGATCCCTGCCCTAACTGTAGGGTCGGTGCCCTCATTACTTGGCGTCTGCATCTCGCTGGTGGAAACTGACGGGATTACAGACACACTTTCTCAGCAAGCATTTACCGGTCACTGAGTAAACAACAAACAGACGTGGGGCCCTGGGCGTAACGAAATGATGAGGACGCGTTCCCATCCTCCAAGAGGCTCACAGAGCCCAGAAGGCAATGAACGATTCTGTAGAATTTGCCTTGTGAATGTGTTACTTTTTTTTTTTTTTTTTTTCTGAGACGGAGTCTCACTCTGTCACTGAGGCTGGAGTGCAATGGCGCGATCTCAGCTCACTGCAAACTCCACCTCCCGGGTTTAAGCGATTCTCCTGCCTCAGCCTCCCAACTAGCTGGGATTACAGGCACGCGCCACCATGCCCAGCTAATTTCTTGTAGTTTTAGTAGAGACGAGGTTTCACCATGTTAGCCAGGATGGTCTCAATCTCCTGACCTCATGATTTGTCTGCCTCGGCCTCCCAAAGTACTGGGACTATAGGCGTGAGCCACTGTGCCTGGCCGTTACTTCTTAAGTTCTATTGAACATTGCAGTGATGAGGAAATATTCTACTTTATAGAAAAATCATGGAATCACATAGACCTCAAGTTTTAGGCATGGCAGAACTTTATGCACGATTTCTGATGTGAAGGGATTCTCTCTGTCCTCAGCCTTAGTACCTTCTATTCAAAGCGTGACGTGAGCACACCAGTGGAAACACATTACCTGGGTGCCTGTTAGAAAATGCGAAAGTAGGCTGGGCGCGGTGGCTCATGCCTGTAATCCCAGCACTTTGGGAGGCCAAGGGGGGTGGATCACGAGGTCAAGAGATCGAGACCATCCCGGTCAACAAGGTGAAACCCCGTCTCTACCAAAAATACAAAACATTAGCTGGGCATGGTGGCGCATGCCTGTAATCCCAGCTGCTCAGGAGGCTGAGGTAGGAGAATTGCCTGAACCCAGGAGGCGGAGGTTGCGGTGAGCCGAGATCGCGCCATTGCACTCCAGCCTGGGTAACAAGCGAAACTCCGTCTCAAAAAAAAAAAAAAAAAACAAAAACAAAACAACAACAGCAACAAAAAAGAAAATGTGAAAGTCCAGTTCCATACTAGATCTATTGAAACAGAATTCTCATTGTAGGACTTGTATGTATATTACAGTTTGAGAAGCACTAGCGTGTCCGGCTAGAACAAAATCTGTTTGCCACCTGCCACTTTTCTTTCTCCATACCCACACAGAAAAAAAAAATCTCTTAACCAACCACAGACTCACATTCCAGGTGTCTTACTCTCCTTGCCATAGTTTTCTTGTTTGTAAAATAGAGATACTTTTATAACATAGCGACACTGTTAGTGGCTGTCCTGTCTGATGAGTATTATTAGTACCTGACCTGAGTGAGCATTCACTGAGATCAGGTGTCTGTGGTGTTTAGTATAGTGCCTGGCTTCATAAATGTTATTTTGTGGATGATATACTCGTTTAATGGAAAATTGGGACTTGGCATTTTGTGCCAGGAGCAGTGGCTCACGCCTGTAATCCCAGCACTTTGGGAGGCTGAGGCAGGTGGATCACCTGAGGTCAGGAGTTTGAGACTCCAGCCTGGCCAACATCTCTAAAAACCCATCTCTACTAAAAATACAAAAAACTAGCTAGACGTGGTGTTGGGTACCTGTAATCCCAGCTACTTGGGAGGCTGAGGCAGGAGAATTGCTTGAACCTGGGAAGTGGAGGTTGCAGTGAGCTGAGATCACACCACTGCACTCCAGCCTGGACTTTAGAGCAAGACTCCCTCTTAAAAAAAAAAAGAAAAAGAAATAGCATTTCGCTACCCTGTCCTGTTCTCAGTGGAGGGAATTCTGAACCTTCTGGTTGTTGGACCCTTGTTTGATACTTTTAAGTAAATAGCCAGTACTACGTATCTGACGCACCCCTGCCGGCCTGGGTGGTACCCACACTTGTACCTTGCCCTCACACGTCGCACACCTGTGGGGTTTGGCGGGGCTCGGCCCCAGGCGAGCGTGGGTGCTGTGCTCGCCTTGTTGAGCACTCATGGAGCTGGGTCTCCCAGGTCTCCGTGGCCTCTGGCCGCCCCTCCTGCTTCTGCCTGCTGGGAGGGGCCGCTACAGGACCGGGCAGGAGAACCCTCCCAGCGTGGTGAGCTGGTGAGACAGCAGCGTCTCCTGGGTTAGCGTGGGGAGGTCTGGGCTGGAGACGGGCGGCCGTTTGGCCTCCTTCATGGGGTGCTCCGGTCTGCAGGTGGGAAGGTCTTCTGCCAGCGGCTTTCAAAGAGGAACGCCAGGAGAAGGGCGCTGATGGACTCAGCTGTGCATTTCCTTGGTTGGACTGAAAGCCTTTGACTTGCATAGCTCAGCGGGGGGCTCCTTTTCCAGGCCTGGCAACACCAGCCTGCTATTAAGTGTTTCTAGGAGAATAAAAGCCCGTTGTGTTAAAAGGACCTGCCCTCCACCAGCGACGGCGGGCCCATTAGCGGATCTGCGGGACGCCGGGTGGTGCACAGGCTGGCTCTGCAGGGGGTCACTGTGGCCCCGCCCCCCGTGTCTCTCAGAAGGCTGAGTCTGGGGGAGAGACCTGCTTCCCCACCCTCCTGCCGGGTGCCACTGTCCCTCCGGCCCCCCTCCGCCTCTCACTTCCTTGTGGAAGGGCTCCGCTCACCTTCCTTTGCAGAGTAGATGTGTTCAGGAAAACATTGGAATATGTTAGATTTTTATAAATTAGGCCATTACTCTCTTGCTTTGTTTTACATTAAAGGCCATGGTTAATTAAAGGTAGGTGTCCTTTGTCATTCAAAGTGGAAACGTTTGTCAGTTCAATGATACTTGCTTTCTAATTTCTGTTAAGAAATATGGGTTGGGTGTGGTGGGCCGTGCTTGTAATCCCTGTGCTTTGGGAGGCTGAGGCAGGAGGATGGCTTGAGGCCGGGAGTTCTAGACCAGTCTGGGCAACACAGCAAGATCCTATTTCTAAAAAAAAAAAAAAAAAAAAAAAAAATATTTGCCAGGCATCCTGGCACTCACCTTTAGTCCTGCTACTCCAGAGGCTGAGGTGGGAGGATCGCTTGAGCCCGGGAGTTTGAGATTGCAGGGAGCTATGATCACGCCACTGCCCTCGAGCTTGGGTGACAGAGGCTCTGGAAAGAGAGAAGAGAAAGAAAGAGAGAAATGGAGGGAGGGAGGGGAGGGAGGGAGGGAGGGAGGGTTTGGAATATAGATAGAAAGGAATGGTCCGCAGAAAGCTGGAGTAGCGTGTAAAGCTCCTGAAATAAGGCAGTGTGCTAAGCAGGAACCGTGTGTGCAATTTTAAGACATGAGAGTGAAATGCCGGCTCGTCATTTGGAAAGGTTTTTGAGTAGTTAAAGCTTATCGCCTTCCCAAAACACCGCTGCCACTGTCAGCTGCTTGTGGATGCTGCATCGCTAGTGCAGTAGTGTAGTTTTTTTTTTTTTTTTTTGAGACAGAATCTCTCTCTGTTGCCCAGGCTGGAGTGCAGTGGCGCCATCTCAGCTCACTGCAGCCTCCACCTCCCAGATTCAGGTGATTCTCCAGCCTCAGCCTCCCGAGTAGCTGGGATTACAGGCATGTGCCACTATGCCCAACTAACTTTTCTGTTTTTAGTAGAGATGGGGTTTCACCATGTTAGCCAGGCTGATCTCAGAACTCCTGACCTCGTGATCCGCCTGCCTTGGCCTCCCAAAGTGCTGGGATTACAGGCGTGAGCCACCTCACCTGGCCGACTGTGGCATCTTAAGCCACAGCTCCCTCCCTCCTCTGCTCCCTCTTTCTCCTCCTTCCCTTCTTCCTTCCTCCTGTTCCTGCCCATTGCCCTGGTGGTGTGTCCTTTGCCAAATGAGGGCTAGACAGATGTAACCTACAGCTCTGTCTCATAGCAGGCACCTCTAAAGTCCATCTTTCGACTCCCACTTTGAGCAGATGTGACTGTTCAGCCTCCCTTCTCTCTGGACGAACGGCATAATCTGATTTTGGTGTTAGCAGTCTGCCCTCTTGCCACCGTTTCAAGGCCCTGTTGGCTCCTGGAAGCATCCGGATGGAGTTTTTGTAGCAGGGGAACGTGTCCCTCCAGACCCAGGAAGCCGTGGGTGGGCGATGGTGCCTGTGATCACCCAGCGTGGTGAGGCCTGCTTCCCTGACCGAGCACAACTGTACCCTGGCGGATGGCGATGCCACAGCTGGGGCCCCGGGCCTATGGGCATCACTGCAGAAAAGCCTGTATGGGACTTCCCAGTTGACTACTTTAAGCTTTTTGGAAACAAACACATTTCCTTCCATTCTTGGCTGGCAACGCTGTCTTTTGTACAGAGTACATTTGTTTGGATTAATCCAGGGAATCTGCAGGTTTCTGGGTAAATAAGAATATTGTAGCTGGGTGCAGGGGCTCACGCCTGTAATCCCAGCACTTTGGGAGGCCAAGGTGCTTGAGCTTGGGAGTTCAAAGCCAGCCTGGGCAACATAGTGAGACTTCATCTCTACTAAATACATAAATAAAAATTAACCAGGCATGGTGACGTGTGTCTGTAGTCCCAGCTACTTGGGAGGCTGAGGTGGGAGGATCGCTTGAGCCCAGGAGGTTGAGGCCATGGTGAGCCATGATTGATTGCACTACTACACTCCAGCCTGGACAACAGAGCAAGACCCTGTCTTAAAAAAAAAAAAAGAATATTGTTATTTGGCTGGGTACGGTGGTCACACCTGTAATCCCAGCATTTTGGGAGGCCAAGGCAGGCCGATCACCTGAGGTCAGGAGTTCAAGACCAGACTGACCAACATGGTAAGACCCATCTCTACTAAAAAAATAACAAAAATTGGCTGGCCATGGTGGCGGGCACCTGTAATCCCAACTACTTGAGACGCTGAGGCACTAGAATCACTTGAACCCGGGAGGTGGAGGCTGCAGTGAGCCTAGGTTGCACCACTGCACTCCAGCCTGGGTGACAGAGGTTGCAGTGAGTCGAGATCACACCATTGCACTCCAGCCTGGGTGACAGAGTGAGATTCTGTCAGGAAAGAAGAAGAGAAAGAGAGGAGGGAGGAAGGAGGGGAAGGAAGGCGGGTAGGTTGGAAGGTTTGCAGAGTAAGTTTGTGTGGCTTTCTGGATGAACTAATCCACTCACAGCCAAATAAAGGTCTTAAAAATACAGCCTTGGGGTTTCTGCCTCTTCAAATGTCATTCCTGAAAAGAACCCCTTCCGTAAAGTTCCACTTTTTAGGTGTTAGCCCAGATTCCTTAGATGCCACCTGAGCGAAGGCTCTGCTCTTCCAAATCATGGGTCTGTGTGGGGATGATGGAAGCTGTTGTCTTCATCATCCTCATCTTCAACAGCATCGACAGCAAGGGGACTGTGTAGCTGGTGTGCTTACAGATGGCCACACCACCTGTTAAACACTGAGACACAGCCACACGTGTTGGTCAAGAGCTGCAGCTCGCTGTGCGCCCCAGTCTCCCCACCACCCAGGCCCTGCCTCTAGGCTCTCTGGGACCCCACAAATCAGCAATGAAAGGTTGACACCTGGTCCCACAGTGGGTCTCCAGGACTCTGCCCAGGACTCTGGCTGGTTTATATTCTGGTAGGGAGACAGACAGACAGACACCCACACGACTACTCCCATAGTCATTGAGGAATTCATTCTGATTGATGCCCATGACAGAAAGTTGTTATATGTCATGAATTTCAAGTTCTCCTCAGACAAAAGTTTGGGCCCTTTTCTATGGTTAGAAGACAAAGGAATTGCAGTGTATGCAGGGCTGTGTGCTGGCTTCTTTGGACACATTGTAATCTATATAGATGGGCCCTGAAAGGCATGCTTGTAAGGGCAGAACACACACACACACACACACACACACACACACTCACTCACTTTAAAAAGCAACACGTCACCACATTGACACTGCTGTAGACTAAGTGTGGAGGGGACAGAGAGTAAAGATGCAGGCAGACTGTTCAGAGTGTGAATCAATTTTTTTTTTTTCTGGTTATTAACAGTGCCTGCCTCTGTGGCTGCCTAGGATTTTTTTTTTTAACTCTTAAAATTTTGGCCAGGTGTGGTGGCTCGTGCCTGTAATCGCAGCACTTTGGGAGGCTGAGGCGGTTGGATCACTTGCAGTCAGGAGTTTGGGACCAGCCTAACACGGCGAAACCCTGTCTCTACTAAAAACAAAACAAAACAAAAACTTGGTTGGACGTGGTGCTGCATGCCTGTAATCCCAGCTACTCAAGAGGCTGAGGCAGGAGAATCGCTTGAACCTGGACGGGGGAGGTGGCAGTGGGCTGAGATTGCATCAGTGCACTCCGGCCTGGGTAACAGAGTGAGACTGCGTCTCAAAAAAAAAAAAAAAAAAAAATTAAAATTTGAGTTGCTTGGAGGAATAGAAAGTCAGTGAATGTTTGAGGCAGGACGTGCCAACAAAGAGAAGAGGCTGACATTCTGCCTGAGAAGCAGGGCACGGTGGTGTGGCAGCTCTGGGCTATCACTGGAGCGAGCTTGTTCATGGGAGTCAGAGGAAGCGGGCCTGAGGCGTGTAGAGGGACTTGCAGGGTCCCAAAGGCTGGACACTAGATTTGGGGTTTCACATGAAAATCACTGTGAATGACATGTTGCCGGGCGCGGTGGCTCATGCCTGTAATCCCAGCGCTTTGGGAAGCCAAGGCGCGTGGATCACAAGGTTAGGAGATTGAGACCATCCTGGCCCACACAGTAAAACCCCGGCTCTCCCAAAAATACAAAAATTAGCCTGGCATGGTGGTGTGCGTTTGAAGTCCCAGCTACGCCACAGGCTGAGGCAAGAGAATCGCTTGAATCCGGGAGGTGGAGGTTGCACTGTCCCGAGATTGCGCCACTGCGCTCCAGCCTGGCGACAGAGCGAGACTGTGTCTCACAACAACAACAACAAAAAAAGAAAGTGACATTTGAAGAAATATCAGCCATCTCTCAAACTAGAAAGCAGACTTGCCCCAGAGCAGTTAAGTCATCTGTTTGGAGAAGCGAGGACAGAGAGAGGAGCCTCTTGGCCTCAACCATTACTTAACGGTGACATTCTGCAGAAATCCTGGCCGTTTTTTTCCTTTGGCTCTGTGTACCGTTCTGAACTTCTCTGCAGGGAGATGTGGCAGCAGATGCCCTCAGCTCAGCAGAGCCGACGTTAGCCCTGGTTCCAGTCCTCAGTCTCACTGGGTGATAAGGGAAAATAAGGGAAAAACCCGCTATTAGTCACACCACCAGCAGCGCAGCGCTGCCGAGCACATTCAAATGGCTTCATTATGTTCCACAGCCGGGGTGAGTCTGAGGCGTACGGCTAAGATGCATTGCTTTCTTCTCCTCCCTGTGATAAAAATGCCAGTAGTATACTTTTATACCCCCAAATAACTGAGCACGTTGATGAAGACACTGTGACCTAGTCGGGAACTTCAGCAGTATTCGCTGGAATTCTTTCTTGGCAGCGGAGGCCTTTTCGCAGGGAGCTGCCGTCAGAGGTCTGAGAACCAGCGTTCAGCGTTCAGCTCGGAATCTCTGAGGGCCCTGGCACTCCTCCGTCTGCCTGGGAGAAGGCACGCTTACCTTCTAGACTTCTCAGCTGCCTCCAGATTTGCATTCGGCTTCCATAACTGTCCTCAAACAGCTTGTCCTGTATGAAGATATGTAGGTTCGGCCAGAGACTGAACTCTGACTGTTTCCTGAACTTGGGAACAATACTCACCAAATCCACTAATTATTATTACTATTATTTTTGAGATGGAGTTTTGCTCTTGTTACCCAGGCTGGAGTGCAGTGGCACGATCTTGGCTCACCGCAACCGCCACCTCCTGGGTTCAGGCAATTCTTCCGCCTCAGCCTCCTGAGTAGCTGGGACTACAGGCACACACCACCGTGCCCAGCTAATTTTTGTATTTTTAGTAGAGACGAGATTTCACCATGTTGGTCAGGATGGTCTCGATCTCTTGACCTCGTGATCCACCCACCCTGGCCTGGTCACAGACGCTCTCTTGCTTTCGCATGCTCTGCCGTGATGAATGTTGTTGCTGCCAAGAACTAAATCGTAATGAGCTTGAAATGCTCATGTGCTCTTCACAGCAGGGATCTAGGCTCAGATAACACTTTGTTGCTTTTATGGTTAAACCTCATAAAAGCTCTCTTTGAGCTAACACGTGATTATGCACCACAGTAGTTTAAACTGAACTTGATTTGAGCTTTTCTTCTTTTCCATTTATTTGCCAATATCTCTGACATATATATTCTCCTATGGAACTAGACACTAAATGATAGATCAGGGAAATCAAGGGTAAATCAGTCTGTACCTCCAAGTGGAAACCGTCACTGGGACATGAATATACTCACATGTTCTATTTTCTTGTTTATCGAAGAAGCCTTCATGGAGATTTTATATCTCTGGCGAAACTCCTGAAGGTTACCTTTTAAAGAGAGGTTTGAAATGAGAACAAAGGAAGTGATTTTGCTTTAGCTGAGTAAGGCAGGGGGCAGGGAGGCAGTGTCAGAGGAGGGAGTGTGGCAGCTTGTCTGTAACACAGGTGGAGTTTAAATGGCCAAATAGAATTCCTGTTTCGCAACAATGACGTGTTGGCTTCCTGGTTTGTGCAAGTTATAATTAAATTATATATAATTTATTTACATTATTATATATACTATATAATTTAATATAATTTTTTTTTGAGACGGAGTCTTGTCTTGTTGCTCAGACTGGAGTGCAGTGGTGTGATCTTGGCTCACTGCAACCTCTACTTCCTGGGTTCAAGTCATTTTCCTGCCTCAGCCTCCGTAGCAGCTGGGACCACAGGTGCCCACCACCATGCCTGGCTCATTTTTGTATTTTTAGTAGAGACAGGGTTTCACCATGATGTCCAGGCTGGTTTTGAACTCCTGAGCTACAGTGATCCACCTGTGTTGACCTCCCAAAGTGCTGGGATTACAGGTGTGAGTTGCCGTGCCCGGCTAATACAATTTATTTTGGATACTGAATGTGCAGAACTGATCTGGGAACCGTTGCTTGGTTTTGGAGTTTGAACAGGACAAGTTAGAATAATATTAACATTTGATCTGAAGGCAACCTTATCTAGAATATCTGTAATTTGTTTTATCACGAGACAGAAGAAATCCTATTTTCGCACTTAATATCTGTTAGAAAAATTATCCTTCAAATATCTTTCACATTTTAAAAATTATGAAACATATTTGAAAGATTGAAATCTATAGAAAATACTCTAACATGACCCATGTTGCTTTCTGGCATATTTAGTATGTTGACATATTTGCTTCAGATGTTTTTCGTTTTGTTTTGTTTTTGAGGTGGAGTCTTGCTCTGCCGCCAGGCTGGAGTGTAAGTGGTATGTTCTTGGCTCACTGCAACCTCTGCTTCCTGGGTTCAAGCGATTCTCTTGCCTCAGCCTCCTAAGTATCTGGGACTACAGGCATGAATCACTACGTAACATACTTAGCTGATTTTTGTATTTGTATTAGAGACAGAGTTTTACTCTGTTGGCCAGGATGATATCCATCTCTTGACCTTGTGGTCTGCCTCAGCCTCCCAAGGTGCTGGGATTACAGGTGTGAGCCACCACGCCAGGCATCAGATGTGTTTTTTTAATGTAAGGGAAACATTACCGTCAAAGGCTTCTTATTTCCCTCTTCTTTCCATCCCATTGCACTTTCTTTTTCTGTAGAGATAACCGAAATTAGCCTCATATGGACTTTTGTGAGTACCTACATATCTTTGTATATCATGGTATTATGTAATAGTAAAATACAATACTGTATATTTTGCATGTCTGAAAATTACTCATCATGGTAATATGCTCCACATATCAATTGAGAACTGACAGTTCCAAGATTTATCTATCCATTTGGTTTATTTGAACTGTCGTATAACTTTCTAGTGAGTGAGCATGCCGTGGTTGACTTCGCTTCTCTTCTGTTGATGGACACTGAGGTTGCGTCCAGCGTTGCACGGTTACAAGCCCTGCTGTCATAAACTTGTGCAAATAACTCTGCACGCCTGCCTCGCTGATGCAGCGTGCTGGTTCACAGGATGCACACGTGGTCTTCCGCTTACCTAGAGGGGGCTGGTTCGTTCTCCAAAGTGGATTCTCTACAAATGTCACTACCATTCTATGTGTTCAGATTCTAAAATCCTGCCATCCTCAGAGGAGGATAAAAGGATATTTTTTGTTTTGAGATGGAACATCTTTTCGTAGTTTTTTTTTTTTTTTTTTTTTTTTTTTGAGATGGAGTTTTGTTCTTGTTGCCCAGGCTGGAGTGCAATGGCGTGATCTTGGCTTACTGCAACCTCCACATCTCTGGTTCAAGCAGTTCTCCTGCCTCAGCCTCCCGAATAGCTGGCATTACAGGCATACGCCACCACACCCAGCTAATTTTGTACGTTTAGTACAGACAGGGTATTACCATGTTGGTTGGTCAGGCTGGTCTTGAACTCCTGACCTCAGGTGATCCACCTGTCTCGGCCTCCCAAAGTGCTGGGATTACAGGCGTGAGCCACCACGCCCAGCCATCTTTTTATAGTTTTATTGACCATGGGATTTTTCCCTTTTAAGAATTGCCTATTCATTTTCTTTGCCTATTTTTTTTCTCATTGTATTACTTGTCTTTTTCATGTTCATTATTGTAATTTAATTTTAGGATGTTTGAATGCAAATCTTTTGTTAGCGTGTTGGGGGTTCCCAAGACTACTTCTAGGCTCAGTGACTCACTAGGAGGCTCAAGAGGCTCAGCCTATAGTTCTACTACAGCAAAGATTTATTACACTAAAAAGATACAAAGCAAAATTAGCTAGGGGGAAAGACACAGAGGGTGGAGTCCAGAGGAAACAATGTGTGCGCTTCCAAGAGTCTCTGCAGTTACACAGGGTGCACTTCATCTCCCCAGCACCACGTTGTGACAGCAGGTGTGAAGTGTCGCCACGAGGAAAGCTCGTTAGAGACTTAGGGACCAAGGTGTTTGTTGGGGCTGCTCATGCAGGCAGCCTCTGCCTCTCCTGTACCAAAATTCCAGATTCTCAGAAGGAAAGCAGGTGTTCAGCATAAACCATGCTATTTGTACAAATCGTTTAGGCACAGCGAGTCACTCTTATCGGTTCTGGGAAAGGTGGGAACCTTCCTGAAATCCAAGTTGTCACATGCTAGCCAAGAGTCAACCTGGCAGGCAAGGCAGGTCTTCTAACTTTCTGATTTCATTTTATTTTATTTATTTATTTTTTGAGATGAACTCTTACTCTGTCACCCAGGCTAGAGTATAGTGGTGCCATCTTGGCTCACTGCAACCTCCACCTCCCAGGTTCAAGTGATTCTCTTGCCTCAGTCTCCTGAGTAGCTGGGATTACAGGCACGTGCCACCACACCTGTCTATTTTTTTTTTATTTTTTTTATTTTTAGTAGAGACGTGGTTTCACCATGTTGGTCAGGCTGGTCTTGAACGTCTGACCTCATGATCCACCCTTCTCAGCCTCCCAAAGTGCTGGGATTACAGGCGTGAACCACCATGCCCAGGCCCTAACTTTCTAATTTGAACTTTTCTCTGCAGTTGTGTTCAGTTCAAATATCTTCCCCTAATCTGCGTTTATATTGTTGTTTGCTCACCCAGCAGTAATACCTATTTTCCTGCAATGCTTTATAACTTTAATATCATGCAAAAAAATCCTTGCCTACTCCTTTCATAAACGTACCTCCTTATATCTTTCTCTAATAATTTTAACACATTGCTTTTTGTATTTAAGACTGTAACCTAACTGGAGGTTATTTTTGTGACTGGGAAAAGATATGAGTCTCCTTTTTTATTTTTAGCATAGAAGTAGCCGGTTGTTTTTGTATTGTTTATTGAATGGTCTATCGTATCCTCACTGATGTGTGATGCTTCCTCTGGCATACCAAGTTCTCCTGTTCGTGTTATCTGTCTCTGAACTAAATTCCACAACGTTGAACTCACTTTATAAATCGTAGTATCTAATAGCATAAATTGTCCCCTGCCTTATCTTATTATTCTTGGCTCTTATGACTAGCTTGTCAAGTTCTGCCCCAAAAAATACATATATGGTTAATACATATTAAAATTAATATATATATATTAATATTTGGTTGGAATTGCCTGGATTTTTAGATTAATATAAGGATAATTTACGTCTTTCTTTTTTCTTTTCTTTTTTTTTTTTTGACACAAAGTCTCACTCTGTGGCCCAGACTGGAGTGCAGTGGTGTGATCTCGGCTCACTGCAACCTCTGCCTCCTGGGTTCAAGTGATTCTCCTGCCTCAGCCTCCTGAGCAGCTGGGACTACAGGCAGTGCCACCATGTCCAGCTAATTTTTTTTTATTGTTGTATTTTTAGTAGAGATGAGGTTTCACCGTGTTAGCCAGGATGGTCTTGATCTCCTGACCTCATGATCAGCCAGCCTCAACCTCCCAAAGTTGGGATTATAGGCATGAGCCACCATGCCCGGCCGATAATTTACATCTTTAAAAATATTTGGTTTTGGCCTGAAAGAAAATTGGTCTTCTCATATATGAACATATTATAGTTCTTGATTCGTTTATGTTTTCTTTATTGCCTTTCGGTAGATGTTTACATTCTCCATAAACACATTAACACATTTTGTTGGAATTCTTTTTAGGTACTTTAGGGCTATTTTTGTTACTATAAATGGATTGTTCTTTTTAAAATTTGTATTTTCTGATTGATAGCGCTTGACCTGTATGGGTTTTTACTATTAATGAGATATATAACAAACCAGACTCTTTCATTAAGTCCAATACTTTGTGGATCCTCTTGAATATTCCATGTAGATTATCATATTATCTCCTGTTATAACCTTCTGTCTCTTTCTTTTCAATTCTAATTCCTCGTACTGATTTTTCTTGTCATACTCTTCTAGCTAGGGTCTCTAGTACCATGTTGAATAGAAGTAATGATGGTGGGAATCTTTATCGGTTCTAAGTTTTGTAAGGGACTGCTTCTGTCATTTAGCCATCGAGTATGATGTTTGCGGTGTGATGTGGGTGTGACCTTTATCAAGGTCAGGAAATTTTTGTCCCAGTTGGCTAATATTTTTTAAATTTCATGAATCAGTATTGAATTTTATGAAATGTTTTCTCTACATCCATTGAGGTGATAATTTTTTTCTTAATATGTTGATGTAGGAGTTACATCAAGAGATTTTTCAAATGTTAAATGATTCTTATTTTATTTGCATCAAAGATGCTTTAGTTATTATTATTATTTTAAAATATATTGATGGATTTGACCTGCTGACATTTCATTTGGAAGTATCACATCTGTGTTGGCTAGCAGCGAATGTGGCTTAGAATTTTCTTTTCATGTACTCTCTTCATCTAGTTTGGTTTCAGAGTTACATTCGCTTCGGCAAGTAAGTTGGGGTATGTTTCCTCTTCTGCTCTCTGAAGAGTTTATATAAGATTGGATTGATACAATTTGGTGGGATTTGCCTCTAAAGCCATTTGGGGGTGACTCATGTGTCAATTTTTAACTACTAACTTAATTTTAAAAAATGGTAATAGGACTTTTCAGTTTTTCTATCTATAAATTATATGCAGAGTAAAATAGTTTTTTTGATTTTACTCTATGTAGACTTTTAAGTCCTGCTTTTTTTCTTTAACACGATGGGCATTTTCTGCATCATGAAATATTTGCTGTGATGACCTTTAAAGCATGTACGTTAGCAGCTGTTTTTCTTTCTTTTCTTTGAGATGGGGTCTCACTCTGTCACCAGGCTGGAGTGCAATGTCGTGATCTCGGCTCACTGCAAACTCTGACTCCCGGGTTCAAGTGATTCTCTTGCCTCAGCCTCCCAAGTAGCTGGGATTACAGGAATGCATCACCACGCCCAGCTAATTTTTTGTACTTTCAGTAGAGATGGGGTTTCGCCATGTTGCCCAGGATGGTTTCAATCTCCTGACCTAGTGATCCGCCTGCCTCAGCCTTCCAAAGTGCTGGGATTATAGGCGTGAGCCACTGTGCCTGGCCTCTAGCATTCTTTTTTTTTCCAATGAACTTTATTTCTAGAATGTCATCAGGTTGCCTATGTACCTTGGATAGGGTGGCATGATTAGCAGTGCTAGGCACATGGTGGACATAGAGTGATTTCTGCTGGACAGTGTACCCAGAACTACTCAGGCGTTGTAACTTTCCAGAGCAAAAAGTTGGAGTTTCCTTGTTTCACAGGGTGAGGGTAAAGGCAGTTCTATGAAAATTAACAAAGGGGGTCAGGGAGGAGGGCTTTCCTTTTTGCTAAAGGAAAAACAACACATTCTTTCTGAGTGATGATTTATTTTTGAAAGGCGTCCCGCCTGAACTGCTGAGCTCAGATGTTTGGGTCTGAGCCGTTTCTATTGAGAGACATTTGTAGCGGTTCCCAGAAGTGCATGTAAGAATGCAAGGTCTTAGTTCTGGGGGAAGAGTGACCTGGGGAGGAAATATGTTTTCCCCTTTTGTTGATCTCAGTCACATGCTGTGACATAGCGTGTAAGTTTTTGAGGAGCTGTTCTGATGCCCCACACGGGGCCAGCGTCCTTTGCTGCCAGTGTGTTCCAAGACTGCTGTACACGGGGGGCTGTGGAGGTGGCTGCCCTACTGTAGGCTTTTGCTATGCCTGTTTCAGGTTTGGAATTGTAGACCTTTTAGGAGTATGCCTTATGACATAGCAAATTCCATTTTATTAACAAAAGCAAACTCTATTTTTACCTTAAAAGTCTGAAAACACTCCTTCTGCTGTGGTTTCAAAGTTCATGTGTTGGCAACTTCATCCTCAGTAATAGTGTTAAGAGGTGGGACGGTTAAGAGGTGATTAGGTCATGAGGAGCCACCCTCAGGAATGAATTAATGCCATTATCTTGGGAATGGGTTCCTGATAAAAGGGTGAGGCAAGCCTTCTTTTGCTCTCTCTTGCTCATGTGATGCCCTTTACATGTTAGGACACAGCAGGAAAGTCCTTACCAGATGTTGGCACCTTGATCTTGGACCTTCTTGTCTCCAGAACTGTGAAGAAATAAGTTTTTGCTCTTTATAAATTATCCAGTCCAAGGCATGGTGTTATAGCCGCACAACATGGGCTAAGACGAGCTCTAGCCCAAACCAGTTGAGTGTCCAGCTTCACTGCAGCCAGGGGCCTTTGGAGGAGACATCCCTGAAAACGTATGTTGAGATTCCTGATTGGAGCTGTGTGAAATCAGAACGTGGTCAGATTGTGAGTTTTCCTCTGAGAGAGCCCTCCCTGATTGTCACACGCTGCTTCTCAGAAGCACTTTGTACACCATGTCATCTGCATGGTTTTGCTTGGTGCACGTACACAGCCCCTTGCGACCCACTGCCCACACGTGAGCTGCCCCAGTGGCTTCGTCAGGGGAGACGCAGAAGGCATGCTGCCAGGCTCTCTTACAAAGAGCAGATTGTCTTCTTTTGAGACGTTCCTGTTCTGAGAGTTAAAACAAACTCTTGCAGGCAGAAGCATCCTATAGATGCAAAGTCTCACATAAAACCCGTTAAAGAAAATCTAGGGACATGGAAATTCCTTTTTTCCCTTTAACAGGATGGTGCCATTCACGTGTTCTTCTTACTGTTTTGCCCACAGAGTGGCTGGTGCTTCTTTGGTTTCACAGAACCCATTTCTTCGTGGTACTTAATGTTAGTAAGTGGCTGAAATGCTTCTGTGAGAAGTAGAAATGGGGAAGCATGAAGGATTAAATGCGTCCCTTACAGTCACTGGAAGGCTTTCCTTTCCTTTTACTGGTTTCTGCCTGTGGCGTTCCGTGGCATGACCTCCCTCCTTCCTGCCTGCCTTGTGCTGGGGAGGATGGGGACAGGGGTCTGCCCTTCTCAGTTGTGTGGGGACGGGGGTCTGCCCTTCTCAGTTGCGTGACTTTGAACAAGCTCTTTGACCTCTTAGGGTCTTAGATTTCTCGTCTGTAAAATCTAAGAGCCTTCTCTTCAGATGGCCGGTGAATGTAGGTCACCACCGCTGCAGACCAGGAATATGGCTTACATTTTGCAATTTGACACACTGTCCTGATGTGACTGTGTGTAACCTGGGTCCATGACACGTACTAGCCGCGGACAAGAAGCTGATGTCCACATCGTCTCAGGGCACTTAGAGGCCGATGTCGAATGTTAGATTTAGACGGGACCTTTGCCATCCGGAGTCCGACAGTCCTTTGTCCAGATGGGGAAGCTGAGGCCAAGGTTAGCTCTGGAGGGCTGCGGTGCTGAGGTCCCTGGTCCTTGCCCCTGGCCAGCGCATTTCAGCCTTTCCCCGTTAGAGCCCTTGGTTGGAGTTGGTCGACTTTTCGCGAGACCCAGGTGGGTATCAACCAACAGTAGTAACATTCTGAGCTTCCCCCCCTCTCAAGGAAGGTGTTCTAAAGCAAACCTGAGATTCTAATTCAGGCCACCACGGGAATGAGTCACGGTGGGACATCCTCAGGACAGCCCCCTCCCGTTGGAATTCAGGCGCAACTGACCAGCATTAGCATTAAAACAGAGACTTACTGACAAAGCAGACTCTCTGTAGCAATGAGATACCAATTTGGCAGACAGCAGGCCCTGAAAGAAATGCAAGTATTTTGCCTCAAAATGTATTTCTCTGACATATTTTGAAATGGCCCTGCAAAGCTGTCTCTTGTGTGGAAAATCTACATTCTGTAGAGAATTCCCTTCCCCTTGCCACGTCTTTTTCCTGATCCAGGAGAGAATGAACTAAGAGTCTGGTACCTTTTGAAGTCTGCTAAGAAACATTTACCATCTATTCTCTCCCAAGCCTGCTACCTGTGGCTTCATCTACATAAGAAGATGGTTTCCATCACCTCTTATCTTAGACACCCCTTAACACAGACAGTCTTTAGATAAACTCAACCAATTGCAAATCAGAAAATGTTTGAATCCATCCACGACCAAGAACCCCTCAGCAACCCTTGAGTTGCCCTGCCTTTCCAGATCAAACCAATGTATGTCTTACATGTATTGATGGATGTCTTGTGTTTCCCTAAAATGTGTAAAACCAAGTGATAGCCCAGCCGCTTCTGGCATGTGTTCCCTGCATCTCCTGGGGCTGCATTTCAGGCCATAGTCACTCATATTTGGCTCCGAATAAATCTCTTCAAATATTTTACAGAGTTTGACTCCTTTTGTTTACATGGGAGTGACAATTACATCTCCTGGCCCCAGGGAATACATGGGTGGCCATCTGAAATGTCATCTCATCTCACTTCTCAATTAGTGGGAAGAGACCGGAGCACTTTTTCTCCACTGTCCCTAAATCCTTGTCTCTAATCGGGACCCATTGTGTGAAAAGTTTTGCTCTACAGCAGCTTGGAGGAAGGTTGGATGTGAGAAATAGGCTTCCCACCAAAGCCCTGTGCTGTCCAGAAACCCCACAGTAGCCCTTGCTTAGATGGCAGAGGATGGGGATAGATATCTATGATCAAGGAAGTTGGTCAGGCCAGATATGGTGGCTCACGCCTGTAATCCCAGCCCTTTGGGAGGCCGAGGTGAGCAAATCACTTGAGGCCAGGAGATCAAGGCTGGCCTGGCCAACATGGTGAAACCCCATCTTTACTAAAAATACAAAAATTAGCCAGGTGTGGTGGTGCGTGCCTGTAATCCCAGCTACTGGAGAGGCTGAGGGAGGAGAATTGCTTGAGGCAGAAGTTGCAGTGAGCTGAGATGGAGCCACTGCACTCCAGCCTGGGCAACAGAGTGAGACTCTGTCTTAAAAAAAAAAAAAAAAAGAATGTTGGCCAGAGGCTTCTCTAACTTTACACGGTCTCGGGTGGGGAGCTGGCAGCAGCTCCCGCCTGGGGGTCCCAGGGAGCTTGACGTGGCCGCTGTTCTAGACAGTCCTGAGTTCCTCGTGGCCTTGTTTTCACTGTCACTTCCTCTTCCTCGTCACCACCTACGGTGTTGATGGCACTAACTGTACATGAAGCTCCGGCCTCCAGAGCTGTAAGACAGATGCCCGCCCCCAGGAGGGGCCTCCGTCCCACTGAGAGGCAGGTCTGACACAGAAAACACAACCGCACTGGGGGTCTGGGGCCCGGTCAAACGTGAACTTCGGGCACCGGAGCGCGTGCGGGAGGAGCCCGGGCCCCCGGGACCCGACGCAGGAGCCCCTCCTGCCTTGCCCTGCTCGCCAGGCTTCCTAACAGTGCTGCTGGTATTGGAGCAGGATCAAAGCTCATTCCTTGCTAAGCTGCAAAAATGAGCAGGTAAACAAGTGGGATCCATAAAACAGAGACTAAAATGAAAGTTTGTCTTACTGTGATTAGCAACTGGCCCCTTTCCAAATTCCACCTGCTCTGCGCGGAGCTGTGTGTCTCATTCCAAGTGTCTTCTCACAGCGTCTGACCCCGGGCTGGGGTCACAGTACCTTGGGGTTTGCCAAGGACAACAGCAGCGAGGGGCTGCAGGAGCGCAGCGCAGGGCGGCGTGAGGGCGGAGCGCGCGCGGCCCGCGGCGGGTGAGGCGTGACTGCGAGGCAGAGGCGGAGGGGGCGGCTGCTGCCCACCGTGATCTGCCGGGTGACTCAACCCGTCTCTGCTCCGGCATCCCCTGCGTGAGCCCATTTAGCGCCTGGCACGCGGGTCGGCCTCCGGCATGGAGACTAAAAGCAACGCTACGTGCAAATCCCAGGTGCCCTCGTGTCACGCAGCAGCTGCGTGTCGAGCCTACCTGGGAGGTGCTTAGACCTCAAGCTGTACCCCTAGCTGGGTGGGTTTGGGCAGTTACACAGGGTCCTGACTGCACTCTGCTATCACTGAAAGAAGCAGCATTGGAATGGATGATTTCTTTTCTTTTCTTTTCTTTTTTCTGAGATGGAGTTTCGCTCTTGCTGCCCAGGCTGGAGTGCAGTGGCACAATCTTGGCTCACCACAGCCTTTGCCTCCTGGGCTCAAGTGATTCTCCTGCTTCAGCCTCCCAAGTAGCTGGGATTACAGGCATGCATCACCACACCCAGCTAATTTTGTATTTTTAGTAGAGACAGAGTTTCTCCATGTTGGTCAGGCTGGTCTCGAACTCCCAGTCTCAGGTGATCCACCCGCCTGAGCCTCCCAGAGTGCTGAGGATTATAGGCACGGGCCACTGCCCCGGCCTGGAAGGGGTGATTTCTTCAAGTCTCTCACTTCTCAGTTCTTCTGTTCTCGCCCAGCTTGTTGGAGCATAGACCCCGCAGTGCCTGCCTAGGTGGTGTGGATTGAGGAATAGAGAAAGAGTAATCATGGCCTCAACTGCCTTACCTCCCTGGCCTCCGCGGGCTTCCACCACATCCCTTCCCACTGGACGGTGAGGGCTGAGGCTCCATCACTGAAATGCACACGCGACCAGGCAGGGTTGTGAGGGCCAGTTCAATGAGCACAAATACCCTCATCAGATCAGTTGTCATGATTCTAGAGAATAAGGCCCAAGGAAGTGAGCACCCTGAGCCTAAACAGCGGATTGAATACTGGGCCTGGTTGTGCCTGGTCACTAAAAGCAACCTTCACCTCCTGAGAGCCTGCTCATCAACCTCCTATGAGGTTCAGAAGCATCCCGGATGTTGAAGATAATAAATGGACAGGGTGAGCTTGGCCAGGCAGGGTGTCTCATGCCTGCAATCCCAGTACTTTGGGAGGTCAAGGTGGGCAGATTGCTTGAGCTCAGGAGTTCAAGACCAGCCTGCAACACATGGCAAAACCCTGTCTCTGCAAAAAAAAAAAAAAAAAAAAAAAAAAAAAGAAATTTAGCCAGATGTGGTGGCATGCACCTGTAGTCCCAGCTTCTTGGGAGGCCAAGGTGGCAGGACTGCTTAAGCCCAGGAGGTCAAGGCTGCAGTGAGCTCAGATTGTACCACTGCACTCCAGCATCGGTGACAGCATGAGGTCCTGTCTTTAAAATGAAAAGGGAGGTGAGCTTTTCTCTACTGCGTTTTCTTGAAGTGCGGCACAACTGAGGTGCAGCGTAGTGGGAGAGGATGCTGCTTATTTCTGAGAGGTGCAAGGATGTACCTCTGGCTGCTTTTTTGGTGGGATGGGGGTGGAGAAGACGAGCCAGGCAAGGAGAGGAGGTGACAGACCCTGGCCGAGTTGACGGTGAGGAGCTGCCGTCTTCTGTGTGCTCTCTGGCCGCCCTCCCTCCATTTCCTGTGGGCTCCATTAGAATCAGGAAACGGTGCTGGTCAGTCTGCAAGGATGCGACGTTCTTGAGCCTTTCTGTCACTGAAGAGCACAGTGGAACCGAGGCCAGTGCGGAGCTGAGACGTGGAGAGCAGCCCGCGCCCGCCGCAGGTGCCTGGCGCCTTATCCCAGCCTCGCTGTTAACTTCCTGGGAGGCTCGAGGCTGGTCACTTTCCTTGTCCGGGATTCACGTACCCATAAGAAGAGAAGTGAGTCTGCTGGACTCTCTCTGGGGAACTGGAGGGAATAAGCAAGAAGAACACTTTGACATTGATCATCAGAACACGTTTAATACGTGCATCTCAGTGAGGCCTACAGGACTTTCAGCTTTGGAGCCATGGGTACGGGTTTGCGCTCAGTCCTCACACCACCCGGTGGAATTTCCTTCCTTTGACTGGCAGGAAGAGGGAAGTTCTTCTCACACATCTGTTACCTTCTGCCAAGTGTAAATGTCATGCTGGCATCTGTGTCTTAATTGTATTGGCATTCCTTGTCCTGGGCCTGGGTGGGGCGGGTGCTCAACCTACCCAGATAGAACCAAGCTCCTGACTGCAGACACACATCAGTACAGTCAAGGACTTCAGCCGCGGGGTCTTCGTTATTTAGTTATTGATTCGATAGCCTTGTCTTTTAGCCTAGGACTCTGAACACAGCTCTCTGTAGATGCTTCTTGATTGATTAGCCAACAGATGCGGTCGCAGATGTCAATGCCTGCTTTACTTTACTTTCTGTTCTTTTCCCTCTTTCTTTTTCTTTCTTTCTCTCTTTCTCTCTCTCTCCTCTCTCTCTCTCCCTCTTTCTGTCTCTCTTTCTCTGTGCAGATGCTTACTGATGAGTGGCTGACAGATGCAGTCACAGATGTCAACCCTTGCCTGCCTGCCTTCCCTCCCTCCTTCTTTCTTTCTCTCTCTTTTTCCTTTCTTTTCCTTTCCTTTCTTTTCTTTTTTTTTCTCCCTCTCTCTGTCTGTCTCTTTCTGTGTCTCTCTTTTTTGTAACAGGGTCTAGCTGTGAGGCCCAGGCTAGAATGCAACGGTGTGACCATAGCTTACTGCAACTGCCGCCTCCTGGCTCCAGTGATCCTCCCACCTCAGCCTTCCTAGTAGTTGGGACTACAGGCATGTGCCACCATGCCTGGCTAACTTTTGTGTTTTTTGTAGAGACGGTGTTTTACCATGTGCCCAGGCTGGTCTCAGACTCCTGGGCTCAAGCAATCTACTCACCCTGGCCCCTCAAGGTGCTGGGATCACAGATGTGAGCCACCGTGCCCGGCTCAACCGTTTCACAGGCAAAAGTCCAAAATCTGGGAGCTACTGATGACCTCTGGATCCAACGTGAGATTTATTTCTCTCTGCAGCAGGTTGCCTCCTGCCCTTTGGGTCACTGATACGCGTCGTCGACATTTTCCAAATATCCCGCCTGCGCCAGGGCATGACACTCACCGAGGAGGGCACATTGTGGCCTTGGATTTCCATGCGGACAGACAGACTGGGCACGTCTCCCTGCTTGTCTTTGGAGAGCTTGTTTTTCTCATGTGATATATACATGAAATGCACAGGAATCATTGTACCGGACACGGGAGATGGCGAAGAAAAGTCCAGGGGCTGCTCATTTTGATTACCTGTAATTTTGCTTTGCATAGTTTTTTTCTTTTGAGTTAGAGTTTCACTGTTGTTGCCCAGGCTGGAGTACAATGGTGCGATCTCAGCTCACCGCAACCTCCGCCTCCCGGGTTCAAGTGATTCTCCTGCCTCAGCCTCCCGAGTAGCTGGGGTTACAGGCATGCTGCCACCACACCCGGCTAATTTTGTATTTTTAGTAGAGACGGTGTTTCTCCACGTTGGTCAGGCTGGTCTTGAACTCCTGACCTCAGGTGATCCTCCCGTCTTGGCCTCCAAAAATGCTGGGATTGTAGCCACCGCGCCTGGTTGCAATATTATATTCTTGGTGAGAGCTCCTTCCTCCTTGCTGACTTTTAAGAGAGATTAGAAGACACAGAGTGGGTCTTCTGAACATCTGCCTGTGTGTCACGTTTTAATTTCTTTTCCACGTAGACTCTCCAGTGAGGGAGTGAGTCCCTACTGGGAGACTCGAGTCTTTCTCTGGAAGTAGAATGGAATTTTTAGAAGGACGAAAGACAGGTGTTCATTTCACAGAGCAGGATGGTCTATTCACATGCGACCTCAACACCAGTGACGTTGCACCTGGTGTTTAGGGTTTAGGTAGGGAGAGAACTTCATCCTCATGAGTTCGTCCGTGTGTATGTGAAAGCCCTTCGAAGCATGTCTTCCTCGTTCTTGTTACTGTCGTCCTTGGATTCGGTGATTCACGGCAGGCTGCAGTCAGGGAGCGTCATGACAAGCCAGCTTCAGAAGCCTGCCCCAGACCCACAGCTCACTGCTTTTAGAGCCCCAGTGGAGAAACATCCGTAGGGAGGTGGGTCCGTCGTTAGCCGTGAAGGGCGGATTGCTGACGTCCTCTGCCTGTGCTCCTTCTTCCAGGCTGTTCATTTCTCTGGACCTCTGTGTTTCTTTACCCAGGGGTTCACATCCTGGTTGCTTGTTCCCCGCTGAAGGGAAGGCAGAGGGCTTGCATCTGAAGTCACGCCTCGTTCGTAGCCGCTGGTATCGAGCTCTAGGTTTGGGCTCTTGGCGGTTCGGTGCCTCCCTCCTCACACGAGAGTCCTCACGTTAGCACGGTTGATGAAGTGACACGCTCCAGCGAGCGGTTCGCAGGCATCCGTCGTGAAGTTTTCCAGGAGCTATGCAGGCAGACACATCTCACCGACACGGCCTGAATGCTTAGTGTGCGCCGGGAGGGCACCGGGGAGAGATGAAAGGCAGCATCTGCTGTGGACTTCATTTGCATCCTGCCCTCAGGACTCAGGCTAATTGATCCAGGAGCTTATAGCCATCGGCTTCCTAGACCCCTTCAGAGACACGGGACTTACCAGACCCGTTTCTCCAAAAAAGGTAAGCATCGTGGAGGATTCCCTTCCTAGAGTCAAGCATCCGTCATTTCACTAGGGTGGGCGGTTCCCCAAAAATGTATTTTGACAAGAGGACAAGCACAGTTAGTTAACAGACATCAAGATGCGAGATGGCTGGCTGGCTGATCGGAGGAGCTGACAGGTTCTTTTGTGGTCTTGCGGTCCCAGTCTGCCTGTCTGCTGAGCTTTCTCACGCGGAGCCGTCTCCCCCGGGAGCCTCTGCAGTCTTTTCCAGTATGTAGATGATTCAGCTCACAGATGGCAGCTTCTAAGTTATTATGCCATTGATTAAAGAATTGTTAAGGCAGACTTATTTCTCTAAATACAAACACATGCAAAGCTGACAGTCTGACCAAAACCTGGCTAGACACAATGGTGTATTGTTTCTCTATTCAAAATGTGCTCCGTGATAGACTTCGGTTCTAAAACAGCGGTGCCTGGCCTGTGGATCACGGTGTCTATCACCAAAGAATTCTAAGCTCTTTAAAAAGACATTTTAAAGATAAATGACATTTTAAAAAGATACGTAGTCTCTTGCGTTTTTTTTTCCCCTTCTTCTATCTTCAGCAACATCCTAAATGTGACAATGTATGTAAAACACTGCTGCGTAGAGTGATTGTTCCCTGACGCTGAGTATTGTCTTTATTGTGTCTCTCGTAGATGGGTTTGTAGTTAAACAGACATCGTTCTCGCCTCACATGACTGCGTCTTTGTTTTCTTTTTTGGGCAAACAGAGAACTGGAGTTTATTGTGATCTCTTCACTGTTAACGCTGTTTGTTTTTTTTTTTTGAGACAGAGTTTCGCTCTTGTTGCCCAGGCTGGAGTGCAATGGCGCGATCTCGGCTCACCGCAACCTCCGCCTCCTGGGTTCAGGCAATTCTCCTGCCTCAGCCTCCTGAGTAGTTGGGATTACAGGCACGCGCCACCATGCCCAGCTAATTTTTTGTATTTTTAGTAGAGACGGGGTTTCACCAGGTTGACCAGGATGGTCTCGATCTCTCGACCTTGTGATCCACCCGACTCGACCTCCCAAAGTGCTGGGATTACAGGCTTGAGCCACCGTGCCCGGCCTCTGTTAACGCTATTTGTTATCCAAAGAAAATGGAAGCTTTTGGTCTCAGTGTCATGCCAACTTGTTCTAGATTTTTTTAAAAAAAGCCCTAATTCCAGCCTGGCCAATATGGTGAAACCCTGTCTCTACTAAAAATACGCAAATTGGCTGGGCATGGTGGCGTGTGCCTATATTCCCAGCTAGTTGGGAGGCTGAGGCAGGAGGATTTCTTGAACCCAGGAGGCGGAGGTTGCAACGAGCCGAGATCATGCCACTGCGCTCCAGCCTGGGTGTGACAGAGTGAGACTCCATTTAAAAAAACAAAAGCCCTATTGAACCTTGTACACTGTGGGTGGGAATGTAAATACAATCACTATGCAGAACAGTTTGTAGGTTCCTCAAAAAACTAAAAATAGAGCTACCGTGTGATCCAGGAATCCCACTGCTGGGCGTATGCCCAAAAGAAAGGACTTGGTATATGGAAGAGACGTCTGCACTCCTGTGCTCGCTGCAGCAGTGCTCACAATAGCTAAGATTTGGAAGCAGCGTTCATCAACACATAAACGGATAAAGAAAATGGGGTACTTACATGCAATGAAATACTCTTCAGCCGTGAAGAAGAATGCGATCCAGTCATTTGTCACGAGGTGGGTGGAACCAGAGCTTATTGTGTTCAGTGAAATAAGTCAGGCACAGAAAGACAAACATTGCATGTTCTCACTCATTTAGGCAGAATCAAATTGAACTCACAGACACAGAGAGTAGAAGGGTGGTTACAAGAGGCGGGGAAGGGAGTGGGAGCTGCGGGAAGGTGAGGGTGGCTAACGGGCCCCTGAAAATGGGAAGAATCATTAGGACCTACTATTTCATAGCACAGCAGGGCGAGTATAGTCAATGATGGCTAAGTTCACACTTAGAAATACTCAGAGAGTGGGATTGGACTGCTTGTATCTCAAAGGATAAATGCTTGAGGGGACGGATACCCTATTCTTCATGATGTGCTTATTTCACGTTGCATGCCTGTATCTAAACATCTTATGGACCCCATAAATATATTCATCTACTATGTGCTCACAAGCATGAAAAATAAAACCATTAAAAAAAAATCCCGTTGCTATTCATAGATATCTTTTTCCCCCACATACAAATAAATTATTAGTTTAACAAGAGGGGTTGTTAAAGTTTTTGAATACAAAACCACTATCAAAAATTAGATTGTATTTATTTATATCACTGACAGTTTGAAAATAGAAAAGTATCCAGGAATAAATCTAACAAAAAATGCATAAAAACTCCTATGGAGAAGTTTATAAAATTTTTAAAAGGCATTAAGAATTGTAAATAAGCTGGGCACGGTGGCTCTCGCCTGTAACCCCAGCACTTTGGGAGGCTGAGGCGGGCGGATCATGGGCTGGTTCGATACTAGCATGGCCAACATGGCGAAACTCTGTCTCTACTAAAAATAGAAAAATTAGCAGGGCATGGTGGTGCATGCCTGTAATCCCAGCCACTCTGGAGGCTGAGGCAGGAGAATCGCTTGAACCCGGGAGGCGGAGGTTGCAGTGAGCTGAGATCACGCATTGCACTCCAGCCTGGGTGACTAGAGTGAGACCCTGTCTCGCAAAAAAAGAGACTCCATCTCAAAAAAAAAAAATTCTAAATAAATGGAGAGCAAGCATCCTGCCATGTTTATGATGGCTGACTCAACGTTGTAAAATGTCAGTTCCACAAAGTGATGTAAACACTCAGTGCAATTTCCACCACAGTTACCATCCTCCCGTGTTTGATAGGATGACTCAAGATTGTAAAATGCCAGTTCTCCACCAACTGGTGTGAAGATTCGGTGCAATTCCCGTCACAGTTACGTCTGGATTTTTGGGGGAGAGGGATTTGATATGCTTATTCTCAAATTTCTTTGAAAGTTGAGAAATACAAAGAGACTTATTATGAAGCAATAAATAGTTATGACACTGTGGTGTTAACACCGGGCGAAACAGACCAGTGGAATGAGTAGGGAGCTAGAGATAGACCTCTATGTAAGGAAACTTGGTTATGCCAGATAAACATGTGGATACGTGGGAAAAGGAAGGATTATTCAATAAATAGTGCTGAGACAACTTAAAAATCTTATTTTCAAGAGGTTTCAATAAAGGTCCTCATGTATCCCGTAAGCAAAAAATTAATTAATAGACCAAGGGCGTAAATGTGAAAAGCAAATTCTAAACAGTTTAGGAAAGAATATAGGAAGATATTTTTATGACTGGTGTAGAGAATGACTTTTTTTTTTTTTTTTTTTTTTTTTAAAGCCGGGTCTTACTCTGTCACGCAAGCTCAAGTGTAGTGGCATGATCAGGGCTAACTGCAGCCTTGACCTCCCAGGCTCAAGTGGTCCTTCCAAGTGATCCTCCCACCTTAACTGGGACTGAGACTAGCTGAGACTACAGGCGCACACCACCACACCTGGCTAATTTCTTTTGTATTTTATGTAGAGATGGTGTTTTGCCACGTTGCTTAAGCCAGTTTCAAACTCCTGAGCTCAAGCTATCTGCCTGCCTTAGTCTCCTAAAGTGCTGGGATTACAGGCATAAGCCACCCCACCCAGCCCAGGAATGGCTTTTTAAAGCATAAGCAAAGAGCATAAAACATGAATTAAGGATAGCTAAATTTGACTGTATTAAAGAATATCAATTTATCAAAAGTCACCATAAAGTAAAAGAGACCCACAAACTTAGAGAAGTTATTTGCAATATATATAACTGAAAAAAGATTAGTATTCACAGTGTATAAAGAACTATTAAAAATAAATAAGAAAAAAAGACAGTCAAAAGAAAATGGGCAAAGGACTTGAACAGGCATTTTAGAGAAAATAGGAATAGACAGTAAACCTATGTAACGGTTCCGATTCCTCAGAATTTAGGAACCCCAAATTAAAGCCATAATGATATAACATTTGATACCACCCCGATTGGTGAAGATATGAGTCTGATAATATCAAGTGCTGACGAGGGATGTTGATCCGTGGACATTCTCAGACACAGCTGGCAGAACTATACGTTGGCACAACTTTGGAAAGCAATTTATTCTCACCTCTCTTACCAAGTACTAGGCACACAGTTCTGCCACTCCACTCCGAGGAACAGACCCTGGTGGAAAGAGAATACGCTTTGGAGTCAGTCCAGGATTTGAATCCGTGTTTCACCATTTTCTAATTGCGTGCCCTTGAGCCTGTGACTTTCTCAGTTCCCTTATCTGTATAGTGAGAGAATGTTGTGTTTAGTGACTGAAAATTCATGGCACATGGTAAACCTCACTAAATGCTCACACACACTACACACACACCACACACATACCACGCACCACACACACACACCACACACACCATACCACACACACACCACACACACCATACCACACACACACCACACACACCACACACACACACTACATACACCACACACACACCACACACACACACTACATACACCACACACACACCATACTACACACACACCACACACACCATACCACACACACCACACACACCACACACACACACCACACACACCACACACACACACACACACACACACACACACACACGGGAGAAAAGTGATAAAGAGGCAAGAATTCCAAGTGAGTTACAAACTCCGAGGACCTGGAGCATTCTGAGGCATTCTTAAATTGAGGCTTTTGCGTGAGGATACATAATTTGTCTCCCTTAAATGTTTTAGGGTGAGAGATATTTCTGAGTTGCACAAGATATTTTTAGGGAGATTTAAAGAATGAGTTTGGGAGACTTGGGGCCTGATGCTGGTTGTCTGGGTATTTTGGGACCCTTCCTATTTTCAAGCTTTTTATTGCTCAGCACAGATTTAGAGCTTGTCCTCATCACTAGGAACATCCTTAAAGAGTGGCAGTAAAGACAGGTTTGAGGAGCCAGGCACAGGCCTCGTGCCTGCAATCCCAGCACTTTGGGAGGTGGAGGCAGAAGGATCACTTGAGTGCAGGAGGCTGAGGCTGCAGTGAGCCTTGATTGCACCACTGCGTTCTCGGCTGGATGACAGCAGGAACCTGGCTCAAAAATGATAATAATAATAATAATAATAATAATAATAACAATTTAAAAAAAAGATTGGAATTTCAGGCCAGTGTGAGGGAAGTTAGCAGCAGCCTAAGAAGCCAGATTTCCAGAGTGCACTGTTGGGATTGCTCTAACGTTTCAGTTCAGGCGAACAGTTCAGCACACAGGAATCAGAGCCTGGGAGGTGACAGCTGACATTCGAGCCGGTCTGAGCCTTCTGTCTAGCTTCTCCTCCAATCCGCCAGTCATCCCTGATAACATACTGTGATTTCTCTTTTGTCAATTCTCTATTATACATCTAAATCTTCCTTCTGAGCCATTAAGGTGCCGAGCGTCCTGGTCTGCTTGGGACACGGAACTTTCAGTGCTAAAACTGGGGCAGTTCTGAGCAAACCGGGCTGCTTGGTCCTGGCGGACACCTACTTTGTGTATCTGTACAGCAAGCCACAGCTGTGTGTACGTGTGCAGTGGGTTGAATAGGGGCCCACCAAAAAACACGTGTCCACCTAGAGTCTCAGAATGAGGCCTTATTTGGAATAAAGGTCCTTTTTTAAAACAACCACCACAACAAAATCTACCCTTTCAACTAATTTTGAAGTGTATAATACAGTATTGCTAATTCTGTGGACACCATTGTACAATGAAATGTTTCATCTTCTGCAACCAAAATGCTACTCCCACCGAACAGCAGCTGCGTCTCCCCGTCCCTGCTCCATGGCTACCACCATTCGCTGTCAGATGCTTTGATTTTGACTACTTTAGGTACCTCATAGAAATAGAATCACACAGTATTTGTATTCTGTGGCTGGCTCATTTCACTTAGTGTAACATCCTCAAGGTTCATTCATATTGTAGACAGGATTTCCTCTCTTTTTTTAAGGCTGAATAATATGGCCGGTCATGGTGGCTCACGCCTGTAATCCCAGCACTTTGGGAGGCTGAGGCAGGCGGATCACAAGGTCAAGAGATGGAGACCAGCCTGGCCAACATGGTGAAACCCCGTCTCTACTAAAAAGACAAAGTTGGGTGTGGTGGCACACGCCTGGTGTCCCAGCTACTCGGGAGGCTGAGGCAGGAGAATCCCTTGAACCCAGGAGATGGAGGCTGCAGTGAGCCGAGATCACTCCACTGCATTCCAGCCTGGGTGACAGAGTCTTAAAAACAAACCAAAAAAAAAAAAAATCCCGAAAATGCTAAGGAGGCGAATACCACCCCATTGTCTGTATGTCTGTAGAGGCCACGTCGTCTTCACCCCTCAGCCGCCGGCGGACCTTCACGTCATTCCCCACTGTTTGGCTATCACGAACGGTGGTCCAGTGACCACGGGAATGCAGATAGTTCTTTGAGATTCTATTAATTCTATTGGCTAGAAATCCAGAGGTGGGGTTGCTAGGTCACTTGGTAGTTCTAGTTTTAATTTTCCAAGGAAACTTCATTCTGTTTTGCATGGCAGCAGCATTTTATATTGTCACCAGCAGTGAACAAGGATTTTAACTTCTCCACATCCTAGTCGACGCTTATTTTCTGCTGTTCTTTTTCCTCCCTCCCTCCCTCCTTCCCTCCCTCTCTCCTATTGCTTCCCTTCCTTCGCCCCTTCCCTTCCTTCTCTCCTTCCTTCTCCCCTTCCCCTTTTCCTTCCATTTTCCTTTCCTTTCGTTTTTCTTTGCTATAGTCATGGTCACCCTAACAGGCATGAGGTGATATCTCATTGTGATGATTTGCATTTCTCTGGCAATTTGTGATATTGAGCATCTTTCCTTACACCTGCTTGTCATTTGTGTGTTTCCCGTACAGAAAGGTCTATTCAAGTCTTTTTCTCTGCGTATGTTAAAAATCGGTTTATTTGGCCGGGCGCAGTGGCTCAAGCCTGTAATCCCAGCACTTTGGGAGGCCGAGGCGGGTGGATCACGAGGTCAAGAGATTGAGACCATCCTGGTCAACTTGGTGAAACCTCGTCTCTACTAAAAATACAAAAAATTAGCTGGGCATGGTGGCGCGTGCCTGTAATCCCAGCTACTCAGGAGGCTGAGGCAGGAGGATTGCCTGAACCCAGGAGGCGGAGGTTGCGGTGAGCCGAGATCGCGCCGTTGCACTCCAGCCTGGGCGACAAGAGCGAAACTCCGTCTCAAAAACAAAAACAAAAACAAAAACAAACAAACAAAAAAAAAATCGGTTTATTTGCTTTCGCTATTGAGTTGTAGGAATTTCTTATATATTTTGGATATCGATCTCTTTTCAGACAGATGGTTTGCAGAATTTTCTCCCATTGTACAGGTTACCTTTTCACGCCGTTGATGGTTTCCTTTGCTATTTAGAAGGCCTTTGATATAGTCTCACTCGTCTAGTTTTGCTTTTGTTGCCATATGCACGAAATCATTGCCGAGATCAATGTTTTGAAACGTTCCCCCTGTGTTTTCTTCTAGGAGGTTTGTAGTTTCAGGTCTATACTTAAGTCCTTTAATCCATTATGAGTTGAGGTTTGTGTATGTGTGAGATAAGGATCCAGTGCTTTTCTTTTTCTTTCTTTTTTTTTTAAAGATGTGGTTTCGCCACGTTGGTCAGGCTGGTCTTGAACTCCCGACCTCAGGTGATCTGCCCGCCTTGGCCTCCAAAGTGCTTGGATTACAGGCGTGAGCCACCACACCCGGCCCAATGCTATTCTTTTGCATGTGGATATTTAGTTTTCCTAGCACCATTTTTTGAGACAATCCTTTCCCCATTGTGTAGTCTTGGCACTCTTGTTGAAGATCATTTCTCTTTATATATGTGGGTTACTTCTGATCTCTCTGTTCTGCTCCACTGGTCTATATGTCTGTCTTTATGCTAGTATCACATTGTTTTGATTACAGTAGCTTTGTAAAATGTTTTGAGTTCAGAAAATGTGAAAATTGTAGCTTTGTTCTTTTTTCTTCAGATTGTTTTGGCTGTTCAGGGTCCTTTGTGGTTCCATATGAATTTTGGGATTGTTTTTTCTATTCTTCAAAAAATACCATTGGGAATTTGATAGGAATTTAATTAACTCTGTGACTCACTTTGGGTAGTATGAACATTTTAACACTATTAAGTCTTATATGCCATGTACATAGGATGTTGACGTTTCATAGATGGACTTTATTATGTTGAGGCAGATTTCTTTTTTTCCTGGTTTCTTGCATGGTTTTATAATGAAAAAGTGTTCAATTCAGTCAAATCCCTTTTTTTTTTTTAACATATTTTGAGATGATCATACTATTTTTATCTTTCAGTCTGTTAATGTGGTGTGCCACATGCACTGACTTTTGTATATTGAACCATCTTTGCATCTCTGGGATAAATCCTACTTGGTCATGATTTATTATCCTTTTAATGTACTTTTGGATTCCGTTTTCTGGTATTTTGTTGAGAGTTTGTGCATCTGTATGTATCAGGGATATCGGCCTGTATGTAGTTTTCTTTTCTTCTTGTGTCTTTGACTTTGTTGCTAGTATAATGCTAGTCTTGAGAAAATGAGTTTTGAGGTATTTTCTCCTCTTCATTTTTTAAGGAGACTTTGAGAAGGAGGGACACTGATTTTTCTTTAAATATTTGATACTGTTCCCCAGTGAAACCATCTCGTCCTAGACTTTTCTTTTTGGGAGAGTCTTGATTACTGATTTAGTCCCGTTGCTAGTTATAGATCTGTCCAGCTTTTCTATTTCATCAGGATTCAGGCTTGGTAGTTTGTATATCTCTAGGAATGTGTCCATTTCTTCTAGGTTACCTCATTTGTTGGTATATAATTGTTCACAGTGGTCTTTTGTGAATATTCTTTGTATTCTGTGGCATCAGTTGTAACGTCCCCTCTTTTATTTCTGATTTTATTTATTTGGATCTTTTCTCCTTTTTTCTTAGTCTGCCTAAAAGTTTGGTCAATTTTTGTCAGACATATGGTGTGTGCCTGTGGTCCCAGCTACTTGGGATGCTGAAGCAGAAGGATCACTTGAGCACAGAAATTAAAGACCAGCTGAGGCAACATAGCAAGACCTGCCCTTTTCATCTCTTTAAAAAAACAAACAAAAAACAGATTGTTAATTTTTTTTTTCATTGAGACGGAGTCTTGCTGTTGTTGCCCAGGCTGGATTGCAATGGCACGATCTTGGCTCACGGCAACCTCCACCTCCCGAATTCAAGCAATGCTTCTGCCTCAGCCTCCCTAGTAGCTGGGATTACAGGCACCCGCCACTACGCCCGACTAACTTTTTTCTATTTTTAGTAGAGACACGGGGGTTTCACCATGTCGGCCAGGCTGGTCTTGAACTCCTGACCTTGTGATCCACCCACCTTGGCCTCCCAAAGTGCTGGGATTACAGGCATGAGCCATTGCGCCCAGCCATTTTTCTCTTCGAAAAATCAAGTCTTAGTTTAGTTTATTTTTTTCCTATTGTTTTCATATTTTCTATTTCATTTCTGTGCATTATCATCTTTATTATAATTTCCTTTCTTCTGCTAACTTTAGCTTGGTTTTTTTCCTTTTTCTAGTTTCTTCAGTTGTAAAGTTGGGTTGTTTGTTTAAGATCTTCATTCTTTTTAAACATAGCTGTTTACCGCTATAAACTTCTCTCCTAGTATTGTTTTTGCTGCATCTTACAGGTTTTGGTATGTTGCCTTTTCATTTTTGTTTGTCTCAAGCTATTTTCTAAATTCCCCTGTGATTTTTTTCCTTTGACTCAGTGGTTCATTTTCACATATTTGTGTATTTTCCAGGTTTTCTTCTGCTATTGATTTCTCGTTTCATTCCATTGTGGTTGGAAAAAAAATTTTGGTATGATTTTAAACTTCTTAAATTTGTTAAGTCTTGTTTTGTGCCTTAACACATGATGTATCCTGGAGAATGTTCTTGAAACTAATGTGTGTTCTGCCGCTTTTGGGTAGAAAGTTTTAAAAATGTCTTTTGGGTCACTTGATCTGTAGTGTTCTTCAAGTCCTCGGTTTTTTTATTAGCCTTTTGTTTGGCTGATGTACTCTATACAAAATTGAAAGTGGGATATTGAACAGGGCGTGGTGGCTAATACCTGTAATCCCAGCACTTTGGGAGGCCAAGGTGGGCGGATCACTGGAGGTCAGGAGTTTGAGACCACCAGCAACATGGTGAAACCCTGTCTCTACTAAAAAAATACGGAAGTTAGCTGGGTGTTGTGGTGCATGCCTGTCATCCCAGCTACTTGGGAGGCTGAGGCCAGAGAATCGCTTGAACCTGGGTGGCAGAGGTTGCAGTGAGCCGAGATCACGCCACAACACTCCTGCCTGGGGAACAGAGTGAGACTCTATCTCAGAACAAAAAACCCCGACAAGCAAAAGTGGGATGTGGAAATCTCCTACCATTGTTGTATATTGTTTTCGATTTCTTTTTCCAATTCTGTCATTGTGTGATATCTTTGGGTCTCTGGTGTTGGTACATGCATATTTATAATTGTTGTATCTTCCTGGTAAAGGGACTCTTTTATCATTAAATAATGTTGCTTCTGGTCTCTTGTGGCGGTTCTTGTCTTCAAGTCTGTTTTGTGTGATGTAAGTATGGTCCCCCCTACTGTCTTTTCGTTACCATTTGCATAGAATACCTCTTTCTACCCTGTCGTTTTCAGCCTTTGTACGTTTCTGAATCAAAAAGGAGTCCCTCGTGGGTAGCATAGAGCTGAAGCTTGTTTTTTAACTCCATTTAGCTACTGTGTGTCTTTTGATGAGGGATTTAATTCACTTACACGAAGAGTGATTCCTGAGAGGCGAGGGCTTGCCCCGGCATTTCCGAATTGTTTCTCTCCCTCTTGCGGCTCTCCTGTCCCTCTCACTGTCTCCCTCTTCGTTTCTCTCCTTTCGTTTTCCAGCAATGTTCTTTGATGACTTTTCCAGTTTCTGTTGTGTATCTTCTATAGGCATTTCCTTTGCAGTTAACATGGGGATTACATAAAACATGTCGCGGTTACAGTCACCGTTTTAAGCTGACAACAGCTTCAGTCACATACAAAGACTTTGTATGCTTTCAGTCCCTGCACACTTCGTTACTGCGGTCACAAAATCACATGTTTTTATATTGTGTATCCATGAACATATTTTACATAATTATTTGTTACACTTTTATTTAATTATACTTCAAGTTCTGGGGTGCACGTGCAGAACGTGCAGGTTTGTTACATAGGTAACAAACGTGTGCCATGGTGGTTTGCTGCACCCATCAACCCATCATCTACATTAGGGATTTCTTTTAATGCTATCCTTCCCCTGGCACCCCACCACCCTACTATCCCTCCCTTAGCCCCCACCCCTCAACGGGCCTCGGCGTGTGATGTTCCCCTCCCTGTGTCAGTGTGTTCTCATTGTTCAACACCCACTTACGAGTGAGAACGTGAGGTGTTTGGCTTTCTGTTCTTGTGTCAGTTTGCTGAGAATAATGGTTTCTACTTCATCCGTGTCCCTGCAAAGGACATGAACTCATCCTTTTCATGGCTGCATAGTATTCCATGGTGTATATGTGCCACATTTTCTTCATCCAGTCTATCATTGATGGGCATTTGGGTTGGTTCCTAGTCTTTGCAATTGTAAACAGTGCTGCAATAAGCATATGTGGCCATGTGTCTTTATAGTAGAATGATTTATAATCCTTCGGGTATATACCCAGTAATGGGTTTGCTGGGTCAAACGGTATTTCTCATTCTAGATCCTTGAGGAATCATCACACTGTCTTCCACAATGGTTGAACTAATTTACACTCCCACCAACAGTGTAAAAGCGTTCCTATTTCTCCACATCCTCTCCAGCCTCTGTTGTTTCCTGACTTAATGATCACTGTGGTGTGAGATGGTATCTCACTGTAGTTTGGATTTGCATTTCTCTAATGACCAGTGATGGTGAGCTTTTTTTCATATGTTTGTTGGCTGCATAAATGTCTTCTTTTGAGAAGTATCTGTTCATACCCTTTGCACACTTTTTGATGGGGTTTTTTTTTTTTTTTTTTTTTTTTTTTTGAGATGGAGTTTCACTCTTTGTTACCCAGGCTGAAGTGCAATGGCACGATCTCTGCTCACCACAACCTCCGCCTCCTGGGTTCAGGCAATTCTCCTGCCTCAGCCTCCTGAGTAGCTGGGATTACAGGCACGCACCACCATGCCCAGCTAATTTTTTGTATTTTTTAGTAGAGACGGGGTTTCACCATGTTGACCAGGAAGGTCTCGATCTCTTGACCTTGTGATCCACCCGCCTCGGCCTCCCAAAGTGCTGTGATTACAGGCTTGAGCCACCGCGCCCGGCGGGGTTGTTTTTTTCTTGTAAATTTGTTTAAGTTCCTTGTAGAATCTGGATATTAGCCCTTTGTCAGATGGATAGATTACAAAAACTTTCTCCCATTCTGTAGGTTGCCTGTTCACTCTGATGACAGTTTCCTTTGCTGTGCGGAAGCTCTTTAGTTTAATTAGATCCCTTTAGTGGATCCTGGCTTTTGTTGCCATTGCTTTTGGTGTTTCAGTCATGGAGTCTTTGCCCATGCCTATGTCCTGAATGTTACTGCCTAAGTTTTCTTCTAGGGTTTTATGGTTTTAGGTCTTACATTTAAGTCTCTAATCCATCTTGAGTTAATTTTTGTAGAAGGTGTAAGGAATTGGTCCCGTTTCCGTTTTCTGAATATGGCTAGCAAGTTTTCCCAACACCATCTATTAAATAGGGAATCCTTTCGCCATTGCTGTTTTTGTCAGGCTTGTCAAAGATCAGATGGTTGCATACTTTTGTCTTTTAACCTCCATTCCAGAATTAAAAGTGATTTACACACTACTGTTACAGTATTATAGTATTCTGTATTTGTCTATATGTTTATCTTTAGTAGTGAACTTTATACTTTTATATGCTTTTATTTGCCTATCAAGCATCCTTTCATTTCATCTTGAAGGACTCCCTTTAGTAATTCTTGTAAAGTCAGTCTAGTATCGAGGAACTCCTTCTGCTTTTGGTTATTTGGGAAAGTCTTTATTCTTGGAACGTATTCTTGGTTGACAGGTTTTTATTCTTTCAGCACTTTGGATGTATTATCTCACTTGCTTCTTGCTTGCAAAGGTGATTCGGTGAAGTCCATTGACCACCTTTTAGGGGTTTTATTGTATGTGACAAGTTGCTTTTCTTTTGCTGCTTTAAAAATTCTCCCTGGGCCAGGCACGGTGGCTCACGCCTGTAGTCCCAGCACTTTGGGAGGCTGAGGCGGATCTCCTGAGGTCAGGAGTTTGAGACCAGCCTGACCAACATGGTGAAACCCCAACTCTACTAAAAATACCAAAATTAGCCAGGTATGGTGGCAGGTGCCTGTAATCTCAACTACTCAGGAGGCTGAGCAGGAGGATCACTTGAACCCAGGAGGCAGAGGTTGCAGTGAGTCGAGATTGCACCCCTGCACTCCAGCCTGGGCAACAGAATGAGACTCCTGTCTCCAAAAAAAAAAAAAAAAAAAAACAAAAACAAAATTCTCCCTGAAAAGCTAGAACTTTGAATGCATGCTCTAACTCTTTCTCTCCCCGGGGAGAAGCCGGGAGTTAGGGGTTTTCTTCTGCTTATTTTGTGCTGAGCTGGAGAGCATGGACTATGGCAAATGAGAGCACGCTGGTCTAAACCATTTCTTTATTCTCAGCGTCCCTTGACCGAGTGCCCTTCCCTGTTCTGAGCCATCCCTTGGGCAGTCCCCTGGTAAAGTCTGAACACTGGACCTGGGGTCCAGGGAGAAGCGCGGAGCTGGCAGTTTCCTCCTGGTCACCCTGTGCTGGCCTGGGGGCGGGACTGTGGTGAGTTTCCCTGCCAGCTTCATCCGCTGCTTTTGCATTTGCTCAGGTGCAGGAGCCTCTGAGTTGGTTTCTGTATTTCTCACAAAGGGAATTAGTCTATATATTTTTGTTGAGTTGGTGTCTCTGTAGGGACAAAGAGGGTCTTGGACTTCCTATTTTGCCATGTTGCCGAAGTCACCTCCTGGAATAAAGTCTTTAGGGATGTCGTTAAGGTAAGGATCTCCAGGTGAGATCTTCTTAGATTGGGGGAAGCTGATTTCCGTGAGGAGTGTCATGAGAGACAGAAATGGGGGAGACACAAGCACAGAGGAGAAGGCCACGTGAAGGCCGCGGAGGAGGTGGAGATGGGAGACATTTCTTCATAGGCCAAGGGGTGCCAAAGATGGTTGGCAGCCAGCACACGCTGGGAGGGAGGTGTGGAACGGGTCCTCTCTCAGGCTCTCCAGAAGGAACTCACTTTGGAACTCTCCTTTGACTTTGGACTTTTGGTCTCCAGAAGCATGAGAATGCATTTCTGTTATTCTAAGCCGGCAAGCTCGGGGTGATTCGTTACAGCAGCCCCAGGGAACGAATGTCACAAAGGAAGTGAGTCTGGGAGTTTTACTGTACACATCTGGCGGGAGGCCTGTAGACCTTTTCTTGGGTCAGCCGCCTGACCCAGCTCTTCACTCAATTGCGCCTGCCTGGGTCTGCGGCTGTTCTCCGCACCGGTGTTCTGAGGGATTTCTGCTCAGTGTCGTGCAAACTGCCGACCTCAGTGCCCTGGGTTCCCTGATCAGGCTTTTCCTGCTCTCTGGAGTGCCCTGGGGGATGCGTCTGGGGCGTGCGCAGGGTGACGGCCGGACCTGTGTGGCTCCAGACTCCTGGCCTCATTAACCAAAACAAGGTTTGTGGTGTTGTTTGAGATGGAGTTTCGCTCTTGTCGCCCAGGCTGGAGTGCGATGGCGCGATCTCGGCTCACTGCAACCTCCGCCTCCTGGGTTCAAGTGATACTCCTGCCTCAGCCTCCCGAATAGCTGGGATCACGGGCACGTGCCACTGCGCCTGGTTAACTTTTGTATTTTTAAGGGAGACGGAGTTTCATCATATTGGTCAGGCTGTTCTCCAACTCCTGACCTCAGGTGATCCGCCTGCCTCAGCCTCCCCAAGGGCGGGGATTACAGGCGTGAGCCACCGCGCCCGGCCAGCAAGTTTTAGATGGGTTATTTTTAGGGGAATTAATATAGGATTTTGTTCGGGAAAAAAATGCTTTGCCACTTCACAGCAACAACAGGGAAAGTAAAAGGAGCCTCGTGCGACCCACAGGTCGCGCGCTTGCTCTCGCCTCTCTCCTGACGCCGTTCTTTGCGCAGCTGTTTTCGGCCAGTGAACGCCCTTCTTGGGCGCAGCAGTTTGTGCAGCCACGTGCCTGGCACGTGGGCCGGGGCTTGGAGCCGACGTGCAGGGAGGATGGGAGTCCGAACAGCCCCTGGCGCTTCAGAGAACCACGGGGAGCTAAAAGCTCATTCCTGGCCCCGCGCGTCTGTTGGCGGTGCCGGTCCCCTTTCGTGGCCAGCATCCTGCCGGCGCTTCCATCCTAGGCCGCTGTCTCCATTTCACTGATGGCTCCTGGCAAAGCACGGCGGGGAGAAATTAGGAAGGGGTGGGGTGAAGTTTTTAAATAGGGGGAGTGGGTAAACGTGGGAAGGCAGGAAAATGATTTAAAAGGGCTGGGGAACAGGAAGGTGGTGTCGTAACGAAAGGAAGAACTGTACCTGCATTAGAGTGCTGTGATTTTCCCCAAGTGTTGCCACAGAAATCACACTTCAGACCACGCCGTGCATAGTGTGAGGAGAACGATTCGCCTGTATTGTTCACCCCGCGTCGCCAGCTCCCTCTTTCCCGTGTCTCAGTCACCTGGACTCATTTCACACTATCCTCCGCGGACTGTTTATTTCTCCGCACGGCCAGGGTGTCCCCTTTTCAAGTCGTGGACCTATTAAGTCGACCCTTTATTTTACATCACTTATCATTTTCAGAGCTCCTTTATTTCACTGCTTTGCATTCAGAATTTCCGGCCTCAATCAATCGCCCCGACACGAAGCTTTCTGCTTTCTCTGTTTGGCATGAGCAGTTCCTTTCCTGAATCAGAAATTGATTTTTCTTTCTAGAAGTCTAGCGTGGGGAATAGTCAGCATGCTTTCTAAGTCTTAACATGTTAGAAGGAAAGATGAAGATAAAAATTGGTGACGGGGATTCCCTGGAAAAGAAACTCTAGCCACTCCTATCCTCACGCGTTCACACTCTGTTCTGAGGCATTTCTTGTATTCTGTTTTTCCTCTCTAAAGAAGGGAAGCTTCTTTCTGGGACCAGGACACTGGGCTCATTAGTTTCGGCCCCAGCTCTGCCACATGCTTGCTGTTCAACTTTTAGAAAGTTAGCCCATCTTTCTGTTTTCCGGACTATGAAATGGAGACTCACTGATCTCTTGGATGAATGAAGTGCCAGGGACTCGCTCTGAGACTTGCCCCCATGCAGGAGTAATGAATGAATCCATTTCAAAACAGCTGGATGCGAAGACCACCGCCCAGGCTCTCCTCGGACTCGTTCTGTTCAGAGCCCAGCTTTCACGCATTATGTCTGGAGGCAGTTCCCGACGAAGCCTCTGCCGTGCGTATGGAGCACGTGGCCCTCTTGGGGGAGATGGGGAAGGATCATGGAATGTTAGCCACCGTTCCCATGCAGGGAACTGTGCCAAGAAATGTGCTCCCAGGTTGTTTTGCAGCCCGCTGTGTCTGAAAAGAACTCATAACTGGCTGAAGTCAAGAAAACCCACGTCTGTCGCAGCCACCATGGAAGGCAGGCTTTGGTAGGCTTTGAATCACCTGAGGCTCCGCATGCTTCCTGGCTTGCAACGCCTACCCCCCTGCAGATTCTGCAGCTACACTGGTCAGTCCAGCTGCTGTCAAACACTGGCCATGGTTCCAGCCTGGCTGTCCCTGCCACCACCTGGAGCATGGATCATCCCAGCCCAGAGGTCACAGTCACAAACTCCACACGGTTACCAGGGAGCCACACAGCCACCGACAGCAAGCCCAAACCACCCACGCCCAAATAATCGGTTCTTAACGTCCTCTGTGCTTTCTTGCTGGAGCGCTGCCTCCCAAACCACTCGTGATGCGCACCTTCCACCATCTCTTTTGTTCTTTTCACCTGCTTGGAAAAGAGGAAGGTCACCTGAAGGTCACCACTGGAAACCCTTGGTCACCAAGGCAACCACTGGAAACCCTTGCTGGCCATGGGGCGTCACTGCTCTGTGACACTGTCCAGACTTGGGCTGTAGTTTGTCTGGCACCTGTGCAGCCTCTCTTTTATTTTACTTTTATTGTAAAACCTGTGTGTAAAAGAGTCTATGTAGTGTAGAGATAAAGTTTAAAGAATAGTAGGCCGGGTGCGGTGGCTCATGCTTATAATCCCAGCACTTTGGGAGGCCAAGGAGGGTGGATCATGAGGTCAAGAGATCGAGACCATCCTGGCCAACATGGTGAAACCCCGTATTTACTAAAAATGAAAAAATTAGCTGGGCATGGTGGTGCGCACCTGTAGTCCCAGCTACTCAGGAGGCTGAGGCAGGAGAATTGCTTGAACCCAGGAGGTGGAGGTTGCAGTGAGCCAAGATCTTGTCACTGCACTCCAGCCCCAGGTGACAGAGCAAGACTGTGTCTGAAAAAAGAAAAAAACCAGTTTTTAAATTTTCTTACAACTTTTCAGAAATCTGTTTATCACATGTAACAGGAAAATATTTGCAGGTCTGGGACTATTTTCTATGGTGGTGATCAGTATATGTTTTAAAGATTTTATTTTTGTTAAAAAATGTTTTAAGGATTCATATGTGGCTCATTTCATATACTGGTTAATGTTTATTACTTTAAGTCATTAAATTTTCACATTAAGCCAAATTTAAGTCTTAGAATTGGACACTGTTTGCTTATTGTTTGAGTTATTCCTAGCTTTTTGTAAAATATATAAATGTGGTTTTTTCCTTCCAAGTTATTGGGCTTTGTCTCTGTTTTCAAGACAGATTAGGAGATGACTGTGAACTGCTGTGTGGTGGCGTGATAGTTTCAGCACCGTACGGGGACTGTATAACTGTTAGGAGCCTTTGATCTGAGGGTCTCTGTGTGTCTCATCTCTTTACTGGCACATTCCCGTGGGAGAGCAAGGAATTCCTAACCTCAGTGGTAACTTGGGAATTTCATTGAAAGGAAGCAACTCCTTTCCATTTCTCATACTTGTTTTTCCTACCATCTTCTGGGTTTACATAATTATCTTTTGGGTATTCCAATCGTACTATGATAGGCTTAAAAAAAAAAAAAAGAATGAACAGAAAAGGAAACAGCTGGGAAATCCACCAGCAGAGCCAAGTTTCACGTCCCAGATTAATGTATTTCCTATTTTCTTACATTTTATATGTACCATCTCTTTATCCCACTCTGTTTTCGGAGTGAGCATTATTCCTGGGAAGAACTTCTGTATTTTCTCGGAGTCCATCTGCTCTGACTACTTATCTCCCACCTGAAGCCATAATGTTCCATTCCGAGCCTCGTAATCATTTTCACAGCAACTAAATGTGATTTCACACACAGCAGATTATGACTTCTGTGGGGAGTGAGCAGTGTAAAATGATTAACCCCTTAGGACAGGGACCCCATTTCACGCTAATCTCCTTAGCAACCAACAGAAGACAGGAAAATGGACAGCGTAAATGGATTTCAGGATAATGCAGCGTCTCATTTAACCATCAGATCCAGAGGCCTCTGGAACAGGCTTCTAACCAGAAATGATAGCTGGCACCAAGGAGTATTGAGCACATGTCCCTGGAAAAGGTGGGACTCATGTGGAAGAAGGACGTGGGAACGTGTGCCGTCAAAATTGGGGGTCCACTGGGGATGAAGTCTTGCCTGACTGTGGCGGGCACTGGGCCAGCAGCACTCCCGGAGAGCCACCGTCACGGAATCTATGGATGACGGGGTTCCCAGTGGCTTGTCTAAATGAGTTGATTCTAATTTTGTCTAGTTGCTTTCTGTTTTGGGGAAGAAGAGCTATACCACATGTAGATCTATGAATTAATACTTATAACTGCCCTATAATTGAAGAAACAAGGGTAACCCAAAGGTCTTGTTTTTTTTTCCTAAAAGATTTTTTTCGCTAAAAGTTTTTTTTTTTTTTTTTCCCCTGAAAGACTTCATGGCAATTGAATACCCTGTTTGCAGTTTACTGTTGCTGATTCAAGGAAGGGAGTTTTTATTGGGAAGAAGAAAGTCAATCTAAACAATGCCACAACTGTTTTTCTTTCTTTCTTTTTTTTTTTTTAAATAACCTTCCATGCCTATGACACTGGCAGCTCATAGAATGGGCTTCATTGTATTTGAATGCTCGTGAAGTTAATGCTACCTTTTTCTGCATGACTTACATGTAGAGGATGTCTGGTTGGTTTGTAGCCAATGTCTGTTAGATTCGATGACTCACAGTATCTCAGTAATAAAATGTTTCCCTCTGCATCACATGTGAATTCTGGAATCTTCACCAGAGCTGATTGATCCACTCAGGCAACCTTCTCCATGAAGTATAATGAAATTAGAATTTTGGTTTAGTCATAAATGTGGTTGCAGCTCGGAATTTGAAAGCATGTTCTGTCCCTTGAAGGGAACATGATCATTGAAGAAATTACCGGCCTGTTGTAGGAATCCAGGCATTGTGGAACCCTTCATTACCTGAGTCAATTATTATTATTGTAATTTCGACTCAGCAAGTGTATGAACTTGAAAAAATCATCTAATAAACATTTATTAGTAGCTACCCTTTGCCTGATAGCTGAAAATGAGAAGGAACCAGATGCACCCACTTTAATTAATTGGTGTGATCAGGAGTGGTATGCAACATCGAGGGTGAAAATCGCTGACTTAAATTGTGGCTCTGTGGCTCAAATGAAGCCTTGAAGTCTTTTTTCCCCTTGAATAACTACGGAATTAGAACCTCTGAGTTTTCCTGCCTCGTCCATCTGAATTTCTTTTCTTTTGGGGGCTGAAGGTGTGTTCACTGGAAACTCTTTATGTAGTAATAGGTTCCAGATTGCTAATTATTCCGCAGGCGAGGTGGGAGTTTATTCCTCGGTGTTCTCAGTTCATTCGAAAGACCGTCACAGAGAGGAACAAGGTCAGGAAATGGAATGGAAACAAGGCATGCTATCCTCCTTTTGCCTATAAGTGGCGGAGACGGAAGTACCAGCCTCTGCCTAGAAAAAGCTTTTCTGATGTTGCTGAACCATCCTTCAGGTCTCTCCTTAGACATCACGTTCTCTGAGAAGCCTTCGCAAGCTGTCCCGCCTGCCCTCGCTCCCACCTCCAGCTCTGTTAGGCTTCCTTATTCCTGTCTTTTTTTTTTTTTTTTTTTTTTGAGACGGAGTTTCGCTCTTGTTACCCAGGCTGGAGTGCAATGGCGCGATGATCTCGGCTCACCGCAACCTCCGCCTCCTGGGTTCAGGCAATTCTCCTGCCTCAGCCTCCTGAGTAGCTGGGATTACAGGCACGCGCCACCATGCCCTGCTAATTTTTTGTATTTTTAGTAGAGACGGGGTTTCACCATGTTGACCAGGATGGTCTCGATCTCTCGACCTCGTGATCCACCCGCCTCGGCCTCCCAAAGTGCTGGGATGACAGGCTTGAGCCACCGCGCCCGGCCTATTCCTGTCTTAGTACTTCATCTACTTTACTTTAGAACTGCCTGTTTATTGTCTGTATCCTCTTTTACTTGGGATCAGGGACTGGGTCTTGTCACCTTGTGTCTCTGGAATCTGATACAGAGCCTAGCTTTCAGTAGCTGCTTAATCAAACCTGAATGAACGAACGAAGGAGTGAATGAATGAATGGCAGTAGTGTCTGTCTCACCTAGGTATACTTGACTCGTTTCTGCATCCCTGGTACCTACTGTTACCAGAAACGAGTTCCAATCCAGACCCCAAGAGAGGGTTCTCGAACTTTGTGCGAGAAATGATTCAAGACGAGTCCATGAAGTGAAAGCAAGTTTGTTAGAGAAGTAAAGAGACAAAACTTCTTCGAGAAGAAACTCCATAGGCACAGCAGCCCCGAGAGCTGCCGGTTGCCCACTTTTATGGTTGTTATGATATGCTGAATAAGGGTTGGATTATTCATGCCTCCCCTTTCTAGAAGATGGCCGGTGACTTCCTGACGTTGCCATGGCATTGTAAACCGTCTTGGTGCTGGCGGGAGGGTAGCTGTGAGGGTGCCCAGAGCTCACTCTCATGGCCGGCTTGGCTTTGGCGGGATTTGGCCGGCTTCTTCACTGCAGCCTGTTTCATCAGCAGGGTCTTTATGACCCGTGCCTTGTGCCGACTGTGATTAAGAATGCCTTACCCATCTGGAAATGCAGCCCAGTAGGTTTCAGCCTCATTTTACCCAACTCCTATTCAAGATGGAGTTGCACTGGTTCAGATGCCTCTGACCCTACTTGTGTGTGAGTTATGTATTTGCTGCATAGCAAACCGCTGCAAAACTTAGTGTCTTAAAACAGCAGCTATTTATTCAGCCACGATTCCGCAGACTCGCCGTTTCGCTGGCCCAGCCGGTCGGTGCCGGTGTCAGCTGGGCTCCCTCAAGTGTCTGTGGTCCGCTTCCAGGTGAGCTGAGTGCCGGGTGATTGCAGTTGGCCTCAGCTGGGGGTCGCGTCTGTCTTCCACGTGATCTTTTTCTTCCAGAAGGCTAGCCTGGGCCTGTTCGGGTGGCAGCGAGGCAGGGCTGTAGCGGGTGCCTGAGCTCAGCGGGCACAGCCTCACTTCTGGATTTTTCTTGGCTGAAGAAGTCACAGAGCCAGTTCCGACTTAAAGGGAAGGAAAACTGACTTCTTTGAGACGATGAACTGCAAAGGTACGTTGCAAAGGAGCAGGGCTGCACGGAGAAGAACTGAGGACACTCTTGCAGACGGTCTATGTTTTTGGCCTGGCGTAGCCACTCGGAAGCACTTGGCTTCTCTGAGTCCAACAAGTGTCAGATTTAGCCAGTATCTTGGAAAATCTTCCAAAGAAGAGAACCTTTCTCTCTGGTTCCCTGTCCTTCCCATCTCCTATTCCCTGCTCCCTCCACTTCGTTGTGACCCAAGCGGGCGGCCTGCTGCTGCTGTGAGCACCCGGGTCCTCTTCAATGGGCGACGCATCCTGGGCGCCCCCCATTCTCCTGAGCACCTTGTATAAGGCAGACCCCACGCCCGGCAGGACCAGGCAGGGAGCAAGAAAGACGCGATTCTCGTTCTCCGGTGGGAAAGATGGGCGTTTGCTAGAAACTACGAGTGGTGGTAGTCACAAAGGCAGGCAGGATTGAGGCACAGGTAACAGAGGGCACCTGCCTCGTTGAGGACCTGGCGTTGAAGCTGAGACCTAAGGGGTGGTAGGAAGTGGTGTTGTCACCACAGAGGAGGTGGCAGCGACGGTGTGGGGCCCCGAGAAGGTGCGGGGGAGGGAATGTGCACCAGGGCCCTGCAGGAAACGGCATGGTGTTTGGGGAAGTGGGAGAGGACAGGCTGGCTCGGTGAGGGATGGCAGAGGTGTGCCCGATCAGGTCTCCTGGGGCTGGGGAGCCAAGGTGCTTTCCCAAGAGTTAAGTGGAAAGCTGTTGAAGGGTTACAAACGGGAGAGAAGTGACCCAATTTACTTTATTTTAAAAAAAAATTTATTTATTTATTTATTTTTGAGACAGAGTCTCGCTCTGTTGCCCAGGCTGGAGTGCCACGGTCCAATCTCTGTTCACTGCAACCTCTGCCTCCTGGGTTCAAGCTAGTCTCCTGCCTCAGCCTCCTGAATAACTCGGACTACAGGCACGCGCCACCATGCCTGGCTAATTTTTGTATTTTAATTTTAGTAGAGAAAGGGTTTCACCATGTTGGCAAGGTTGGTCTCGAACTGCTGACCTTGTGATCCGCCCGCCTTGGCCTCCCAAAGTGCTGGGATTACAGGCATGAGCCACCGTGCAATATACTTTTTAAAATCACCCTGGGCTGCATAGATACTACATTTAGAGGCGTGCAAGACTGGACGTGAAATTCCTTCCATTCTCTGTCATCGAAACATCCTGCTCAGCAGGGTGTGGGGAAGAAAGCCATCCGATGACACTGAACTCACTGAAGTTACTGAGGACCTTGTCCGTGGTATTTGTGTCTTGGAAACCTCTGAGCTGCGTGTTCTGGAATGTCCTCTCAGCCTGTGAGTGCACAGTGGGCACAGGGAGCTGGTGCCCAGGGAGGGGAGGGAGCTGCCACTGCCAGCTGCCCAGTGCAGCCCCCATTCATTCTGACCTGGCTGGCCTGCTGGCAGGGGTGGTGAGGGGCTCCCCTAGCTGTGCGAGTCCTCAGGCAGCCCTTGCAAGTGGCTCACTTCAGAGGGGCCGGTGCCCGGCGGTGGCCTCTTGGGATCTCGGGGCAGGTCTCATCTGCCTCACTTCTCCCTTGTTGATTTCCCCCACTGGGCGCTATTTTACCTTTTCACTGGATGTTACTTAAAAAATGTGGTAACGCACCAACGCCTTTCACTGCACTGGGCACCTGGTTTTCTGGGGGACACAGAGGTCCCTTCTGGTGCCGCCTCCCAGGAGCCTCTTCAGGCAGCGCTTCTCAGACTTCACTGAACTCTGCTGGAGGCAGCTGGCAGGTCACTGTCGGTGGAGTCGGCCAAACGCGTGTCTGCCAGGCCGTTTCCCTTGCACCTTCCCGGGGTTCTCAGTGGGTCGCAGAGGCAATGCAGTAACGACACAGCTTCTTCCTAACGAAACGTTCGCGGCTCCTCTCTGGCCAACAGTTCAGCAACCTGGTGGCCCACACTGCTCCTGTGCTGTCCCTGAATTTCAACGTTCAGAGTTTTCTTCAAAGCCCAGGTCTGCTTATCAGTCATGTTCAATATTAGGTTACTTACAGAATGAAGTCATTATCTTTAACGTTTAATAACCGTGCCACAAAGATAATACGATAAAATCCGAGAAATGTAATTTAGGAGGCTTTTGACTCAAGTCTTGTGGGTGCATGTGTGTTTAATCTTTCCTAATCCTGTCCCCAAGGCTAAGCAAAACCTTGTTTTCGCTCCGTCTTCGACTTAGTTTGTCTCGTAGCTTTCTGTTTTTGTGTGGCTGTGTCCTGATGGATGTGTTTTGGTGGTGGCTGAGTCTGGGGATCTGGGAGCAGGGGTGGTGCTGATATTGACACACCTCGAGCCTGGACTGTGCTGCAGGAGGGGTGGACGGCAGCAGGCAATGCTGTGGGCTTAGACCCCTGCACGACATGGCTTTGGTCAGGTATGGGGAACAAACGACCACGTGGGCTCCGCCCTTGTCACAAAGCAACAACGTGCCCAGATCTGATTCCCCCAACCCTGGAGGAATCAGGTCTTTGAAGATAGAATTGAGCCTCGGCCGGGCGCGGTGGCTCACGCCTGTAATCCCAGCACTTTGGGAGACCGAGGCGGGTGGATCACGAGGTCAAGAGATAGAGACCATTCTGGCCAACATGGTGCTACCCCATCTCTACTAAAAATACAAACATTAGCTGGGTGTGGTGGCAAATGCCTGCAATCCCAGCTACTTGAGAGGCTGAGACAGGAGAATTGCTTGAATCCAGGAGGTGGGGGCTGCAGGGACCCCAGAACGTGCCACTGCACTCCAGCCTGGGCAACAAGAGCAAAACTCCATCTAAAAAAAAAAAAAAAAAAAAAAAAATTGAGCCTCACAGCAGACCGCTCCTGGTAGTGAAGAGATTCTTGGGGTAAAAGCCTGGCTCTAAAGAAGGAAGATTGTTTCCTTCCTTCCTTCCTATTTTTTTTTTTTGTTTGTTTCGGAACATGCGTAAAATTGCCTTTAGTCATTTTGCTGTGTCTTCTTGGAAGAAGCATGAGTATGAGCGAGTCTGAATTTGCAGGTTGAAACCCTGATTTCCCACGGGCAGAATCCCGAAATGAGGCTGTTGGACTGTTTTGAGCTCTTCCTTTAAGGAATACAGACCATAATGGTGGCTCTGTTTGGTATCCTGAGGGGCTGTGGACAGGGAGGCTGGGGCAAGGTTCATAAAACACTGAGAGGTTTTTCAGAGAAAGGCGCTACAGAAATGGAGGGCTGAGTTGCATTGGAAGCCTCCCACGGGTCTCCAGGCTCTCATTTCCCTCCAAGTCATAAAGTGAGAGGATCCGTTACAAGGCTCCCCTCCCCTCCCCCTTCTCTCTCATTCTGTTCTCAAGGCAAGAACCGAGGCGTGGGGGTCTAACTCTCCAGGACAGTCCTTCCACGGTTCACCTGCACACTGCCCTGTTACGTCGTCGAAGGAGCTGGATAGCTTTCCTTTCAAAATTTTACAATGACTCCTTTCCTCTTTCTGAATTGCTTGATGAGTTGACTTGTCTTCCTCAAAGTTGGTAATATTTCCCTTGAACGATGGAAAACTGAATCGGGTACGGAGCAGGCTTTTGGTTTTTCATCTAAATGATTGAATTTCTTTTTTGGGTCTAGCTATATTAGGAGTAGAGAGAAGAGAATTTTCAGAGGTGGAGGTGAGGAAAGGGTTCACGCTAGTTTTTTAATTTTTTTCTGAGACAGAGTCTTGCTGTGGCACCCAGGCTGCTGGACTCTGCCTGCTGGGTTCAAGCGATTCTCCTGCCTTAGCCTCCCAAGTAGCTGAGATTACAAGCGCCCACCATTACACTTGGCTAATTTTTGTATTTTTAGTAGAGACAGGGTTTCACCATGTTGGCCAAGCTGGTCTTGAACTCCTGACCTCAAGTGATCCACCCGCCTCGGCCTCCCAAAGTGCTGGGTTTACAGGCGTCAGACACTGCACCCAGCCAAGTTCTTGAAGAAGATATTCTTGAGGGAGCCAGGTTTGAGTTCCATGGATGCTTCAGTGTTGGACTGCTCTCATGTTTCCATAAGTATAGCCTTGTTTCCTTCAACTCACGGGAAAAAATTGCAGAGTTAGGGCCTGTATAGAATGTGAAATCAATCAAGACATAAATAATGAAGCATACAGATTTTTTTTTTTAGTTATTTGGAATGGAGAGAAAGTATCCCTTTTCAAACATTAGCTGTAACTTCATACCTCCTAGGAAAATGTTTCCATACATGATTAGTTAAAAATTTTAGCTGAATTAATTAGATACTGCAGTTTAACAAATGGTCAGTTCAGTCCATTTTTAAATGGAGTTTTCCTAGAATGGAACCAGTTGACTGCTTGACTCAACTGGCCATTTGTGTGATACAGACGCAGGTCTGGAGTAATAAGCTTGAACTCGGCAGTGACCGACGGCTAAGATCACGTTTAAGGAAGACAGGGAGAGCTCTACCATGGATCCGTATCATGAGTTCCTCTCATCGGATCCACATCATCAGCTCATTAGTAAATGAAATCGCAATCCCTGCCCCTCACGAGACATCTGATCACATTCACTGGTGTTTTCAGTCTGTGTTGAAAAGCGGAGGAGATGTGGACGCTTTTGCACACATGGTGAGCCAGGAAGGAGGTGATGAGTGAACTTGGCAGAGATCACTCGAACGTTAGAGGTAATGATTCTGTTGAGTATTTTCTTGAGTCCTTAGTGGATATATTACTTCTCATGGACTTGAACTAATTGGAAGTAAGATATTGTGTAAGATATCTTACTTAGATATCTTAAGTAAGATATTCTGTTTAGAACTAGGTGGAAAAGATTCTTCCGTCTAGTTCTGAGCACACCGGATTTGCCTGAGAAACTCTTTGGACTGAGCTCTGAGGGTGACGTGGCCTAGGTGGGTTTGCCTTGACCGGGTGACCTTGGGAAGGAGGAGGTGTGCATGGGTGTCACGCAGCTCTGGTTCACGCTTGAACGTACGTGGACACCTCTGTGCCTCTCTGCTGTTCATCTCTGTACCCTTGCCTCAAGCATAATGTTTATCACGTGGTAGTGTTGAGTCAGTGTTGAGAGTTTGGTGGTTTGCCGGCCTGAGGTGCTTAGAGTTTGTCGAATTGTTGTATGTGCTGCCAGGACCTATGACTTCGGGGAAGGAAGCCTTAGGGTTCAGGAAGCTTGTATGTTTTGTTTTCTTACGGGCCAGAAGTTTTGTCTTTTATTTATTTATTTATTTTCTTATGGGCTAGGAAATTTCCCCAAGGGGAACTCATTGAGCAAGGATGTACAGTGTGACTTATGGCGCTCCCCACTTAGGAGCAAGTCACTGGTGTCTGTCTTCTCACGGGTCCTGTGCTGAAGAACCGTCTCACCAGCTGACACCGCTTATTAAGACATTCTGTACCTCCGTGACTACAAGATCAGGGCGTGCTTAGAACCAGAGGCGGGCACAGCAGTGCGGAGACGTGGGTCGTAATCTGAGTGCGGGCGTAAGGGCTCCGACACAGGTGCCACCAGCAGCTGCTGGAGTGGCTTTGCAGCTGCACAGCATGTGCCATGGTCGCCCAGTCGAGGACTGTCCCTGCAGGCTTCAGGCCGCAGCTCCCGTGCGTCCACCTCGCCGTGGGGTGCCCGGCATGGGAGGCTGGGAGCAAAGTCCTTGCTCAGAAAGTTGGCTTTACTTTTCCCTCTTCCATGTATGTCCTCGCCTTTGTGAACTCTGTCACTTGTCTAGAATGCCACCCCCTCTGCTCCCTGTTGATTCACACCCGCCACTTTCCTCCGGAAGTCAGTCAGCATTCAGCGCTTCACAGATCCGTTCTGTGGCCTCCTCCCGTACCATCCTAACTGTAGTTTTTCCACACACAACTTGTGAGTGCCCCGAGCCCCTGCACGTGTGTTCTGACTTTTTAGCTCGCGTGCTTAGGAGCAGCCCAGCCCTCCTTTGTGCATTGACTGCAGCAAGCAGGCTGATCTTCCCAAAGCTGATGGTATGAACTGCGTTACACAGACTGTCAGTTTCGGAGGTTCTGTTTGATTCTCAAAGTAACTCTGTGAAGGCTGGGTGCAGTGGCTCATGCCTGTAATCCCAGCACTTTGGGAGGGCAGAATGGATGGATCACCTGAGGTCAGTAGTTCGAGACCAGCCTGGCCAACGTGGTGAAACCCTGTCTCTACTAAAAATACAAACATTACACGGGCATGATGGTGTGCACCTGTAGCCCCAGCTACTTGGGAGCTGAGGCAGGAGAATTGCTTGAACCCTGGAGGTGGAGGTTGCAGCGAGCCAAGATCTCCAGCCTCTGTGAAGAGTGAGATTGGGTCTCAAAAAAAAAGAAAAAAAAAAAAAAAAAAAAGGAAAAAAACCCTCTATAGGGGCAATTTTTATTTTCATTGTTACAGATGATGACACTTAACTTCAGAGAGGTCAGGTGACTTAGCTAAGGTCACACAGCCAAGTGGAAGGTGGAGGTGGGTTTTGAGTCTTTGTCTGCTGATTCCATGTCCATTGCTCTTTCTACTACCATGCACTGTCTTTTTGATTGGCTGATTCAATAACTTCTGCCTTCAAAAATTAGACTCACAATTTTTTTTTTAAGAAAAGCCTTCCTTAGGAGGAAATGTCTTCTGAGAAGCTGTAATTTTTTTAAGAAAATAATTTGAGGCCGGGCGCGGTGGCTCAAGCCTGTCATCCCAGCACTTTGGGAGGCCGAGGCGGGTGGATCACGAGGTCGAGAGATCGAGACCATCCTGGTCAACATGGTGAAACCCCATCTCTACTAAAAATAGAAAAAACTAGCTGGGCATGGTGGCACGTGCCTGTAATCCCAGCTACTCAGGAGGCTGAGGCAGGAGAATTGCCTGAACCCAGGAGGCGGAGGTTGCGGTGAGCCGAGATCGCGCCATTGCACTCCAGCCTGGGTAACAAGAGCGAAACTCCGTCTCAAAAAAAAAAAAGAAAATAATTTGAGAAAATTATTTTAATTTTAAGAAAATAATTAGAGAAGAGGAGTAGGCTCTGCCTAAGGACAAAGGTATTACTTAGTCCTTTATCAAACGTTTAAGGGTCTGCTCCGTACTGTGCTGGTTGACGGAAATGGGAATAGGGTCAAGTGAGGACGTGGGTCCTGTCCTCCCGGAACCCATAGCCTTGTGGCTTAGATTGGGACACCGTGGTGGCAGAGGTCTTGTGTGCTTGCGAATCTGAAAGGCTGATGCCTAATGTTCTTTTCTATTTGTTTTTGAGATGGAGTCTCGCTCTGTCGCCCAGGCTGGAGTGTAGTGGCGTGATCTCAGCTCACTGCAGCCTCCACCTCCCAGGTTCAAGTGATCCTCCTGCCTCAGCCTCCAGAGTAGCTGGGATTACAGGCGTGTGCCACCACTTCCAGCTAATTTTTGTGTTTTTAGTAGAGACAGGGTTTCACCATGTTGGCCAGGATGGCCTCGAACTCCTGACTTCAGGTGATCTGCCTGCCTTGGCCTCCCAAAGTGCTGGGATTACAGGAGTGAGCCACTGTGCCCAACCCTAATATTCTAACTCACAAGGAATCTTTACCTGTATTCACTATGCGTAGGCTAATACTATACAAATATTGGTTTCTAGAGCCCATTGCTGAATGAAGAGATAAAATGTGGTCTGCGCACACAATGGGACATTCTTCGGTGTGGGAAAGGAATAACATGAACCTTGCAGAAATTGTGCCAAGTGAAGTAAGCTCAACACAAAAGGACAAACATCGTATGGTTTTGCTTATGTGATAGGCAAAATCATAGAGGAAGAACGTAAAATAGAGGTGGTCAGTGGCTAGAGGGAGGGAGAATGGGTGCAGAGTTTCAGTTTGGGAATGTGAAGAAGTTCTGGATATGGATATTGGTGATGATTGCAAAACAGTGCATTGACCATTGCATTCATGTATTTAATGCTCTTGAACTGTACACCCCAAAATGGTTAAATCGGTAAACTTCATGTCACGTATACCACACAGAAAATCAATTTTCAGATTATTGTCAGCTATGCTGAGACATGCCATTGAGGCAGGAGGACGATGGGAGTGGTCATAGCCGTCTGTGGAAAGCAGAAGAGCAGAAGAGACCCCTCATGTCACCAATTAGCTCTCAGAATCCGGAAAACATCAGGGAAGAGCAGCCTCCGCTGCCCCATCCGCGAGCTGTTTCACTAGCATTCCAAACAGTTCTGGCAAGGGTGGCAAAGCTAGACCAGGATCTGGGTAACTTTCACAGTTGATTGGGTAAGGAGCAGCACTGTTCTCAGAGAAATGAGAACATGTGTCTTGGAAGGCTGCCTCAGCTTAATGTTCCACGCGATCCAGGAGGCCAGATGGCATTTTATGTCGTTTTCACAACTGTGATTTTGGATTGATTACTAAACCTGTTTGTGTTCCTAGCCCGGCTCACTGCCTCCCGCCTGCCTTTTAGCGTCCCCGTCATTCCTGGAGCTCGGGTTGAACAGGCGTATTGTGTTTCTTCTGTTCCTTATTATGACTACGCTGGTGCGAGCCTTGACTACCTTCAGCTCTATTTGCTGCCCAGAGTCTAGTGTAGAAAATAAAATCCTTTTTCCAATAAGTATGAGCAAATGAAAGCCTGTCACGTTGCGTTTATATCCAATTCTTGATTTTTTTTTTCTTTTTTGAGTTTGGGTTCCCCTCATGATGGGTTGCAAAAGGAAAGGGGAATTTCTGATGTCCTGCCGGCTTTTCCTCACCCAGCTGACCTTCTACCGTCAGATGGTGGTTTCATAGGAAAGGCAAATTAATTTTACATCTAATGCAAGAAATACACAATTAGGAAGATTGTATTAAAAATTAAGTAGTTTGCAAAATATTTTAGGATTTTCAAATTACTTTTGCATAAATAACTTCTTCCAGTTCTTACAATGGTCTAGAGCCAGAGTCTAGCAGGTGTCTCCCTCTCCTGGGAGGAAACGGAGGCTCAGAGATGGTGGGGGCGTGCCCGAGGTTGCCCGACTCACATTGGTCAGAGCTGGATTTGGAGAGCTTATCTGCTGGGTCCGCATCCAGAATGCTTTCTACCATTCTGCTATGCCAGCTGGACGGGAAAAATCCCGTCAGAGTAAATAATATGGGCAATATCTGCCATTTTGAGCAACTTACCAGGCCAGTTGTTAAATAAGTCACAGTGACCATTGGACCTTTGCTTTGACCCTTTGTAGTTTAGTAACTCTCGTGACTGATGGTTGATTTAATAGGCTGGAAAGTGAGTCAGGGATTGTGGGGAGAGACTGGGAGGTTCTTGGGAACATCTCTGCTGACCTCTTGAACGGGGCTTCCGTTCTTCCAGCAAGGAAGGGAGGATCACGGATGTCGCAAAATGTGCTTCTGTGAAGCCCTTCAGAGACTTCTAGTAGTTTCAGTGAACAGATAATGTCCCACTGCCTTGCTGAAATCCTGGTATGGCTTGAGGAGCAAGTTTATCTCAGTCATTTTTCTGTTTCTAGTGCTTGGCCCAGATCTTGACCTAATAGGAACTCAGCAACTATTTGCTGAGTGGAATCTCCAAAGATAGCAGTTTCTTCTTGTAGGGAATTAGAGTCTATTGATTTGCCCAGTGCAAGTTCATTTTATTAAGATATCTTGTTCGGGCATGGTGGCTCATGCCTGTAATCCCAGCACTTTGGGAGGCTGAGGTGAGTGGATCATCTGAGTTCAGGAGTTCAAGACCAGCCTGGCCATCATGGTGAAATGCCATCTCTACTAAAAATACAAAAATTAGCCAGGCATGGTGATGGGTACCTGTAATCCCAGCTACTCAGGAGACTGAGGCAGGAGAATCGCTTGAACCTGGAAGGTGGAGGTTGCAGTGAGCTGAGATCTCACCTCTGCACTCCAGCCTGGGTGACGAGTGAGGCTCTGACTCAAAAAAAAAAAAAAAAAAAAAAAAAAACAACCAGCTTCAGCTGTGTGTTTATATAAATGAACAGGTAGGTAGTAGATGGAAGTGGCTGCGGGACCAAAGTCTGGCGTAACTGCTTAGTTCTACTCTGGGGGTTGGACCCAGAAGAATTCTTGAACTTGGCCTGGAGTCCCAAGTCGAGCCAGCTCATTACTTCTACCCTTCCTTTTTAAAACGGGTTTTCTCTCTTTGGTTCAAGTTCCTCTAAAAACACAATCATTGTCCCTTCATTGATAGAGGCACAAATGAATTTTGTTTTTTTTTAGGTGGAGTCTCGCTCTGTTGTCCAGGCTGGGATGCAGTGACGCAATCTTGGCTCCCTGTAACCTCCGTCTCTCAGGTTCAAGCGATTCTCCTGCCTCGGCCTCCCGAGTCGCTGGGATTACAGGCGCCTGCCACCTCACCTGGCTAATTTTTGTATTTTTAGTGGAGACAGGGTTTTGCCATGTTGGCCAGGCTGGTCTCGAACTCCTGACCTCAGGTGGTTCCCCTGCCTCGGCCTCCCAAAATGCTGGTATTACAGGCGTGAGCCACCATGCCCGGCCAAGGCACAGATGAGTTTAAGCCTCATTGAAATGACAGTGGCCTGCTGTGGCTCTACTGTGGCTTCTCCGGGCCACTTCCTTCTCCCACCTTCCTGCGCTGCGCTGGCGTGGAGGTCGGGGCTCCCTGGCCAGGCTGCTGTGGGTTATTACAGCCATATATCTTGGAACAGAGCTCGAGCAGGGATCATCCTGTTTCCTGCTGGAATTGATTTTCTGTCCAATTTTCATTTCCTATTGTGTGTTTCTTTGGGGTCAGAGCAGTTTTGTCAGACAAAAGCAGGGCTTTTTGTTGTGGAGACATTCCTGGCTTCTCTTCGGCAGTGTGTTTATATAAACGGGCAGCCGGGCAGTGCGTGAAAGTAGCTGCCCGGCCGCAGTCTGGCTGAGCTGCTTTGTTGCACTCTGGGGGTCGGACCCAGTAGAATTCTTGGACTTGGCCTGGAGTCCCAGGTCACCCTGTCGGCGGCCCTTTTTCCTAACTTGTGGGCATGTCTTCATCTGTCAGGTGGGCTTCATTCTCGGAAGCCCGCATCAGAGAGCTCTTCAGCAGAGAGAAAATGTTACATTGCCATGACCATTTCAAACGCTTACACGAGGCGAATCTGGTTCAAAGCTTAGCAGCCTGCGGGTGAACGGCAGAAGGTCAGTGGGATCTCAAATCCCTGGTCAAGCCCTGTGCCTTCCAGACCCAATTATTTACCAATAGATGTTAGGGTTGCAACCTCCAGATCATTCAGCAGTTGAGATGTGTGGAAACCGTATCTCCAGCACCTAGACAGGCTAAGCAGGATCAGCCCCAGTGGCCGTTCACTTTCAGCGTCCTCAGAACCCACTCTTGTTTCAGTCCTTCCATCCGTTCCCATTGTTGGCCGTCAGCGTTGTAACCCAGTGGAACAGCAGTGTTCGTAAACTTTGCTGCTCCATCGTCCGAAATGAAGAATTTGGTTTTCTCTGTTGTCACAACTTACACGAGTGCGTCTTTAGCAGCTGCTTTCCCATGATCTCGCCCGTGTGCATGATGTACACAACATCAACCTATTTGCTGTTTCACAGGCAAGGTCCTGTTTGCTGATGTGGAAGCAGAGCGGCAGGGTTACGTCTGTCAGTACTCGTCCGAAAAATCTCGCATGTATTTACTGTGATGCTGTAAGTGGTGCCAGCTGTTTTTGGCCCCATTAATCTCTTCTTGGGAGAGAAAGCTCATAATAGGGTGAAGACATCAAAGGACTTGTTTTGGGATGATTTCTAGAACGTGAGAGTTGTACAGTGCACTTACATGTCCAGATAAATTGAGTCATAGCATCTAGTTTTATGCAACTAAAATTGGACATTGTATTGTTTGGATGGAGTGTTGAAGGTAGGTGGTTTCTGGACAGAGTGTTGAAGATAGGTGGTTTCTGGATAGAGTGTTGAAGGTAGGTGGTTTCTGGACAGAGTGTTGAAGGTAGGTGGTTTCTGGACAGAGTGTTGAGATAGGTGGTTTCTGGATAGAGTGTTGAAGGTAGGTGGTTTCTGGATAGAGTGTTGAAGGTAGGTGGTTTCTGGATAGAGTGTTGAAGGTAGGTGGCATCTGGATAGAGTGTTGAGATAGGTGGTTTCTGGATAGAGTGTTGAAGGTAGGTGGTTTCTGGACAGAGTGTTGAAGGTAGGTGGTTTCTGGACAGAGTGTTGAGATAGGTGGTTTCTGGATAGAGTGTTGAAGGTAGGTGGTTTCTGGATAGAGTGTTGAAGATAGGTGGTTTCTGGACAGAGTGTTGAGATAGGTGGTTCCTGGACAGAGTGTTGGGATAGGTGGTTTCTGGATAGAGTGTTGAAGGTAGGTGGTTTCTGGATAGAGTGTTGAAGATAGGTGGTTTCTGTACAGAGTGTTGAGATAGGTGGTTTCTGGATAGGGTGTTGAAGGTAGGTGGCTTCTGGATAGAGTGTTGAAGATAGGTGGTTTCTGGACAGAGTGTTGAGATAGGTGGTTTCTGGACAGAGTGTTGAAGGTAGGTGGTTTCTGGATAGAGTGTTGAAGATAGGTGGTTTCTGGATAGAGTGTTGAAGGTAGGTGGCATCTGGATAGAGTGTTGAGATAGGTGGTTTCTGGATAGAGTGTTGAAGGTAGGTGGTTTCTGGACAGAGTGTTGAAGGTAGGTGGTTTCTGGACAGAGTGTTGAGATAGGTGGTTTCTGGATAGAGTGTTGAAGGTAGGTGGTTTCTGGATAGAGTGTTGAAGATAGGTGGTTTCTGGACAGAGTGTTGAGATAGGTGGTTCCTGGACAGAGTGTTGGGATAGGTGGTTTCTGGATAGAGTGTTGAAGGTAGGTGGTTTCTGAACAGAGTGTTGAGATAGGTGGTTTCTGGATAGGGTGTTGAAGGTAGGTGGCTTCTGGATAGAGTGTTGAAGATAGGTGGTTTCTGGACAGAGTGTTGAGATAGGTGGTTTCTGGATAGAGTGTTGAAGATAGGTGGTTTCTGGACAGAGTGTTGAGATAGGTGGTTTCTGGATAGAGTGTTGTAGGTGGTTTCTGGATAGAGTGTTGAAGATAGGTGGTTTCTGAACAGAGTGTTGAGATAGGTGGTTTCTGGATAGGGTGTTGAAGGTAGGTGGTTTCTGGATAGAGTGTTGAAGGTGGTGGTTTCTGGATAGAGCGTTGAAGGCAGGTGGTTTCTGGATAGAGTATTGAGGTAGGTGGTTCCATGCATTCAGCAGCAAGGACGTTAACAGCTTTCTCATTACCATCCTCGCCTCCTCCCTCTTTTTTCTGTGTCACAGAAGCAGTAAGAAACTTTGAGAAATTTCCCAACGTATCAGGTAATTTGTTACTTCTTCTAAAACATAAGTAAGTACATGGTAATAGAAATGGCAAATGGATATTTACATGGTGATTAGGAAATCCAGGCAGTTTGCATTCTGTTCTTCGTTGTACTTGTAACACATCCAGTGGCCTTGCACACGTTTCTTTACTTTGCTACACCTGAATTCCCTTATCTGCTGCAAAATGAAATTGTTGAACTAAATTAAATGTTCTTAAAGATCTTTTCCAGCCCTGACATTGAACTCAGTACATCAACTTACATGTTTCATTTGCACAATCTTAGCAGAATTTATTGGGATTTGTTAATTGTTTCCATCTGGCTAATTATTGCTTGCACATCAGAAGAATATCTAACCATAGTAGTTTCTTATATTAACTAAAGGTGCTGTGAAGGTAACGTGGAATTCCCCCAAAATCAAAACTAAAAGAAACTTCTCCTTTAGCGTAAGCACTGGTAAAAGTTACATAAGGCGCCCTAGCTGCACTGGCCCTTCTGCCCTCTTCAGCAAGTCTGCCTGAGGTGCACAGAATCATTACTGGCCCTTGTGCCACCAAGTGACACCCTATTTGGCTGTGGCACCACGTGAAGAGGGAAGGAGGTGCGAGACTGTGAAGGTACTGAGTACAGCTGCAGCCTCCTGCGCAGAGGAACAGCGACACGTCTCGAGTTAATAACTCTGCTGGGAAGTTTTCCAACTCCACCATCGTCTTCCCTGCTTCAACAAGGATCCCGGGGGGAGCTCGCAGATTTGCAGATCTCCTCGCACTAAGGAAAAATAAAGAAGCCTTCCAGCTCCAGGAGTATAAACCAGCCACAGACTCAGGGGGCACATTTTGCACTGTCTTCTGGTGAAGAAAAAGTACTAATAACAAATAGGTCTGTTGGGGTTTCAGATGGACCCCAGTCTCATTCTTTTGTGATGGCAGGTAGCGAGGTTTTGAGACATTCCCTCCAGAGATGGTTCTAAACATGGAGACCCATCGCTATCCAGGCGTTCCCCAAATCCTCTCTGATCAATCCAGTTGCTAAACAAGACCAGAACAAGGCTGAGTAGTTGATGGAGCGTGCTTCTGTGAATTGCCTTGTGATCGGGGAATCAGGAGGACATTTTTATTCATTCTGACCTATGAAACAAAATGCAGTTGGTGTCATTTTAGATTTGGCTCTTGAATTCTCAGAAATACTTGCCTTCACTGACTCTGAGGAGGAAGGATCCCACCTCTTTGGATGTCTCTGGGAAGTTGCTTTATTGATTCTTCACCAGTTTGCAGACAGGCCCAAGTCTACATAAAATTCAGATGTAGCCTAATCTTGTAAGCTTTTCTTCTCTCTCTCTCTCTCTCTCTCTCTCTGTCTCTCTCTCTCTGTCCGTCTGTCCGTCCCTCCATCCATCTGTCTACCTACCTACCTCAGCCTCCCAGGTGGTTGAGGCTGCAGTGAGCTATGATCACACCACTGCACTTCAACCTGGGTGATTGATGATTGCACCACTGCACTCCAGGCTAGGTGACAGATCGAGACCCTGTCTTTAAAACAGAAAGTTCTTATGAGAGGTCTCAGTGCAGAAATGGTTTCCTCCTGCCCATTGTGCCAAGTTGCCCAGGCCCAGAGGTTGTGTCATGATATAAATGTGCTGTGTGGTGTCCAGCACCAGAAGTGTGGGTGTAGTGGAGGAAAAAGATGTGGAGCCAGGAGCTGGACGTGGAAACGTTTTTAAACTAGACATTTTAAAAAATGGCCTCCCCATGCTAGAGAAAGGACTGAATGAGATTTCTGTTTTCTCTCTAAAAACTGATGTAACAAAATTCTTGTCATGGGAAGAGAAATCAAAGAGTATACTGACAAAATATGTAGGAAAATCTAAAGCGCAGGGACAAAGGAAAAAATGGACTTGGACTGTATCAAAAGGAAAGCCTTTTTTTTTTTGCTGCAAATGGTACCATCCAGAAAATGACAAAAGCAACCCACAGAATGGGAGAAAATTTTTGCAAATCATATACTTGATAAATAACCTGTACCCAGAATATGTGAAAGACTCTTGCAGCTCAATAATAAAAAGACAAGTCAGTTATAAAAATGAGTGAAAGATTTGAATAGACATTTCTCCAAAGAAGATACACAGATGGCTGATAGGCACACGAAGAGACACTCAGCAGCATCGGCTATCTGGAAGACACGAGTCGAAACTGCAATGAGAGACCACTCATTCACACTCGCGTGGCTAGAATAAAAAAGATAAACAGTATGAAGTGTTGGTGAGGATGTGGAGAAATTGAATCCTTAGGCACTGCTGGTGAAAGTGTGAAATGATACAGCCACTGTGGAGAAGAACTTGGCACTTTCTCAGAGAGTTAAACATCATGGTATCATATGACCCAACAGTTCTTCACTTGTTATGTACCCAAGGGAAATGAAAAAAATATGTGTCCACAAAAACTTATCCATGAATGTTTATAGCAACATTATTTATGATAGCCCCCAAACAGAAACAATTCAAATGTCTGTCAACTGAAAAATGGATAAACAAAATGTGGCGTGATCTATATAACGGAATATTACTTGGCAGTGAAAAGAAATGAAGTGTGGTTCATCCATTGAAACATTATGGTAAGTGAAAGAAGCCAGACACAAAAGATAACATACCGTATGATTCCATTTATATCAAATGTCCAGAAGAGGCAAATCCGCAGATACAGTAAGTAGATGAGTGGTTGGCAGGGGCTGAATTGGGACGTGGCGGCTAATGCATATGGAATTTTAGGAGAGAATGAAATGTTCTAAAGCTGATGATGGTTGCACAGCCCTGTAAATATCCTAAAAAGCACAGAACCGTACAGTTTAGATGGATGAATTATATTTCAATAGGGCTGTTTTAAACATGTTGAAAAACACAGGTATGTGTCTGTGCTCTAAAGTTCATCCATTGCTTCCTAAAGTCTAAACTCTGCAGGTTGGCTTCTAAGGCCTTTTATTTATACGGAATCCTTCCCCACCCTCATCTATACGTCTGTAAACCTTACGTGTTACTCAAATGCCATACTTGGTCATACTGGACATGTCTTCTCCTTCCAGAAAGATATTCCTTCATCCCTCATATAGGCCTTAGCATCGCCTTCCTTGTGCTGGATTTGTTTCTGTATCTGTCCTATTACCTCTATCTGATTGAGAGCCCTTTAAGGCTGGGATGTCCGCTTGCTCACATTAGCATCCTTCAGGACAGCTGACCCGCAATCTGATCTGACTGGTACATGATAAATTTGTATCGCTGGATAGAATGAATGGGTTGTGAAATTATTAGAAGTGATCCCAGACCGGCGACCGTTTTTACTGATCGCTTTCACAAGTGTCTTTCAAGAACAACGCAGCATCAAAGAGACCCTCAAAACTCTGTGCAGGGTATTATTATTATCTGTAACCCTGGTAACTGTTCAAATCAGTGTCAATTAACTTTTGGCGGCACGCTCAAGGTTGCTTATCATCTACATTAGTTTGTCGGATGAGGTAATGCACTTTTTCTGGGTACAGTTGTCTTGGAAGAGATTGGCAGCGTTTCCTGGTTGTAAACAAAACCGTCTCGTATGCCGGCCGTGACAAAGCCTGGCTGGGACGCCAGAAGCTCTGTGAAAACACTTCAGTCCATTTCAGCGAGGAGGAATTGTGATCTGGTAAATAAATTAGTGTTCAGCTGTGTTCCTGAGCTCCTCTGCTAATGAATGGGCCCCAGCGACTTTTTTGTCCTGGGTGTTAAGCTCCTAATATCTATTCAAGTTGAACGTAAAGCTCATTTTCTCTAGAAATCTTTGTTTAAAAACAGGATTTTCTCAGTAGATACATTTATTAAATTAAAAATATTTCAAATACATAGAGAGTGTTGTAACAAAATCACTGCCTGTGTGGAATAAATGCCGGCTTTTTGTCATATCGGCTTTGGATTTTTATTTAGCTGAGGACCATTTCGAAGATAGCTGAAACATTCCTTCCCAAATCTCATTGCCCCTCCCTGCCTTTTCTCTGAAGGCACAATTGTCTTCTACCAGGAATCTTTAACGGCTTCATCTTTCAGTCCAACTTTGATGACAGTTAACTCTTGAGACCATTCTCTGTTTCAAAACTGGTCATCGACTCGTTTCTATTATTCTGAGATAATAGAATCTCCGAATTCTGTGATCTACCTTCAAGCCCATTAAATGGGAATTTTTCCCTGAGAAAGTGTAAAGCAGCCTCTGGGTAAGGGTTGGAGTATAGACCCCAAAGAGCCTTACAGAGAAACACTGGTCACCACACGCCTGAGATTCTGGGAGAAAGCGGGAGGGGTGGGAAGGCTGTGTGGCCTTGTGTTTGAAATACAGAAGTTTCGTGACACCTGGAACGTTTTTTCCTGACAAGTATGGTGACATTTAACAGGCTATCAAATTGCAGATCAAGCCAACTGATAGCAGTTTTGGAGGAAATGATAAGGCGCCAGGTAGTGGAGGGAGGAAGACTGAGTGACCTACTTGGTATATGTGCCTGTGAAGACGCGCTCATGTGTCTTCCTTACGTACATACCTGCCTTGTTCCAAAGTAAACTTGAAGTTTCTGGGTTTTTTTTTTTTGGAGATGGAGTCTCGCCCTGTTGCCCAGGCTAGAGTGCAATGGCACGATCTCGGCTCACTGCAACCTCTGCCTCCCAGGTTCAAGCGATTCTGTCTCAGCCCCCCAAGTAGCTGGGATGACAGGCACATGTCACCACTCCCGGCTAATTTTTTGTATCTTTAGTAGAGACGGGGTTTCACCATGTTGGCCAGGCTGGTCTCAATCTCCTGACCTCGTGATCCACCTGCCTTGGCCTTCCAAAGTGCTGGGATTACAAAAGTGTCTTTAAATTACATGTGTGCAGCCTGGGTAACATAGTGAGATCTCGCTTCTGCAAAATACAAAATAAAAGAACTAGCCGGGCGTGGTGGCGTGCACCTGTAGTCCCAGCTGCATGGGAGGCTGTGGTGGGAGGATCACCTGGGCTTGAGTTTGAGTTTGAGGCTGCAGTGAGCCACGATTGCACCACTTCACTCCGGCCTGGGCAACAGAATGAGACCTTGTCTTAAAAAGAAAATAAAAATGAGTGGAACAAGAAAGAATCATGAGGTGAGGAAGTGAAGAATTAGGGAAGCTGAGGATTTTCTAAGACGGGGTCAGCATATAGAGTACACACTGTGCCTTACAGATTGCATCCTGAGCGTCTCAGTAGACGGCGGGTAAAGGAATCCATGACACAATTCAGGGCTTGCGAGTTAAAAGCAAACCGGTTGCCCAAGGGAGAATGGCTATTTCCAGCTCAGATGCCTGAGAGCCATTTTTCTGAGGATGGGTTCTCACCCTTGATGGACAATCAGAACATTCTAGCAAATGTGCGTCATGCTCTAGGGGTGTGTGCTGTGCATGGGGCAAAGCTGAGGGCTAGAGGGGTTCCTGTGCATCAGGAATGCCCGGATACCAAGGATTATTAGTGCCAAAATGCTGTCGATGACATTGTGATGGTTACTTTTTTTGACTCAACTCGACTGGGCCATGGGATTCCCAGATATTTGGTCAAACCTTGTTCTGGGTGTGTCTGTGAACAAATAGCCCTCACTAATGCAGGTGAGAGTCTCATCCAATCAGCCAAAGGCCCAAGTGGAACCAGCCTGCCCATGAGTCGGAGGGAGCTCCTCTTGCCTGATGGCTCGATCTGGGACATGCTGTTTTGGGACTCCAGCTGAAACATCAGTTCTTCCTGGGTCTCAAGGCTGCCAGCCTCTGGACTGGAATGACACCATCTCCTGGTTCTCAGCCCTTGGCTTATCACTGGAACGGTGGTCATAGTCTCTCCTGGGTCTCCAGCTTGCCAACAGCAGCTCTTGGTTGCCATCCATATATGAGCCAGTTTCTTAGAATCAATAAATATTTCTTTCTCACTATGTATATATCCATATATAAAGTGAAATATATATCTGTATATAGTGAGATATATATATAGTGAGATGTGTATATATATATATATATATATATAGTGAGATATACAGAGTGAAATATACATAGTGCAATATATATATGTATAGTGAGAGATTCATCTATGTATGTGTGTATGTATGGATCTATCTCTATCTCCTATTTGTCCTGTTTCTCCAGAGAACTCTGGCAAATACAAACATTCCATATGCAAAGAGAGATAGGGTGGTCCCAGGTACCAGTTGTAAAATGATTTGATATTGGAAGAGGTAAACCTTTGGGTCACAGGCTTTCTAACTGATATCATGGAGTGGGGGTGGGTTCTGCTTTTCCTTATCCATTATCTTGATTATATGAACAGTGTGAACAGTAACATTCATGGCATACTTCCGAGCACTTTGCACATGTTCTCACTTAGCCTCATAACTGTTCTAAGGGCACTGAGGCACTCAGAGCTTAGGAATCTTGTTCAAGGTCCCCTCGCTAGGCAGCGATGTGGTGTTTTCAACGCCCTCATCTGAATAAAACTGAGCTTGCATTTACTCTCAGGGGTAAAAATGGAGGAGAGGTCTGTATTGGACGTGATTTCAGATGTTGCCTTCTTTGCACTCTGACGCCGTGCTCTCTGAAGGAGGGAGGATGAGGCGTGTGTGTGGAGGCTGGATGAGGAGTGTGTGTGGAGGCTGGATGAGGCGTGTGTGTGGAGGCTGGATGAGGAGTGTGTGTGGAGGCTGGATGAGGCGTGTGTGTGGAGGCTGGATCAGGAGTGTGTGTGGAGGCTGGATGAGATGTGTGTGTGGAGGCTGGATGAGGCGTGTGTGTGGAGGCTGGATGAGGAGTGTGTGTGGAGGCTGGATGAGGCGTGTGTGTGGAGGCTGGATGAGGCGTGTGTGTGGAGGCTGGATGAGGCGTGTGTGTGGAGGCTGGATGAGGCGTGTGTGTGGAGGCTGGATGAGGCGTGTGTGTGGAGGCTGGATGAGGCGTGTGTGTGGAGGCTGGATGAGGCGTGTGTGTGGAGGCTGGATGAGGCGTGTGTGTGGAGGCTGGATGAGGCGTGTGTGTGGAGGCTGGATGAGGCGTGTGTGTGGAGGCTGGATGAGGCGTGTGTGTGGAGGCTGGATGAGGAGTGTGTGTGTGGAGGCTGGATGAGGCGTGTGTGTGGAGGCTGGATGAGGAGTGTGTGTGTGGAGGCTGGATGAGGCGTGCGTGTGGAGGCTGGATGAGGCGTGCGTGTGGAGGCTGGATGAGGCGTGCGTGTGGAGGCTGGATGAGGCGTGCGTGTGGAGGCTGGATGAGGCGTGCGTGTGGAGGCTGGATGAGGCGTGTGTGTGGAGGCTGGATGAGGCGTGTGTGTGGAGGCTGGATCAGGCGTGTGCAGGTAGCAGCAGCAACCCGGGATGATGGCGAGAGAGCTGTGGGAGGGAGGGCGTCTCCAGGAGCGGCTGGGATGTGTGGAGGCCACGCTGGGCTGGCACTGTGGAAAGGCGACCCGCAGAGCAGCAGCTGCAAAGGAACCACCCCTTTCCCCATCTCTGCTTGCAATTTCCAAAGCACTTTCCCGGTGTCACGCGGAGCTCGCGAGCATCAGAGCAGGGATTGAAGCTGAAGTTGTCTGACGCTAAACTCTGACTTCCTCACCCCGCCTTGCTGCCTTGCGAGTTGCAAGTGTACCCTCGGGAGCGCTCCAGGAGTCTGTAACATCCGCGTGCAGCTGAAGCAGGAGAAAGGGTATGGGGCAGCAAAGCACAGATGTTCCTGAAAAGCAGAAGCGGAGGGAGAAGCTAGGCGCACCTCTCCCTGGCTGTCCTCACGGCCTGATTGTTCCTTTCAGGTGACCTGCCTCTCTCGGAGCTGACCTTGGCTCAGCAAGGGTGCCCGTGACCCATGGCGCAATGGCCACTATCTCTGCATTGCGGGAGGGTGGTCCGTGTTGGGTCTGCAGGGTCATTCTCTCAGCGACGAATGTGTCGGTCTGGGCCTGCTGTATCATCGTCTCCTACCGCACAGCGTTCAGGCCACTCTTGGGGGGAAGTTAGACTTGCCAGCTCTGTCCAGAAATTGCCCCATAGCTGAGCACGGTGGTTTCCTCCTGTAGTCCCAGCTATTCGGGAGGCTGAGGCAGGAGGATCCCTTGAGCCAGGAGTTCGAGGCTTCAGTGAGCAGAGATCACAGCACTGCACTCCAGCTTGGGTGACAAAGTGAGAC